>NW_021703774.1:164484371-164699331 GCF_005190385.1 Monodon monoceros | reverse complement strand
GATGGGGCGTAGGGGCTCACCTTCTCGATCAGCTCCATCAGGGGTTTGGCCTTGAGCTCCTCAATCCTGCTTTCGTTCATACACGCACGGTAGTATACCTGGGCCTTCCTTTCTGCCTCACTTACACTGGCCGTGGAGTTTTCTGGAACGCCAAGGGAGAACAGTTTGCAGTACACCCCCATTTGCACACTGGGTGGCCCTGGGCGAGTCCCTCTTGGGGTCTCGGTGTTCTTAGCTGTGACAAGAGCTGGGACTTGGGCCTGTCAGTGCAGGTGAGGAACCGCCACGGTGGGCATCTGACCGCCGTGGGCAGACTGGAGGGCTCCTCATTCGCTGAGCACAGGTAAGGAGAGGAGACTGTGCTTCTCCCCCTCTGTTGGATGGGTTCTCAGACGTGTCCCTGGCCTGGCAGCACGGGCCACCCAACGGGAGGACAGTCTGCTTTCCCTGCCGGCTAGCGTGTGACCCAGATACCCCCGCCCGGTGCGTGGGACAGAGACCTGTCTGTTTTTTTTTTCAGATCCCAGAGAACCTTTCTTGTGGTAAAGACAGGGCTTGGACGGAAGCTTTAAGGCCTCGTTCATTACAAACTGACTCTCCGCTTCTTCCTCAGAGGGGCCGGGCATGTTCATCAGACTGAGAGCTGACTCAGAGGCCCTTTGCCATGTCCCTTCCCATCCCCCACAAGCAGCAACTCAGTTCCTGACACCGGGACACCCGGGAGCCTCTGTCCCTTCTCCTTGTCCTTGGTGCCCTGGCTGGGATGCCACCTGCTGAGGCCACGCTCCTGCGCGGGCACAAGTGGGGGCAGTGTCCCATCTGCAGCCAGGGCACAGAGGATCCGCCTTTCTCTCAGAGCCCTGCTCCAGACCCCCACCCCGCCGGGCCCCCGGTTCCCTCCGCTCCCGCCCCGCCTTGGGGAACTCCTCACTGCTCTGGCCACTCTTCCTCATTTCATTCTCATCCCTCCTGGACCCCGAAACCCCTTCCTTTGCTTTCCTTTTCCGGCAGAGCTTCATCCATTCATTCACTAAGTGGGTACTAGCTGCTCACTCCGTGTTAGGCTCTGTGCCAGCTTTGGGGACACAAAAGACAACGTCCCTGTCTCCATGGAGCTTCCTTTCCAGTGTGAGGACACAAGTAACAAACAAGTAACACATGAAGAAAGAGCTCCCCTTGGCCTTCTGCATAGGACACTGTCAAACCCCACTCAGCCTTCAAGGCCTCTCAGAGGCCATCTTGCCTATGAAGCTTCTCCTGAGAGGTTCATTCACGAAGGGCCTCAACACTGAGCACCTACTGGGTGTCAAGCACTGGGCTGGCCACTAGGTTTTAAGGACACAAGTAAGACCCGCTCCTGCCTCCAGGGAGCTCATGGTCAAATGGTGACACATACATGCAAAGACATGACCCCAAGACAAGATAGTGCTTTGACTAACGCAAATGGCTCTGGAACCCAGAGAAAAGTCACACCCTTTGGTGGAGTGGGGAGGGGCGGGGGGGTGCCGTTTCTCCAGAGGATGTTCTACGATTTGAGCTGGTTCTGAAAGATGAAAAGTTACCCACCAGGTAGAAATGAGGGGAAAGGGTACTGGGTTTGGGGGGAGTGGACAGTATGAGGAAAAGCAAGGAAGCATAAAAGGGCATGGGAGAGAAGAAATGTTTGGTGTAGCCTGTTTCAAAAGGGTTGGAGTCATTTCCTGACTGGCCTAATTAGCTTTCCCAGCCCCTCTCCCGAGAGCTCCTCTGCCCCCCAGTTCTTACCATGAACAGCATCACGGGTGTCAATGGTCAGAGAGCATCAGCCCCCATCTTGCTGCAGTCAGAGTGACAGCCCTCAACAGGGGATGGGACAAGCCTGGGGCTAGTTGAAGGGAGATACAGAGACAGAGGTCCAGGGGCCTGCATGCTGAGGGTCTGTGGAGCGCACACACAGCCCTGGAGACCACAGGCAACCACTGCTGAGCCCCGGAAACACCCGAGTGTGCCCCAGGCCCTACTGGAGCATGAGAAGAGCCTTCTGGAAGGGGAACGCAGACGTGGGGAGAGCTGAACTTCGCCCTGCTTCTCAGACTCACGGAGCACAACATGAGGGAAGGCAAAACCCCTCCCAGGGGCCTCGTTTCTGTGACAACACCCGCCCCCAGCAGCTAGGCTTTATTTATTTATTTATTTATTGTCCACATCTTTATTGGAGTATAATCGCTTTACGATGGTGTGTTAGTTTCTGCTGTATAACAAAGTGAATCAGCTCTATCACCTAGGCTTTTGAAGAATCATCACTGCTCACCAGACTCCAGAAGCAGCATCTGGCTCTGGCCATGACCCTGAAATGCCAGGCCAGTGTCGGGGGAGGCGTGTCCTGTGTGCTCTGGCCCACGAAAGGGCCTGGCATCTCCCTTCTCCATGGCCCCAAGGCCACCAAGATAAGAGGACCAAAGAAAGCCTCCCAAGGAACAGCCCGGCTGTGTTGATTACAGCGAGTTCCAGGCGGAACCCCCGTTCCCCGACACCTGTACACAAGCCCCATATGATTGCTGAGAGGAGGGGGAATGCATCGCCTCCCTCTCTCCTTCACTGTCAAGGTCAAACTTCCTTCCTTTCAGCTCCACACCCTGGCTGTTACCTCCGCTTGTTTTCCCACAAATGTTTAGTAAGTTCTGAAGGTTTGGAGGCTGCCGGGCTGGGTGTGGGGAGGCAGCAGGCAACACGGCTACAGGCACGGGGCCAGCCTGGTGGGTCAGGCGGACAGCAGTGCGAGCATTGCAAGGCATGTGATTATACATGGGCGACTGCCATAAGGAGAAAGTCCAGGGGGGCTGGAGAGGGTGGCAGGGGGAGGCCTGGGAACTCCCTGCCGGAGCCCTGGGGATGAAGGATGAGTTGCAAGTGGAGCGGCAGCGGGGGCTGTGCTGGGGCTGCCTCGCCCACTAGTCCATATCCTAGTCGCCCCTGTTCCCCCAGCACCGGCGGGCACACGGTGGCCCTCAGCGACGCTTGACGAAAGAACAGAGCTCAGGACCTGCCTCTGATGAGGAAGGATGCCCTATCTGGGGGATGAGAGGGTGATGAGCCCGGTACCGCTGGAGGCTTGCACGGGGAGGAAATGAGGCAGGTGGGGTAGGAAGGGACAGGAGTGTGAGCCCCACCAGGCGTTAGCACGTGTCCTCCCCCTCCCTCACCCCGGCTTCCCACGCTGATGCTGGCTGGGGCAGGAGCCCCAGGAGCAGGTAAAGCTCCTCCACTGCCCCACAGCCGCCCCCTGGCTCCTGTGCCCATCAGGACAACCCATGGCACATTCTCCACCTCCTCTCCTTCCTCCTCACTCACAGGGCACCTACTACCTGGCAGGCTCCTTGGGGGACAGGAATTGAAGCGAGATGGCCAGGTAAGAGGCCGCTGCAACAGACCAGGTGAGCGATGGAGTGATGGTGGGGGCTTGGGCCAGGGTGACAGCACAGAAGGGGTGAGAAGCAGGGGGAACGCGAGAGAAACAGGAGTCAAGATGCTGCCAGGCTTCCTTGGCCTGAGCAAGGGGGTGCTAAGATGCAGAAACTGGGGATGGAGGGTAGGCTCGGGGACTGGAATAAGCAATTCGGTTTTAGATGTTTTAAGTTTGAGATGTCTATTAAACATCCAAGTGGAACCCTGGGGGGAGTTTATAGAGCTGTTGTCTTGAATACTTTCAGTTCAAATAGGCACTGGAGTATACACATTCCTTAAAATTTCCTAGAAGGCCCTATAGCATGCATTCTCAACTGGGACAATATTGCTCCTAAAGGCGGGGAGAGAATTAGTTCTTGGATGGCAGAAACATCTTACTCTTTTTTTTTTTTGGCCGCACCGCACCACATGCAGGATCTTAGTTCCCCAACCAGGGATTGAACCCATGCCCTCTGCAGTGGAAGTGTGGGGTCTTAACCACTGGACCACCAGGGAAGTCCCCCAGAAACATCTTATTCTTTTTATGCATACATACAGTACAGAAACAAGCATACAGTATATCTGTGGTATTAAAATTTTAGGAAGGAAGCAGTCATTAAAAAAGGTTGAGAGACACTGTCCTGGATGATTTGGGCCCTGCCACCTCCTGGCTGCCAGCTCTAGCCTGTCTTCTGTTCCTCCCCTCTCGATTCCATGCTCCTACCCCAGGGCCACCGTGCTCACTGTTCCTCCTGCCGGCCACACTCTTCCCCTCACATCTTTGTGGTCTCTTCTCTCCCTCAATTCAAGCTTCTGCTCAAATGTCCCCTTCTCTGCAGGCCCATCCTTCCTGATCACCGTGGCTACCATGACCTCTCCCTTCTCTGGCCCTGCATCCTACTTGATTTTTTTCAAGGCCCTAACTGTTCACAACCATGTTATCTATTAACTCATTTATTTGTTTATTGTCTGTCTCCCCTGTGAGAATGTAAGTTCCACACACACAAAAGACTGTTATTCCTCACAGGATCCTAGGCACCTAGGGATGCTGGCACACAGTTAGTGGACAGTATGTAACTGTTGAGAGAGTGAATGAAGGCGTGTCTGGGAGTGCCACAGAGAAAGGCATCCATCACTTCAGCCTGAGGGAGGAGGCTGGGTTTCAGAGTGAAGTCAGGCACAGTTAATTTTCTCCTGAGGAAAAGCTTGGTTTCCTTTAAGACACCCCCCGACCTGTTTACTTCTCAGAAGTAGGGAACAGCCTGGGAGGAATGGACAGGGCAGCACCCAGGACCCAGCAGGGGGCCACATTTTTGAGATGGTGGCACTTCCAGGGCCCCGGTGGTCTGGAAACAATCTGGCAGCCCAGCACCAGATAATAGGACTCCCAACTGCCTGGGTACTTCCTTTTAGGGACCCCAAATTCCAGAAACTTCCTCAGTCACTTCCCCAAAGTCCCAGAGAGGAAAGATAGCATACCATTTAATCGGCCCGCTTCTTCCTCTGGGAGTTTTTATTGGAACACCATTTCCCACATCACCCCTGGGGAGGAAACAAATGCTCCAGCAGCTGGGAGGCTACAGAGATGGGGGTTCCTGGGATTCTGTGGCACTGCCACTGCCCCCCCCCCCCCGTGCTGCGGCCAGACCGGCTGGCCAGGAGCCTGTGGGGCCCCGACTCCACATCAGGGCAGGGCCAGCGTTTGTTTTAGATAAAACCACAGACACAATTCAGACAGTCACAGGCCTCAGGAGCCCCATCCGGTGAGGGTGAGAGGGGGAGCTGACAAGGCAGTGCCTTTTTCTGTAGAAGAACAAAAATCATGATAAGACCATTCCCATTTACTGGTGACTACTGCTCGTTAGGCCGTGTGCTGGGATCTTTTCATCACCACACTGACACCCTGAGGTGGACACGGCCACCCCGTTTCATACAGAAGGAAAATGAGGTCCAGGGAGACGAAGGAACTCGCCTATGGAGGCAGAGCTAATGGGCGGCAGGCCGGAATTTGAACCCACGCATTTTTAAGCCTCCCGGAGAAAACGAGCTACTTCCTCTGTGTGTGGGCATGGCTGCATGTGTGTATCTTGTCACAGCCGTTTCCACCAGCGGGTGCCAATTTATAGGCAAGAAGCTGGGTAACCGGTCCAAGGTCACACGAGTGAGTGGCTGAGGCCAGAGCAGAGGCCTAAGCTCTCTCTGCTTCCCTTTCCTCTTCTGCAGGTTGGCTTGGAAAACCAGAGGTAGATCTGAAGCAGTCCAGCCACCCCTAAGAAGCCCTGGATACCCACTCCCATCCTTGGATCAATTTATCAATCAGTCCGTCTCACCACTCCCCAAGCATGAAAGAAAAAGCAAGGCCTGCTGCTGCAGGCGTGAAATTGGATAGAAAGCATTTCAGATGCAGAGCTTGTCTGTAGAATTTCCAGTGTGTACAGGAAGATGAAACTACATTAGACAGTAAATACTGGAAAAAGATCAAAATGAAAATAGAAGAGATGTCACAGCGTGACATGATTAACTGCCAAGTTACTGACATGGACAAATTTAATGCTACTGGAATGGTTCTGCGTGTATTTCTCAGGGAGACTGGTGTCAGGAGTAGAAGAAAGGGAAACCACTAGCTTTTTCTTTATGGAATCTGTGTTACTTGAATTGTTACAACAAGCAAGCATCAATTTTTTCTTTCGTGATTAATCTTAGAATATAAAATGTAGTAAATATGACAAGTAAACAAAATATAACTGTAGCTCAAGCCCGGAGAGGCCCTTGGGTATCCACAGAAGGCATAAGGGGAGAAGCAGATTTGACCAAAGTCTTGAAGGACTGGGAGGTGTTCCCGATGGCAGAATAGCCTGTGCTAAAAGCCCTAAGGCAAGGCCCAGCCTAAGGGGTGACGGGTCCAGCTGTGCCTTTCCTCTGATGAAGTGAGGACACTCTTGTCTCCCCAAAGCCTACGAGGACAGCCCAAGCTGGCAGCTTGGGTGGATGGCAGAGTGTCTTTTGGGAGAGGCATCTGTGTCTCGTGCAGCTGAGGTCACCCCCCTCCAGCCAGCAGGCAGCCAGAACATGCCACGGTGGCACCTGGCCCAGTTCAACCCACCTGCTACAGATCTGCCTGGATTTCCTCTGAGGGCGCCGGAGTAAACTCACCGTTCACAGAAAGAAGTGGCTTGCCCAAGGTCACACGGCAAGTTGATGGTAATAGCTGTCCTGCCTGGCCAGCTGACACAATCCTTACGCCTCTGAATTGTCCTTCTTCTCCTAGAGAAGCCGCTCCCCAAGCCAGCCTGGACAGCAGGGCACCCCTGTGTGCTCCAATCCCCGCCAGCTCCAGCTCCCTCCTGAGGCCTGCTGGCTGACCCCTTTGTCTTGGGGGAGCTAAAACCAGCCTGGCCTTAAGCCCAAGAATGCACTGGCCCACACTCCTGCATATTTTGGTCACCCACTCACCTACTTCCTGCCTCTTCGGGAGTTTCCAGGTATCAAAGTCCCAGGTATCAAGGCCCACAAGTGAGGCGCCGTATCCAGACTGGTTTCCAGGAGTGAGCCCGGGGAGAGGGGATGCCAGGATATGCCTTGTGGGGAAGCTCTCGGTCACTACGACATGAGGTGACCCCAACTACCGTGTTCATCAGGCCTCGGGCAGGTCTCGCCTGGCCTGGAGAACAATATCAATCGGCCTTGGGGGAAAGGAGGTTGGCAAACCATACATGCGGGGCCCTATGACCGCTGTGCGCACAGCAGAATCAGTAAAGAAAGAATACAGGTCTGAGGCCTCACAGGTCTGGAACTGAATTCCAGCTCCACCATTTCCTAGGAAATATGTTTCCTTTGTATTTGTGAGTCTCATCTGTAAAATGGGCATATACTCCATGGCGTGAATAAAATAATACAAGTAAACAACCCAGCATAGTCATGGATACACCCTATCCCTCCTTTCCTGATAAGAAGCTCTATCAGTGCTTCTATAAGAAATAAAATAAGCAATAATTACTCTTTCTTCAACCACCCAATTAATCCTTAGAACACACCTGCCAATGCTCGGAGTTAGTTCCCACTTCATAGGTGAAGGGCTGAGGCAGGCTGAGCAGCCTCTCTGTAGTCACACAGCTTGTAGGGAGATATCTGAGCTGGAGCTCATCCACCACCACCGAGGAGGGCAGTCCTACTCTGCTGAGCACCTACTAGGTGCCAGACTCTGTGCTAAGCACTCTGACCCATCACAGTGAGACAATACCCAGAGTAACCTTGAGTGTTAGGTGGCACCGTTATTCCCATTTCACAGATAGTGAAACTAAGTTGTAGAGAAGCCGGGTCACTCGTCCAAGGCCACACGTGATAAGCTAGCATGCTAGGGCTCACTCCTGATACCACTGGGCCCCGGCCTCGGGGTCAGGGTTCCGGCTGCTCCGTGCCCGGCTCAGTGCACTCCCCACCCCTACCTTGACCCACAGGGACAGCGGGGATGTAAGGCCAGAGCCCAGGACTGCTGCCTGCGGGGTAGGGGAGGGGGATGAGCTCGGTCCTGGCCTAGACCCAAGGTCTTCCTGATAGGACCCAAGATCCTCCTAGAAGCAGCAGGATCAGGACCCATGGGGGTCCTACACCATGGGCAGTTCTGGACCTGACTGGGGAGTTAGAGGGCCCATCCGCCTGTCTCCCCCATCCCCTCTGGGTGCTAACTTCTTCCCCTGGCTGGAGACCCTCTTCATCCTGGACTGGCAGGGTGTCCTTGGCAAGCTTAACTTTTCTCAGGTTCCTCATCCATAAAATGGGAACCACAGTTCCTAAGTCCCAGGGTAGCTGTGAGGATTAAGGAGGCAGTGGATATGATGAGCCTGGTACAGAGCACGGCACATAGCAGACACTCAGCAAATGCCAGCCTCTTTCCTTCCTTCCTTCAGACTCTCAGAGCTCCATGCTTCCTGCAGGCTCTCCCCAACAAGATGGGCAGGGAGCCGTACTGCCCCTGGCACCTGCTGGAGGTGGTGTGGGACAGGGAAAGGACACGTGACCAGGAGTCAGGCAGTCCCAGCTCTGCCACCTGCTAGCCTGTCTTGAGGAGCTCTCTGGACTTCAGTTTCCTCGTCTATCAAGCGGGGTGAGGAACAGTTTCCTAGCTCCTACCCTACAGGGTCGCATAGGGTGATATCTACAAAAGAGCTCTGTAAACTGAAAAGTACTGGGCAAAGGTCAAGGGTAAATAATAATGGTAAAACCAACACAGACAGCAGCCACCACAATACACCTGGCCCAGGTAAAGCGCTTTAAAGATATCTTCCCATTTAATTTTCTAGACCTGGAGGAGGCATGGTTCCCATTGTACTGATGAGACAAGAGCCCAGAGAGGTTATGTAACTGACCCAAGATCACACAGTAAGTGGCAGAACCAGGACTTGAACCCAGGTCCCGGTGACTGAAGCAGAGGCACTAGCCCATCTCGTTATCCTATCTGGACTGTTCCCCTGCTTTGGTTGATGGTCCCTGCGCAGTCCCTGGCTGTGTCTTTAGGTGCTGGGGAAGGGACATCCCTGAGTTCCAGTCTGGCTACCACAGACATATTTGCCTTTAGTTCTGAAATAAAAGGCTGGGTCCCCTTGCAAAGGCACTCCGGTAGCACAAAGCGCACAGGGGGCTTTGCTGCTTCTGACATATGGGGTTCCCTCAGCCCCGCCTTCACACACCACCCGGCTCTGTCCCTCAGGGAGACAAGCAGGGGGCTGCCAGGGGGCCCTGCCCAGCAGCTGCTGGGGGCCAAGAAGTGGTGGGTGGGTTTCACCCTGCAGTAGCCACGCCCCCTGGGGCTGAGGTGGGGAAAACAAGCAAAGGTCTCCTTAACCTAGTTAGCTTATTTCCACTTTCGTCTTAAAGACACAGTTGCCTGAAATTCATAATCATCAAATTAGACTCTTTTCCTATCTCATGGGAAGGTTTCTGTCCCTTTGGGAAGATCTGCCCCCTTTTAGGTATCTTCTTCAATTTACCTACTTTTGAGTATCAAGATGCATTTTTTTTTTTTAAACTGAATAAGTATATGTCAAATCTAAGCTCTGTCATTGATGGATTGACTGGCTTTTCATGACCTAGCCTCTCCCAGCATTTAGGGTCCCAGGATGGGGCAGGGGTCAGCAGGAGACAGGTACGGTGAAGGTCTCGGCCCTGAAGGGTTTAAGTCGGGACCTCTAGAAGTTATAGCACAGGGTGTTTTGATTCCGCATGGAGAAGCACCCAACAGGCAGATGTTAATTCAACAGACATTAACTAAAGATACAACTTCAAACAAGACCAATATGGGATTCTAACCTGAGGATGAAACAACCAACAACAAGGTCAACTAGAGGTGCTGAAGGCCTAACAGGGTATAAAGAGAAGAAGTTCGGTTAGATGGCTTATCACACAAGCTCGATTACCATGAGGCCAAGGAAGACTTCTGCCTACAATGAATAACTCTCAGATAAAACCGTTGTTAGAACTTTGATCAGCTCACAACCTTAAAATCTGATCTAGTGTGCTCAGCGTTCATTCCTTTTGCTCGTAACCTGCAAAACTCAGTCAGTACTAGTCAAAACCTAAGGAACAGCTTAAAGCCAGGAGAGCAATGACCACAGCTACCAGTTCTTGTGCACCTACTACATGCCACACATGCCACGTTAATGCTTCACACATGTGCTCACTCGTTCTCGAACCTCTGCAGTTTGGGTATTATTAATCCTCTTCTCATAGATGAAGAAAGTAAGGCTCAGAGATAAGTGACTTGCTCAGGATCACGCACCGAACGATGGGGCACATTTAACCGAGTCTCACCTACTCCACAGCCCTTCGTCTCCCCATCCTGCCAAGCTCTTCCTTCAACCGGGCCTGGCCAGGTAGGTCCAGCGGACAGCCGTCCTCTGCAGCCCGTCCACTGGTCCCGCTGCCGGGTGCTTACCGAGGAGGTGCTTGATGATGGCTTGGTTGTGTTCCCAGAGGTTGCTGAAGGTCCCCCAGCGTGAGTGGCCGTCAGGCACGGGGTTGGCTTTGATCCAGCCGCCACAGGCATAGGTGAAGAAGTCCTGGCAGGGGTCCACCGTAGGGTCCATGGAGCTCAAGATGGAGCTGGTCACCGAGATGCAGGCGTCACTTAGGCACACCGAGGGGGTTCCTGGCAGGGGTCAAGGACAAGAGGCCAGTGAAGGGAAGGTAGGGAAGAGGCTATGGGAATATAGTGCTGGTGGCCTGGGGCTCTGGGGTGCCATGCTCCACCCCAGCCCTGACCAAACAGATTTGGAACTGGACAGTCACTAGACCACTACGGAGAAAAGATTTCAGGAGATTTACGATCTCCTGATGTGTAAAATTAGACTTCTGTCTAGCTGCCTAAAATCCTTTCTATGGCTTTAAAAATTATCCTGAACCAAGGTGCTTCTTTTAATCAGTCCTTCCTTCCACAAATATTCATTGATTTTTTTATTATTCCCTGATGTTCAACAAATTTATTTGCTCATTCATGCATTCATTTATTCAACAAAATAATTACTGAGTATCTTCCAGGTTCTTTGCAGAATGTGTGTGTGTGTGTGTGGTATGTGTGTGGTGTGTGTGTGTGGTGTGTGTGTGTGGTATGTGTGTGGTGTGTGTGTGTGGCATGTGTGTGGTGTGTGTGCATGTGTGTGTGGTTTGCTAGGGCGGAGGCGGTGGGGGGGGGGGCGGCGGGGGGGGGGGGAGGGGGCGGCTGTAGCCTCCTTCCCTCTTTTACTGTGGGGGGGGAGGGTGAAAGGGGTGGGGGGGGCCGGAGGGGGAGTTGGTGACAGGGGGGGGGAGGGGGCGGCAATGGGGAGTGGGGGGGGAAGGGCGCCGGTGGGAGGGGGGGGGAGGGGGGGGGGGGGTGGGGGGGGGGGGTAAGGGGGTCAGCAACGGGGGGGGGAGGGTGTGGAGCTAATGGAGCTGGGGGGCGGAGGGTGCCTTCCCCCGTCAAGGGCGTAGGGGGGGATGGGGGGTGGTGGGGATGGGGGCAGGTGGGGAAGGGCGGGGGGCGGATGCGGGAAGGCGCGGGGTGGGAGGTCCCGGGGCGAGGGGGGGGGGGGTAGGTGAGGGGGTGGGTGGGGGATGGCGGCCGTGAGGAGGAGGGGGGGTGCGGTAGGGAGCTAGGTGGGGGGGGGGGTGGGGGTGTGGCCGGGGGGGGGAGGGGGGGCATCCCGGGGGGCCACGGGGGGTACATCGCGGCACCCCCGGGTGTAGGATAGCGTGGGGAGGTGTGGGTGTCGGTAAGGGTGTGGGGGGAGGGGGGGGGGGAGTGGGGGGGTATGGGGCGTGTTGTTGGTGGACATGTGGGGTGGAGATAGGGGAGGCGGTGGAGGGGGGGTCGGGGGGGGGGTGCTGTGGGGGGGTGGGGTATGGTCGGTTGGGTAGTGGGGGTGGTATCGTGGGTGGGGAGGTTTGTGTGTGTATGGGGGGTGGTTGGCGGTGGTGTGTGGTGTGTGGGGGGGGGGGGGTGGGTTGTGTGTGGTGTGGGGGGGTGTGGATTTGTGTGTATGTGGGTGTTGGGGTGCTGTGTGTGGTGTGTGTGGTGTGTGTGGGGTGGGGGTTGTTGTGTGTGGTATGTTGGGCGTGTGTGGGTCGGGTTGTGTGGGTGGTGTGTGTGTATGGTTGTGTCGTGGGGGTGTTATGGTGTTGTATGTGTGTGTCGTGTGTGTGTTGTGTGTGTGTGTGGTGGGGGGGATATAAAAGGCATAGTCCTTTCCTCCAAGAGTTAATAATTTAGTTGGGGATACACACAAGAAAAGTAGAAAGACAGCAGCAGGAGAAATGTCTGCCATTTATTCTACCAACACAGACCGAGGATATTTAGTCCATGCCAAATGGGTGATGCAGACAATACGGTGCCAGGACTCAGGAAGGAAGAAAGAGTCTTAGGAATAGAAGGAACTATGAAAAATCATTCCCACTGAGTACAAGGCAGCAGAGTTATCTCACTGAATCTTCAAAAAAACAAAAATGAAACAACCCTAAGAGATCACTTTAAGGCCATCTTTACATACAAGGAAACTGGGGCACAGAGAGACTAAGTACCCTGCTCAGTGGCCACTGGGGTTTGAACCCCAGTCTCTCTCTGCTATGCCTGCTATGGGCCTGGAAGGGAGCCCTCCCGGTGATGACTGGCCCAGGAGGCAGGGCAGCCCCATCTGTCAGGTGCTGCCATGAGGAGGGATGGGAGCTGGCGCAGGTGGGCAGTGTGGAGGGCTGCCAAATCCTCCAAGTGCCCCCAAAACACAGTGCACAGAGGAACCAGCTTCGTTTGAGCCGGTTCTCACAGGACATGGGGCAGAGGCAAGAGGAGGGGGCCGGATTCCCGAGGCGAGGTTGGTCGGTGGGCTCAAGCAAAGGAAGCAAACGGTGGGCAGCCTTAGCCGTGGCCCAGCCCCAGGTGACGAGATGAAGCTGACTGCAGATGGAGGCTTGTGACTAAGCACACAGGCCCAGCCGCACCGCCTGTTGACCCAAGCTGACTGGCAACAAGAGGGACCGTTTCCTGATATGGGGGCGACACCCCCGTTGGAGGATGAGGACGCCAAGGCTCTGAGCAAGTGAACAGAACAAGGTCGCTCTGTGGTGTGGGAGCGCCCAGGCTGACCCCACTCCAGGCTGCTTCGGCAACGCCAAGGCCGGGGTTTTCCCACTTTCCCTCACCACCCCTTGGCCAGTCGTGCCAGGGGCTGCTGCAGCCCTTCTGGCGCGTTCAGTTCCCCACTGCACAGGGAGGAAGGCAGCAGGGCAGGCGTCAGGGGCTGTTTCTTAGACCTGGGTTCAAATCCCAGCTTTCTGCTTCTAGCCTCGCGCAAGTGGCCTCGTCTCTCTGGGGGTCGGTTTCTCCATCTGGAGATGAGGAAGGACGGTAGAACCAGTTTCATGGTGATGATGATCTCATGGCTGGGCGGGGGGCTCAGCTCCCTGGAGTCTTAGGGTCCACTGTTCCCAGGCCAATCCTCAGAGAGCAGAAGAGAATGCATGGGCTGGCAGGGTGGTCTTCCTCTCACTCGGAGACACAATGCCAGCTGGGGCTGGGCAGCCTGTGTGCTTATTAACATCTGATGACAAACCCAAAGTCCTGAAGGCTGACAAAGGGCTCAGAACAGTCGCACAACAGCACAAAAATCAGGGCGACTCTATGTCGAGGTAATTACTTGTTTTGAGATGACCGTACAACAATTAAAGATTATTGAGCCCTTAGGCATGAAAACAGAGAAAGGAAATGGTAGGGGACATGGCACCATTTAAAATATCTCTAAATGAGATCTTTGAGTCGCATGCCCCACTTCCCGACTAAGGGAACGTACCAGAATCTTTATGGGGGCAGGGGATGGGGGGAAAGAATGTCTGTGTAGTTTGAAAAAGCCTATTCACTATTATGATATAACTTCATAACTGGAAAAGGAAAAGAATACCTATTGTTTTTATACAACAAACTGCAGGAAGTAAAGCTTGACAAATACTTGGCTGGTGGGAAAACCCAGAAGCCAGCTGTTAAGAGGGTGATTCTCAGGGAGAAAGACACATCAGAATATGTGTGTGTGTGTGTGTGTGTGTGTGGTGTGTGTGTGGTGTGTGGGTGTGGTGTGTGTGTGTGGTGTGTGTGATGTATGTGCGTGTGCGTGTGTGTGTGAGAGAGAGTCAGAGAGAGAGGTATTTGTAGTTATCATAGGGGGACTTGGTTTTAAAACAAAATAAGAAGCCAGCCCCCAGGAATCAGTCTGAGAGGCTTGAGTTCTTCACTAAGCACCTAATCTGCTAGGCACACTGCAAGGTACCCAGGTGGTACTTAAGCAACAATCACTTGATTATTTAACTATTACTGGTTTGTAGATGCTTTACCAACTATCCTTGGCCTAGCAGGTGCTTAATGTACATTTGATTAATTAATACATGGTTTCCAGGCCCCCCTAATCTCCTGTCAACACGTTCAAAACTCAGCTCAGGCTCCCTCTCCTCGGGGAAAACTTCCCAGACCCTCATCCTTCTCTGTGCCCCTTGGCTGCCTGGGTGTCCGCTATCTGAGCACAGGCCATGCTATGTCATGGCTGTCTCCTTGCCTACATCCCCCGCTAGAATGTGAGCCTGAGGGTAGAGCCAGCATCTTACTTGCATTTATAGTTCCTTTGCCTAGCATTGAACTTGGCACCTAGCAGCTATCCAATACATGGTTGTTTTGGGGGTTTTTTTGCGGTACGCAGGCCTCTCACTGTTGTGGCCTCTCCCACTGCGGAGCACAGGCTCCGGATGCGCAGGCTCAGCGGCCATGGCTCACGGGCCCAGCCGCTCTGCGGCATGTGGGATCTTCCCGGACCGGGGCACGAACCCGTGTCCCCTGCATCCACAGGCGGACTCCCAACCACTGCGCCACCAGGGAAGCCCCCCAGTACATGTTTGTTGAATGAATGAATGGCTGAGTGAATAAAAGAGCTTCGTCCAGGCCTTGGTCACCACCTGTGGATGCAGCAGATATCTCTTCCCTTTAGGATGTGCATGATCCGTCGAGCAGGTCCCAGATCTAGCTCACAGATACTCGTCTGGATGGTGCCTGGCCTCGACACTAAGTAAGACACTCCAGAATATTTTCCAGAGAATTTATCGTTTGTTTTGCTGTCACTGCTTGCAAAGCATCTGTAAGTTTCTGGAAAGGATGGTGCAGCAGGAAGGTGGATAAATATGTATTTAAGTGCCCAGACATAATTTAAAGGTGAGTCTTTCAGAATCATCAGAATTTGCATTGACTGATGTTTGCACAAATGTGGCTGATGCCAGCCAGCACCTGCTGCTGGGTAATGAGGTTATTGTCAATATCTGGGGAGGCCTCTGCTTTCCCAGGCCCAGGCAGCTGACAAAGACACATGAATTGGCTCAAGGGTCACCGGATCCCCGGCCCAGCTCCACCCTGGGGGAAGAATTCCCCTCACCCAGGTCCAGCCTGGGGAACGAATTCCCCTCACCCAGGTCCAGCCTGGGGAACCTTCTGCAGCCCCGAGGTGGAAGGGACAGACAGAAGCAGGATTCCTCCCTGCGGGCCCCACCTGGCAATGACAGAACTGTTTGGGGCCCAACCACTAGAAGCCAGGCCTTGGGGGCTCCCTTCTGGTTTCTGATGGAGAAACAGCCTGGGAACTCCTAGGGGCAATCTCAGGGCAATACTGCCTGCTGGAGTCTAGCCTGCTCCCCGTTCACAGGGCCAAGAGCTGGGCAGACGAGGCTGGCTAGGGCCTATACTTCCAGGCAGGGTGTTCTGAACTAAACCTGATTTAGGATGAAGCAAGATGGCGGCTGCAGCAGGACTTCCCTGGTGGTCCAGTGGTTAAGGCTCCGTGCTTCCAATGCAGTGGGCACGTGTTCGATTCCTGGTCGGGGAACTAAGATCCCACATGCCTTGTGGTGTGGCCAAAAAAAAAAAAAAAAGGAAGATGGCAGCTGCAGGACTAGGGTGATCAGTAGAGAAAGACTGTTCCCACTTAATCCTCCTTCTTGCTCTTTGTTCATTCAATCGTTTACTTATTCATTTTGCAAAGAATTTGCACATCTATGGCATGCAGGCACTATGCTCAGCACATATGGTTAAGAAATCATTAATTAATTAATCAGATATGCATTAATCACCTGCTGTGCTGGGCGCACTTGGTAAAAATCTACAAATCATTAAATAGTCAGTTAAACAATTAAGCGATTATTTCTTAGGTACCACTTAGGCACCTGACATAGATTAAGTTCTCATTAAATGTTTGTGGAAGGAATAATGAATGAATGAATGAGTGATTGATCCAGGAGCGATGTAAGGATGACTCAGATGAAGTCCTGCCCTCCCTCCAGGCCTCCAAATCCCTTCCTCATTCCAGTGCAGCATGGCCACCCACGCAGGCCAGGAAATTCACAGTGGAGAAGGCTCAACAAAACCTGCAGTTGATGTTCCCCGATCCTGTGAAGGTTCACGATGGCTCTGATGGGATGAGTACCAGGTGACCGAGTTGATGGGGTTAAACTCTTGGCAGAGCCCCAGAGGCTACTCAAGCAGGTGGCCTACTGTCAGCAGAAAGCTGGATCTTGGGGCCCAGGGGAGAGATCCTGGAATTGACTGGACTCCCATCCTTATTTTTAACTTGGATCTGCCCTTTCCAGGTCCATAAGAGCTTATGGATCATTGATTCTGTGTAAGGCACTTGCTACATATACTCAGCCAGACACAGAGAACCAGCCTCAGGCCGCTGACAGTGGGATTGAAGTGGGGTCTGATCATATACAAGGTAGGACAGAGAAATGAGATGACAGAGGTACACAAAGGTCCCTGGCTCACAGAAGGACAGATTTTCTGGGAGCACTAACCCACACTGGAGTGCACCATGAATTACAAAGCCTGAGCTCTGGGGCCCGCCAGCCCATGGTTGAGCTCCAGCTGCCCCACTCCCTCTCGCACTAGCCACGTGACCTTGGACAAGTTACTCAGCGCCACTGCCTCAGTTCCCTTGTGCGGAAAACAGGGCCAGAAGCAACCACACCTCACAGGGCTGCTGTGAGGAGGCAATGAGATTACATCCGTAAAGGAGAGGCCTGGTATTTGGTACATGGAAAGTATTCAGCAAACGGAAGCCATTATTGCTATTTTGTTGGAACTAAGGATGGAGGACAGGGCCAGCCCGTGTGTCGAACCAGCCCACATCCTAACAATAATAGTACCTGGAGCTAAGGCTAGAGAAGGCCTGTTGGGCACCAGGTATGTGATAGACATAATCTCGAATCCTCAGAGACATCCCCAAACTGAGCACTATTTTCTCCATTTAAAGTAGAGAAGACAGAGGCTCTGAGAGATTGAGTGACTTGTCCAAGGTCACATGGACAATAAGTTGCCCAGCCAGGATTTGAACTCATGTCCTTCTGACCCCCAAACCTTAACATCACCCATCTGCCCAGCTCCCAGGTCTTGGTCTGTTGCAGCAACCCCAGCCTCCAGACCCAGCTCTCTCCTTGGCCTCGGAGGCCAGTCCTGGCTTGAGCAGGGAAGCCCCCTTATACAAGTGGACACAGCCTGGGGCAGGAGTGAGTGAAGCCCATCATGCAACACGGGTGCACCTACTTGTCCGGTACTGGATGCCTAGCGCTGCCAAGCAGGCCACCATTCCTGCCGCCAGAAGTACCACCAGCATCACCAGCCGCTTCTCCAGCTGCGTCCGTGCGGCCCAGCACCTCTGGCCACTCCGGGGGCTTCGGAAGTTCACCTGTAGGGAAGGAGACAGGTGGGGCGAGGAGAACGTGAACCCAGGGCCCCCACTACCCAGGAGGAGGGGGCTCCACGGCAGAACCCAGCCCTGGGGAGACACCAGGGCTGCTTGATGTCCCTTCCTGCCTCAGGGGTGGTCTGGTTCCCATGGAATCAGTCCTAATCCAGGAAAGGAAACAGCACCCTGCTCGGCAGCTCAGATTCGCTGCTAAACATCTGAGTCAAGCAGTCAACCCAGCTGGGCTTGTGTTTTTTGTGTCACCTGATACGGGTAGAAGAAAAAAAAAAAGATCAGCTTTTCCCTGTTTCTCCAGTAAGGAGTTCAAAAATAAACCAGGATGTTTGGACTCGCAGGCATCCAGCAGACATCCAGCTGGGCTCTCTTCAGAGTCCCAGCTTCAACAGGCCGGGGGTGACACAACCCCCATGATAACCCAACCACAGTGCATACTTCCCAGGGGCACAGACAGCCTTAGCTGTCGAAACCATCATAATCCCATGAGGGCTGTGTTCTTAGTTTCTTTTTACAAATGAGGAAACCGAAGTCCGGAGAGGTGAGACCCTTGCCTCTCATCACACAGCTAAATGGGTAGAGCTCGGATTTGAGCCCAAGTGTATTGATTCTAGAGCCTGCCTGTGGGTCAGAGATTAGAGTCTTGGGAGATGTCAGGGGAGATGCAATGGAGAAATAGCTCCATTGGAGCAGGTCCTCAAAGGGAGGAAAAAATGTCCTCAGCCTAACAGCACAGCTAAACAGGAAAGGAGGCACAATGGGAGGAAGTGGAGGGTGTGACAGGGCCTTCCAGGCTGAGGAGGAACCCACCAGTCTACAGCACTCAGAGTCCTCGGCCCGGCCCACAGACCCAAGGCCAGCTGGGGGCTCCCCTCTGTTCTACGAGGCGCTTCCTGCAAAAGCCAGGGCCGCGGGACAGGAAGGGTCCCCTGAAGGTGGGGTTCAGTTTAGTGACATTGTGGCCAACAGTCGAGCACCAACTCAGGGCCACATTGGAAAGACCGAGGGGAAAGATAGACTCCCTTGCTTTCAGCTGCTCACTGCCCAGCAGAGAGGCAGATAAAGAAACAGACTGGGGTGGGCAGAGGTTCAGTCTGGGAAGGCTTCCTAGAGGTGGGGATGCCTGGGCTGGGTCTTAAAGAATAACTAGAAGCTGGCCAGGTGAATGGGGAGGGGAAGGGAAAAGCGGGGCCTGGATCCTAAGGGGTGCTGTAAGCCAGGTGAAAGACTGGGGACTTCCTCCTGAGGGCTGGAGTGATACGATTAGATTTACCCTTTGGAAAAGTCATGGTGGCAGGAGCAAGGCTTGGAGGGGAGCAGGCATGCAGGCAGGGAGACCCACAGCCTGCCAGGAGGTGAAGGGGGTGATGTCAGGGGAGATGACCTGCGAGTGCCCCCCGACAGCTGAGGGGATGGCGGCCCCTAGGAGCAGGTCACAGCCTTCAGGGAGCCTCACACTGGCGCCTGGGGAATCTGAGGCTGGTCACCTTAGGGAAGGGCATTGAACAGCCTCACGGTCGTCACTGGATATTTTGTGAACAGAAAATGACTGGGGGGGCTTCCCTGGTGGTGCAGTGGTTGGGAGTCCGCCTGCCGATGCAGGCGACACGGGTTCGTGCCCCGGTCCGGGAGGATCCCACGTGCCGCGGAGCGGCTGAGCCTGTGAGCCATGGCCGCTGAGCCTGCGTGTCTGGAGCCCGTGCTCCACAACGGGAGAGGCCACAGCAGTGAGAGGTCCGCGTACAGCAAAAAAAAAAAAAAAAAAAAGAAAGAAAATGACTGGGGGTTACTGCTCTAGAGAAGGAGGAAGACAAGAACTTTTTGTGGAAAAAAAAAAAGTGGGTCCTACAACCGAGAAAAGGAACTTGAGGCTTGGTAACAATGCTGTGGAGGTCCGGGAGGTTCGGACACAGAAGCAGCTGTGTCAGGCGGGGGTCGGGGCGGGTTGCCTCCTGGAATCCCTTAAGAACCTTTTTAAAAACGTGAGACATGAAGATTCTGACCACGCTACTGGTGCAGACACAGCCTGGGATGATGCTGACATGCTCACAGTAATCGACGTCTATAAAGTGCTTTTTCAGAGGCATCAATTCTCTCACGCAGTTTACCCCGGGCACCGGTATCTCAGAGGGCCCTCAAAGGATTTGCCCTGTCTGGGGATGCTGACATTTACTTTTCCTGGGCCCCTGAGCTGGTCTCACCTTCTGCCTCCCACTCTGGGCCTCTCAGTGCCCCCATT
This sequence comes from Monodon monoceros, assembly GCF_005190385.1. Classification (NCBI taxonomy): domain Eukaryota; kingdom Metazoa; phylum Chordata; class Mammalia; order Artiodactyla; family Monodontidae; genus Monodon; species Monodon monoceros. The sequence goes on along the minus strand of NW_021703774.1, from coordinate 164,679,420 downwards.
ACCAAGGCTCAGTTCGTGGGGGGAGAGGGGTGAAAAGCTAAGAGATGGAGCGATCTTGGTGTAACAGGTACCCAGTCCCCTTGGAGGCCAAGGATCACAGCCGTCAGGGCTGGGGAAGCAGAAAACCCTCTCTTATGTGGACAGAGCAATACCGAGGTGCAGGGAAGCTGAGGAGGTGAAAGGGAGAGAAAGAAGAAATAAAAGGGAGAGGATGAAAGACAAAGGGAGGGAAGGAAAAAAAGAGTAATCATGGCAGGTATTGTTTGAGGGCTTTCTGTGCTTCTGGCATCACGTTCGTTCTATTTTGTTGCTAGATGATGCTATTCTATCTTCACAACATCCCTAAGAGTAGGTATGAGTGCTAGCTCCAGAAGAAACACAGGAAGTGGGGCGAGGAGACAGCGTGAGAAAACCCACGTCCCTCCCGAACCCACAGCCTCAGCCGAGTGGCCACGCTGCCCCCCAGGAGCCGCAAGCAGAGCTGAGCCTCATTGTTTAACGTCAAACAAACAGATGGTGTTCACTGCAAAACTTAAATAGAATTAAGTCAGAATTAAATTAAAAATTCATATTTCTAGGCAGAAATGGCAAACGGAATTTGAAAATAGGGTTTTTAGCCTCTGTACTGTTCTTTGCTCGACTTGAACTACCAGGTTGACGGGCCTCTTGGTTTCTGCACAAGCCTCATGTCTGAGGGCAGAAATCCAGAGGCATCCTCCTGCAGCAGGAGAAGTCACCGGGAGACTGCGCCAGGATCAAGAGGCCTCTCCAGGAGAGCCTGTCCTCCAACTCCTGGGTGCAACGGACGGGGCCGGGGCTGTGGGTCTGAGCTGCTGTCTGGCTCCGTGCTGTCTCCTCCCTGAGCCCCTCTTGTCCCCGCCTTGCCTCCTTCAGAGCCGGCCTTTTGGAAATGAGGGCGTGCTGATCATGAGAGAAGGGACTGCAGGGACGTGGAGGGTCGGGAGATTAGTGACGGGCAGCCCTCTTGGTCTCTGGAGAGGTAACAGGGAAGGGGCATCAGCTAAGGTGCAGAGCTGACGTCTGGAAGATGGGGTAAGGATGACCGTGAACGCTCAGCTCACTGGCAGGCTTAACATCCTAGCGACTGTCGTGTGAGGCAGAGAGAGAATGAAACAGAGAGGAAAGGATGCGCTGGCAAGACAGGTGGAGAGGGAGACCGAGAAGGAAACAGAGCTGGAGAACGAGAAAGAGGGAGGAACTGTCTAGCTGTCCAGCCCAGGAGTTCCCAGGGTTTCCAGAGCCAAGGGAACAAAGCCCTGATGAGGGATAGATATTCGGTTACAGAAGTGAGGGCCTGGTTCGGCAAGGTTCTGCAAGAACGAGTTCTGCAGGCGAGGATGGGACACCACGCCCGGGGCCCAGGAGACAAGCCAGCAGAAGGGGCGGGGAGCCTGGCTTTCAGAGGAAACAGGGGCTCCAGAGGGAAGGCAGAGTCTTTTCCTGAGTCACCGCCTGGCCCCCCAGCGACCTGGCTGAGTGGAGCAGCACACAGGAGTCAGTCTGGCCAAAGGATTGGCAAGGGAGCGCACCTGCTGCAGCCCGAAGGCCAGACCACTCCGCGGGGGCTGGCAGGGAGGTCTGGCTGCCTGCCTTGAAGTCAGCCTTTCGGAGCAGACAGACCAGGACAGCCTGGCCCTGCGTGATATCCTGCCTCCGTCAGGGTGTTAGGTTGGGGAAGTTTCTTCTAGCACAGTTTCTATATGGTGAGCTTCTGGCTGAGGCCACTGGGGCCAGGCCAGAGTGAAACTAGAATGCCCTCCTGTCCTCCCCATTTCCTTCCTGAGCCCCACCTGCCCCTCTGCCCCTGTGCCTGACTCTCTTCCAATGACCGAGGACAGCTTATAGTATAGTACCTGTTGGGAGGGAGGGGACTCCTTATATCTAAACAGGATCGATGTCTAGTATTTAGAAGAAGCACTTTCCAGCTCTCTTTGCTTCCCAGAGAAACACCCAGCTGCTGATGATACGGTGGCACTGGAGAAAGGGCACCGATCCAAGAAGTCAAAGGTCACCCTTGACTTTTTCAAGATCCCTCACGCGTCCCTGGGCGGCCTCTGGACCTCAGTCACCTATTTTTAAAATGAGGAAGTTGGATGAGGTGCCAGGTCTAGACCAGCTCAGATCCCAGAACAACTCGAAGGCCGGAAGCATAAAGATCTAACAGGCAGGTAGAGCTGAAAGGGTCTCCTGGTAAGCAAAGAGGTCTCTGTAAAGCACTCAGTGGGACTGTCTCTGAAATCACCTGCTAAAGACAGCTCTGTGCATGGCGGGGGGCGGGGGTAGAAAAATGAGAAAACCACCACTAAGAATTCAATATCTCAGCCTTCCTTTTTCTTGAAAAAATTGATTTTTAGGATTAACTGGATGAGTTTCAAAGGTTTTGGTAAACAGTTGGGGCCCTCTGCTCCCCAGTTTAGGCTGCAAGTGTATCTTTAGCTATTTCTCTTTGAGCCACTGGGGTGTGGGGAGACCAGGCAGCCAGTTTGAGCAGAGCAGAGGCAAAGGTATTATATTTAGGGCATCACTGAGATATCATGCCTGGTGAGTTTTGATAATGATCCCGATAACAACCAAATGCATTTTCTGTTGCATTATACATGGTGCTTTCACTTATATTGTCTCATTTCAATCTTTGCAACAGCTCTGAGAGGTGGATTAATATTAACCCCATCTTGCCAAAAAAAGTGGTTTAAGTGAGTAGTTTTCAGGTCTCAGAGCCCACGAGAGGCGAAGCTGGGGCTCCGTGTTAGAGATGGGGCTTTCAATTCTGTACTCAGTCCACAGTGACTAATTTTAGTTGACTGTAATGAACTTGTACCTCAAATATGAGATCAAGGGAAAGAAAAATCCTTTCTTTCAGGTGAGGTACAGGTAGAAATTTGCTCCAGCTAAATACAGCACTTTGTCAGCATGTTCAGGCAAAAAGGTGGCAAGTTTGGCTGAAAGATGCAAGTTTTCATTTACTAGTGTTGGTATCGACGACTTTGAAGTTCTGAGAACCAATGGGCTTCCAAACCTTAAAAAATCAAGTAGCTGATTTTTATAGCTGCCCGTCAAGAGAGGGAGATTTGGGGGGACTGGGTCCATTTCAAAAAGCCTAAAATTGAGGGAGCAGTTGCGTTTCTAGCAATCACTCACAGGAAATTATTCGGAAGTCTAGAAAATGGTCACCCACAGTGTTAGAGATATTGGGCCTACTGTCCAACTGTAGCAGATTGCGTAAATATACTTTTATACATTGGTACCGTAAAGTATTATGATTTTTATTGGTAGCATGTTTTGGAAGTATTTTTTTTATTGTATTTTATTTTTTTGGTCCCACCACATGGCTTGCGGGATGTTAGTTCCCCAACCAGGGATCGAACTTGGGCACTCGGCAGTGAAAGCGCCGAGTCCTAACCACTGGACCGCCAGGGAATTCCCTGGAAGTACTTTTAAAATTGAGGTACAGTTGATGTTTTCGAAGTTTTTAACAACATAGAAAAATGCTTATGAAGTGGCACTAAATGAAAAAAGCAGGACAAAATACTGTGCACTTCGAGTGAGCTCAACTATATTCTAAAATATATATAAGCAAATGTGAAAAACTAGAAGCGGTTATCTCTGAGTGGTGGGGTTACTGTTTCTTTGTAAATCTTTTTTTATACTTGACTCTTTTTTTTTTTCCACAAATGAGCATGCAAGGTTTTTTATATTGGAAAAAAAATCCCTATGATTAAAAACATAAAATTAATAGAAAACTCTGCTTTGTAAGATGAGATAAATAGGTTCTTGACTCTTAGAAGAACGATTGTTAGCTAGTTCATGTTTGCTTTAGGGAAGTCGGGGAGTCTCAAGGAAAGCCAGGCTGGGTACCCACAGAAATGCCTCCAAATCCTTGGGGCAAGCTTTTTGGCTTTTCCTGTAGTAAAAATGGGCGATTTACCCAGTTTGGCAGTTTGGTGTACTGCCAACCAGTGGCAGTTTGCACTCCAACCACATGATAGCTGTGTGACCACAGGAATGTCCCCAACCTCTCTGAGAGTCAGCTTTGTCATGTGTAGCATAGCCACAGGGGCCCTTACCTCATGACCAGAAGAAAAAACAAGAATCCTAGCAGGCCCAGAAATATGTATTACATCCATTTTCTCTAACTCCATTTTAAAGATGAGGGAATTGCGACTTAAAGAGATTAAGCTGCTCACCCAAGATCACATGTGGTGTCAAATTCAAAGGTGGGCCCCCGGCTTCAGAGACTGGGCTGCCTCCACTCTGCCAGGCAGCCTCAGGCGGATGAATGTACTTTGCGGCCTGAGAAAAGGCTATACCCACGTGGGCTGCTGTTATGATGATGACAACACAGCATATTATTTTGTTGTGAATTCCAAAATGCTTCTGTGCTGATATATTTAGAACCTTCTGTGAAAGATGAGACTGAAAAAGATTGCTGATTAGATTCTGTTTTGATTTGGGAAGGGAAAAGTGCCTGCCACAGAAATCTAATTTCCTGCTGGATTTAGCCTCTTAAGAAGGGTCTATGGGGAAGAGGGTCTAGACAGACTGGGTTTGATTTTTCTCACTCCCAGATTTCTAGCTCTGTGACCTAAGGCAAATTGTCTCCCCTTCTGGAGCCTCAGTTTCCTCATCTGTAAGTGGGAACAGTAATCCCTATGGCTCATGGGGGTGGTCCTGATATTAAGTGGGATGATGTAGGTAAAGGTGCTCTATTCCAGTGGGCAGACCACTTGGGATCATGAGTTTGGATCTCCCTGGGCCTATTTAACTAGCCTGGAGGAGGGACTCAATCAACACTGTTTCCCTTTACTAATATTATTATCCCAGCTTCTAAGAGCCTGAGTAGGGTTGGGCCTGGCAGCCTAAGTTTCCACACACCCTAAGTTTGCCCTTCGGAGTTGTGATTTGTTGTCAGTTCACTGGGCAGCCCCAATACTCTCCTCAATGCCCCCCTTGGTCAACCTGGCAGAAGTCCTCCTGGACTAAGCTGCTCCAGCCTCTCTTTAAGCCGGTTTTTCGGAAGTCAGGTCACAGGGCCCCCTTGGGCATCCTTCATATTTCTGACTCGCTCCCATCCACCTGCCTGAGTCCAAACCCAACCAGGGCTGAGGTCCTGGTCAGGACTGTCCCAACTCAGCCCCACAGGGGAAGAAGAGCAAAAGAAGCCACACTCACTGGTCTGCTACCAGGCAGGGAGGCAGTGGGCATATTGGAATCCCACAGGGGCAGACCCTGGGTGGGGGAGGAATTGGGCTTCCTGAGTAGGCTGAAAGGGGCAGGGAAAGGGGGAGCAGAGGATGGGCTCCAACCCCCAGCAAACTCAGGGACTGGGGGGAAGAATGGGGTAATGCCCACCAGACAGGGTGACCAACCACCCCAGCTGGCCGAGGACTGATGGGATTCCAGGGCTTTCCATGCTACAACTGGGACAGTTTTAGACTCTGCCAGTAAAGGGCTGTGTGACCCTGGGCAGGTCTCTCAGTACTCAGGGACAGCCTCTTCTGTGAAAAGAGAACTGGACCAGCTCACCTCTACAGGATGCTTCAACTCTGCCACCTGGCCTGTAGCCCCAGTAGCAGGTGGTCGTCGGGAGGGTTTGGAGAGGTGCAGAGCTGGGGAGGGGAGGCCGGTGGGGGGAGTCCAGCGCCTCAGGGGCACTTCTAATCCAGAAAGACTTTTTCGACAAGGAGCCCAGAGCTGCCGGTCTGGCACTGGCCCCCTCCCTCCCGACTGGCAGGATTGGGGCGGGGCGGGGGCGGCAACAGCGCGACTGCCTGGTGGGCCTGGGCTGGGGTCTCACAGAGGGCCCGGGTTCCTACCTGCAGGTGGTTTGGGTACACGTCACCCTCGGAGAGCGAGTCCACCAGGTCCTCCTCGTCCAGCGTAGCCCGCTTGTAGGTCGACATCTGCAAGGCCAAGTGCAGCATGGACTCTCTTAGCGCCTCCATGGCTCTCACGCCCGAATGGGGAAGCGGCCACTCGCCGCCTCCGCTGCCGCGCCCCGCCCCGGCCGGGACACCGAGACCGGCCCACGGACCGGCCCGCGGCGGGGGAGGGGGTTCCCGCCTCCCTCCGTCACCCCGCTCCCCGCTTATCCAACACCGCGCCTCACCCCCAGCGCCGACAGCGCGGCGGCCACCGGCCACGGCGGCCACAGGCTCCGCATGGTGCCCCCCGCGGCGTCCGGATCGCCGCCGCCGCCGAGCGCCCTCGGGTCTGGCCCGGGCGGGTCCGGCTGTGAGGCTGGGCCGGGCTTCGCACCACCTTCGCGGGCGGGGCCTGATCGGCGCGGCTCCGGTTCCCTCCCTGGCCGCGCGGGGGAGACCACCCCAGGGCCGGAGTCCCCGGGGAGATGGAGGCTGCTCCCTTTCCCAGAGATGGGGTGGAGGGGCCTTACCCCAGCAGGCAGGAAGGGGGCTCGCAGCAACCCCTCCTTCGAAGAAACATTAAGCTCCCCTTCAAATAAACCTCTATGGCAGATACCAAAAGTCAGGTATTAGGAAAGTGCCCCTAATTTGGCCTACAACAGTCAAGAAAGAGGTTCCTCACCATTGTCCCTTAGGGGCCCCAAGAGCGGTCTTGCCCATTGGAGCTAGAAAGATTGGGGGAAAAAAAGAGGTGGTATAAAAAAGGCATGTGCCTCCCCTCTCATTTCCGCCATCCTCTAGCTCAGGGGTCTTTAAGTCAGAGTTCATGATGATCTCAGAAAATTCCAGAGAACTCTCCTGACCTAGAATGAAAAATGTTATGTGTGTGCGTTTGGGTGGCTGGAGGGGAACCCCATGCTTGTCTCCAGGCTCACAGGTGTGACCTTACCCTCAAAACATTAACAGCTTGGGGCCTAGTTGAAAATCAGGAAGGTGACCCTTCCCTCAGATGTGGGGTGCTCAGGCACTCTCCCTCCCACCCGAGACCCCAGACAACCCTAACCCAGCAGTTTCCCAAAGGACCCTCCGTATCCAGTGAGACCTGGGATCCCCCGCATTTATACATTTTTTTCAGCTTTCCAAAGTGCGCCTCTGTTCATTCCCATATTTGACTCTCACAGTCACACGTGTGTGAAGGAACAGGCACAGAGGGCTGAGGTGACATCCAGGGTCACAGCCACAGTAACAGCTCCTGAGGTCTCCTGGCTTCGCCTTCTGCCTTCTTATAGCCCTCTCTGCAGCCGGAGCGAGCCTTCAACAGGAAATTCTGATCTTGTTACCCTTGCTTCAAACTCTGCAGGGACAGTCCCTTTACCAGTCCCCCATGGCCCCTGCTCACCCTGACCCTCATCTTGTGCTGCTCCCACCTCACTCACTCAGGCCCCCAATTCTCTGGCCCTTCCTCTGTTCCTCAGATTCTCCAAGTTTCTCCTTCCCTCAAGACCTTTATAGCGCTGTTGCCTCTACCTGGAACATTCTTTGCTCATCTCTACTCCTCCCATGGCCGGCTCCTGCTTCAGATGTCAGTTTAAATGTCACCTCCGCAAATATCCCAAATTCTTGATTACGGCACCCCATTTTCCCCTTCATAGTATTTACTGCAGTCTGTTATTTATTTATTTATGTTGGTTTTTAGGTCTATCTCCTTCCCCCTCCCCAGAATTGTGAGTTTTATCAGGGCTGGGACCTTGTCTGGCACAGAGAATCCCCATCACCTGGCATACCACAGGTGCTCAATAAACTTAAAATGAATGGTAGAACAATTAGAGGGGAAGTGAAAATTACTCTGGGGAAGTGCCTTTGAATCCCTGTGCATCTAATTTTGCAATGCCCAAAGACAAAGGAAACATGTCTAAGCACCCTGGGAGAGGCAGGGTGCGTGGGAAGAATTTGAATTCTGGGGTCTTCTGCTCCACTCCCACTGGGTGCAGGACTTCCCATTACCCACCTGAGAGAGAGAAAGGGCTCCCAGGCTGCTTCATTTCATGCTGGGCTACAGCTGGGCTTTTTCTGAAATCAGGACTCTCAGCTACACTGAGCAACAGGTGTTACCTGCCCCAGGAAAAGACCCTTGAAAAAGAAATTCAAGTCACCAAACATCTCTACTGCCTGGCACAGCAGCTACTATTTCCTAGGCACCTAGGGGTATGAGGTGTTTGTCAGTTCTTCTACATCCGTCATCTCATTTAAGCTCTTGGCTCTGAAGCAGGTATTCCTGGCCCCTTTTACAGAACCTGAAACTGAGGCTCGGGGAAGTAACTTGCCCAGGTGTAGTGAAGCAACGGCTCCTCCTTCCATCTCAGCTCAGAGGTCAGCCCTTCCGGAAAGCTCTCCTGACCATTCTTCTCTGATCCCAAGCAGCATCTGGCCTCCTGCTCTGTATCCTCCGCCTCCCCAAGCCCCCCATCCCATGCTTCCTCCTATTGAAAGCGCACAGCACCTTAAGTAGGAGAACCTTGAAGGCAGGGGTTGGGTCTCGTCAGGCCTTACATCCCCAAAGGCCTAGTCGGGGGCTGGAGCCTCCACAGGCGTCTGAGCGAAGGTGAGAAGCGAAGGAGGAGGCTGGCAGCCCACCCCAAGGGCCGAGGCCAGCCTGTCCGTGGAGGGATGACGAGGGAAGCTCACATACCTCCCGAGCAGAAATCCAGAAATCCGCTGAGACGAAGAGCTGTTTATTTTTCAGCACACAAAAGATGAGGGGCCCTTCCTGAAATGCTGCCGGCCCGGGGCTGGGGAGTGAAACTGAACCCACCTCAGACGTGGGAATGGCTTAGCTGGCTCTGCCCCATGGGGAGCACAGTGGGCCCCAGTCAGCGAGTGACATTCCAACGACAGGGCAGCCCTATCTCTTACCCGCCAGGTTCTGGGCGGGGCCTTCCACACAATGTCTTGCTGGATCCCCACACCCACCAAGAGCCCCAACCTCAGCAGGTATCACTTCCCTTTTAGGAGAAGTGGGAGGGGACTAGGCAGGGAGAGGGGCTGGGCAGACCAGACACCTAGAATGAGCCACTGGGCCCAATGTATCTCTCCCGACCCCGTGAAGCCCTGTGAGGTGGCGATCACCACCTCCACTTCACAGAGGAGAAGACTGAGGATTGGGGAGGTGGCGGCACACACCGTCCCCCGCCCCTACTGCCCCCCGCCCCTGCCCCAAGTCACCTGGCTAGAGAGTGAGATGCCAGGATGTGAATCCTGGCTGCCTGACCTCACCACGCTGCCTCCAGAGAGCCCCAGGCACTCAGCTAGTAAGGGGCAGCACTGGGCCTGAAACCTGGGTCCTGGCCCCCTGGTCCCGTGCTCTTTGTGGAGGGGGAGCTGCTTCTTCAGGTGGGACCTCGTGGAGTCCAGAGGCGCTGAGTGGCAGGGCAGCCAGCGCCGTTCTCCCTAATTGCCTCATTTGCGGTTGTGGGGATGCCCGCAGCCAGGGAGCTTCAGGGAAGGGGAAGAACCTCTGCTGCTCTGGGGGGAGTCTCTGCCTTGATCTGCTCGCTCCTCTCCCAGCTCCGCTGAGCCCCTGGATGTGAAATGTGGGCCTGGTGTTCGTGTGAGAAGGGCTTGGCGGAGACCAAGAATGGAGGAGTGGGAACCACGGTCCCCAGTCCTCCCGCTACACAGAGAAGGTGAGGAAAGCCAGATGGAGGGTGTGATGGTGCCCAGCTCTGAAAACCCCACCCTGTGGAAATCAAAGGCCTGGGGTGAACAGAAATGAGAAGTACTATAAATGCTCGTGTGTTTCTGACAACAAAGTCCTCTGGCCCAGGGGCAGGGCACTGGGTGTGATCCCACCGGGGATTTGCCCCGACTATGTTAGTCACTCAGATGGCTCTTGGGGTTGGTTTGCTCAAGGGCGGGGGTATCTTCCAAGAAATCTAGGAGCCCGTCAGAGGCAGCTGTAAGTGAAATTCAGAGGCTTGTGACTCCGTGGCCACATCCTCTGAGCCATTTTCACATTCTGTTTCTAAGTTTCAGCTCCTTAGGGATGCTGCCCTTTGTGGCCAAAGCCCCCATCAGTTCTTGCCTCTCGTGCCAGTAATTAGTTGAGATCTGTTGACTCTTTACATGTTATCTAATACACACTCAGGTTATATGTTAGTTAAATACTTACACTTAACAAGCACCATGATAGAGTGAGTAAAAGCTCTAGTTCCAAACCTCAGTTCAGATCCCCACTATGCCACTTCCCAGTTGCGTGAGCCCGGGCAAGTGACTCAGGCTCTCTGTGCCTCAGCTGTCTCATCTGTAAAACGGGGATGAAAATAATAGCACCTCGCTCGTAGGACTGTTGTGATACTTAAATGGTTAATATAAAGTGCTTAGAACAGTGCTGGGCACACAGCATGTGCCCACCAAGTGTTAGCTGTTGTTATTTGTACCATCAATTCTTATAAAACACGAGGCTCAAAAGCCTGCAATAGATCCCCACCACCTAAAGAACAAAACCCAAACTCCTTAGCTTGGCATTCAAGGCCGCCTGGCAATTGGCCCAAACCTACCTCTCCAGACTCACCCTTTTCACGTACCTCTCAGGTGTGTGGCCGTCACCCTGACCCCTGATCTATCCCTCACTCAAAAGGAGTTTTCTGAGTTCTTGATGTTTGTCAGGCCCTGTGCGGCAAGCTGAGGGGGCAGCCCTGAGTAGGACTTGGTCCCTACCCTCAAGGGACCTATGTTTCCCAAGACTGTGCCCCCTCCACCCCAACTACTGCTCTCCATGACTGGCCTACCTCCTCCTCCATAAAGTCCCCCGCCTCAGTCAGAGGGAATTATGCCCTTCCCTCTGGTGTACCCCCGGCATAGCACCTGCATTTTGTTCAGGCCTTTCTGTCTCTCTGTCTTTATCCCAGGGATGGACCTGGGGGGGATGGGCAGCAATCATTTTATTTCCCTCCATCCCTGGTGTCCAGCACAGAACCTGGTATATAGATAACTGGTTAATTTGTATCCAAGATTTTCACCAAGGCAAAGGCATCTGTGCGTTCAGCAAAGAAGAAACAGTGGAGTTTAGTTACTTGGTGACAACGTAAAATTCAAATAGGACAACTGTGGGCAAGGGGCATATAGTAAAAATATAGTCATCACTCCTGAAGATGACACCATGTAACATCTATTACGACTATTACATTATCCGTGACATTGCTCAGTGTCTTTTACATGAGAAATTTCCATGTGATTAATTTCTTTTTAAATTTACCACAAAGTTCTTGGAGGAGTGAACTGCTTCTTAGCTCTTTGATTATAGGAATCACAGGAATTGGCTGAGGAAGCTCACAGCCAAATCAGAAGCTCACCTATGGGCACTTTTCTGGTCTTTATGTTCAGCTTTGTCCTTGTCCACATTTTCCACTCTATTTTCTCTGCTCCTGATTTTTCATTTCAATTGCATATCGTTATATTGGATGTGTTTCAGTTATAACCCATCAGGAATCCTCTGTGGAATAAAGTGAATTAGAAAAAACCTGTATCAGGAACATACCTTCCCTACTCTACTCTCCTGGGAATGCAGCTTCAAAGTATTTATTCAACAGTGGGAGTGAGGCAATAAAGACAGACCTGGGCCCAACTCCAGGTTCCCTGGCTCATGTGACCATGTCATTTCCCTTCTAAGGCCTCAGTTTCCTCATTTATGAAAAGGTTCAGTGTAAAGATTAAATGAGCTGAAACAAACTGCCTGGCATAGAGTGTCCCACTCCCAAGTGATCTGGCGCCTGGGGGACACACTACAGCACCCACCTCATAAATTGCTTTTCTTTATTTTCCTTCGTCACCTTTCCCATTTGCTTCCGCTCTCATCCAGGTTTTCTGATCTTGGCCTTAGTTCAGCTGACATTTGGCGTGAATTTAGCTCTGTTGCTGTACTCCAGGCAAAACCAACTGACTTCCTGGGTGTCGAGGCTAACGTCAGCAATAAGTCTAATTACCAAAAGATAGTATGTACTCTTGATACGATGTGATAAGAATGGTACTTTACCTCTGTGGCTTTCCTCCCCAAAGCACATCACCCCAGTCTAACCCTAAGAAAAATATCAGACAAATCCCAATTGAGGGACAACCTATAGAATATCCGCTGAGGACTCCTCAAAACTGTCAAGGTCATCAAAATGAGAAAAGTCTGAGAAACGGCCACAGGCAAGAGGAGGTTAAGGAGACATGACAGCTAAATGTAATGGGGTATCCTCAGTGGGATCCTAGAACAGAAAAAGGACATTAGGCAGAAACTTAAAGAAAAGTGAATCAAGTATAGACTTTAGTTAGTAATAATGTATCAATGTCAGTTCATTAATTGTGACAAATGTACCATGTATTAATAATAGGGGAAAAAAATAATAATAGGGGAACTGGGTGTGGGGCGTAAAGGAACTCTCTGTTCTATCTTCCCAATAATGCTATAAATCTAAAACTATTCCAAAATAAAACATTTGTTAAAAAAAATAACTGGCTGCCCCCTAAAACAGAAAACAAAGTTGTCGGCACTGACACAAGCCCAGCACTGCCCAGTTCTCAAGGTTCTTTTATACCCTCATCTTATTTGTGTCTCATGATCAGTCACCCTGTGAAATAAGCCCAGGGATCCCCATTTTACAGATGAGGAGACTGAGGCCAGAGAAAGGAAGCAGCTTGCCTGTTAGTGGCAGAGCTGAGACTCAAACCCAGATCTTCCTGACCCTCTCAGGGCCTCTTCCTCTTTTTCAGGTTGACCTCTTCTGGAGACTGTAGGCTGCCCATTCGGGATGTGGGAAATAGGGAGAGATATAACGGCGGGGGGGGGGGGCTGGGAAGGGAGATTCCACTTTGTGCCAGATGGAGCTGGAGGCCTGAGCATGGAAAGTGGGAAGGTGGGCAGGAGCTAGGGCGCAGTTAGGAGAGGTTAGTTAGGAGTTAAGGGAGGCCTAAAGGTGAGAAAGACTGGAAGGCCAGGGGCACAGAGCATACATGGGAGGTCAAAGCTGCTAACAACCTCCTCAGAGAAGGTAGCAACCCTGCCGGCCAATGAGTCAATCACCCTAGTCTGGACCAGAGTCCCAGGCTGGGCTCCCCTTAACGTGCCGGCAGTGGGAGACTTGCCCACACATGCCGGGAACTGAAAAACATTCACCTACTTGGCCTGGTGTTGACTCACCTGCCTGGGGGCCCCGGAGGCACCGAGAGCCTTACCTAGTGCTGCCAACGGACTGTGCCTCAGCGCCTGCCGAGGAGGCCCGCCCACACCCAAGCCCCAAACCTGGCTAGCAACCTCTTCCTTCTTCCCCGCGTAGGCCCTCCAACCACACCACTGACCGTTCAGGCCCCCTGCAAGGCTCCTACCATGCCTCTCTCCACCCCACCGTCCTGATGGTCTCCATCTGTCACCTCTGCCCCTCTGTCCAGGCCCACTTGGCTCTGCCCCGCCTCTGCCTGGAAGCCTTCCCTGATTAGACCCCCAGTCCGCCATCTCCCAGCTGGCTCCAGCAGGACCTTCTAAACTAACTGATACGATCCAGTCACTCTCCTTCTCACGCAGGCTTCCTGGAACTGGCAGAAGAAAGCATGAGCCTTGGCTGGGCTTCCAGCACTGCCCCCCCACCCACCCACCCCAGGCCCTGATCAGCTCCTGGCACCTCTTCAGCCTCTCTCACCCTCCCTCACATGCTCGAACCTCAGTAAAGTATGGTCAGCCCCCTAAACACACCATGCTTCCTCTTCCAGGCCTTTGCATGTCCCCTGGCCTCTGCCTGGCCTTTGCTCTCCTCCCTCCCCTGGCTAACCCCTCAGCTCCCAGGCATCTTCCTGCAGGCAGCCTTCTAGGACTTTACTGTGACCCTTGCTCTATGCTCCTCAAAGGCAGCTACACAGCCTTCTAGCATCTCATCCCACCAGAGTGACCAGCAGCCAAGTGCAGCTGTGTGACCTTGACAAAGCTTCCTGTGCTTTGGTTTCCTCATCTATCAAATGATTATGGTATTCACTCCATAGGGTCTTTATACATATTCAACAAGATGCATAAAGTCCTCAGTCCAGTGCCTCACAGAGAAGCAGCGCTCAGTAGATGTTAGTGTGTGTGGCGGTGGGTTCAGAAAGGGCTGGCTCTTCAGGTCACACTGAAGATGATGGAAGATGGGAAGAGGAGGAACTGGGAGGACCTATGACACGGCAGGCACCGCGCCTGATCTCCTTGACTCTTCCCGGTTACGTAGCATAAAACTACTGTAATACAAGGAAGGTCTAAAACTTCCCTAAAGTCACACTTCTGGTAACTAACAAAGCCTGGGTTGGAGCCCAGGTGTATCTATTCCCAAAACTTGTGGTTTTGCCATTATGACAAATAAGATGGCAGCCCCAACCTGCTCCATCCCTACCACTTCAGGCACCACCTCTTGGCTGGGTTAAAGGGGCTGGGTTGTCCACTCTTATAGCCAAGCACCAGGTTCAAGGCAGACCAGGAACCTGCAGCGGGCACTAAGCTGTGCAGGATGACCAGGCTGGGTAAGTCCCAGGCTGGGAAGACCAAGCATGCCCAAGCATTTGTCGATATAATCACATAAAACTTCGGACAAAGCTAATCTGTCTCCCTTAGTGATATTTATAATGGTGATGACTGAGCTGCCCAGTAATTAGGCTCAGCCAGGAAGCAGTTCATGGAACTGGTTATAATTAGTATTTGTGTTACACGGGTGGGATGCTGACGACTGGGATGAGGGGGAGGAAGCAGGCGGGGCAGGAAGCCTTGGGGACTCCTTGGATCCCTAAACAGAGGTGGCCAGGGCCCTCACACTTTGTGCCAGGCCCTGTGCCAACCGACTCATGTGGATAATCCTGTTTAGCTTTCATGATAACTCCATGATGTGGGCCCCATTATCCCTTTTCTAGGGTGAGGGAACAGGTTCAGAGAGGTCCTTTCACTTGTGCAAATTCACACAGCCAGTGAAGAACAGAGCCAGGGTCCATACAGGCCTGCCCACCTTCCCCTCCAGCCCAGTGATGTCCTAGACATAAGGAAGTAATCAGGACTTGGGCTGGGAGGCAGGAGATCTGTATTCTGGACTGAGTTCCAACACTGCCTTACCCTGGGCCTCAGCTAGTGACTTCCCCTCTGCAGGACAAAAAGAGAAGGTGTGCCTGTCAGGCTGGGAGTGGCTGAGAGTGTGAACTTGGGAGCGAGGCTCCTGGGATTCTAAGCTCTGGGCAAGCCACTCAACCAACTAAGCCTCAGTGTCCTCATCTGTAAAATGGAGACCAGTCTTGTCCTCATAGGGTTGTGAGGGTTAAGTTAAAAAACTCAGAACAATGCCTCAATATTATCATCATTTATGGGAAAGGCACATGCTTTGGAGTCAGTTTTTCCAAAATGGGGAGGTAGTTACTGGATTCAAACAGTGGTTTGAAAGCATATGCTTTTTAACCCCATAGAGCCCTCTATTTATTATTTTTAGTTAACACATCCAGTTTTTATTTTGTTTTAATCTTATTTATTTTTGAAGTATAACTGACCTAAACACTATGTTAGTTCCAGGTGTACAATATAGTGATTTGATATTTCTATACATTACAAAAGGATCACCACAGTAAGTCCGGCTAGCATCAGTCACCATACAAAATTATTTCAATATTATTGACTATATTCCTCATGTTGTACATTTCATTCCTGTGACTCTTTTATTTTGCCACTAGAAGTCTGTACCTCTTAATCTCCCTCACTTATTTCACTCATCCCCCTACTTGCCTTCCCTCAGTCAACCACCTGTTCGCTCTCTGCATCTATGACTCTGTTTCTGTTTTGTTACATTTGTTCATTTGTTTTGTTTTTTAGATTCCACATGTAAGTAAAATCACACTGTATTTGTCTTTCTCTGTCTGACTTATTTTACTTAGCATAATACCCTCTAGATCTATCCATGTTGTTGCAAATGGTAAGATTTCATTCTTTTTTATGGCTTAGTAATATTCCATTTTATATACACACACGCACGCACACGCACACGCACACACACACACACACACACACCACATCTTCTTTATCCATTCAACTATCAATGGGCACTTAGGTTGCTTCCATATCTTTACTATTTTAAATAATGCTGCAATGAATGCTGGAGTGCATATATCTTTTCAAATTAGTGTTTTTGTTTTCTTCAGAAAAATACCCAGAAGTGGAATTGCTGGATAATATGGTAGTTCTATTTTTGAATTTTTGAGGAACCTTCGTATTATTTTCCATAGTGGCTATACCAATTTATATTCCTACTAATGGTTCACGAAGGTTCTCTTTTCTTCACATCCTTGCCAACACTTGTTCTTTGTTTTGATTACTGTAGCTTTGTATTATAGTTTGAAATCAGGGAGCATGATATCTTTAGTTTTGTGCTTTTTCAATATTGTTTTGGCTATCTGGGGGTCTTTTTTGTTTCCATACAAATTTTAGAATTATTTGTTCTGGTTCTGTGAAAAATGTCATTGGTATTTTGATATGGATTTCATTGAACCTGTATATTGCCTTAAGCAGTATGGTCATTTTAACAACAGTAACTCTTCCAATCCATAAGCATGGTATATCTTTACATTTTTTGTGTGTCTTCTTCAATTTATTTCATCAGTGTCTTACAGTTTTTAGTGTGTAGGTCTTTTACCTCCCTGGTTAAACTTATTCCTAGGTATTTTACTCTTTTGGATGCAATTGTAAACAGGACTGTCTTCTTAATTTCTTCTTCTGATAAATCATTGTTAGTGCATATAAACACAATAGTTTATTGAATATTAATTTTGTATCATGCAACTTTACTAAATTCATTTATTAGTTCTAATAGTTTTTTATAAGATCTTTAGGACTTTCTATATATGGTGTCATGTCATCTGCAAACAGTGACAGCTTTACTTCTTCCTTTCCAGTTTGGATTCCTTTTATTTCTTTTTCTTGCCTGATTTCTGCAGCTAGGACTCCCAATACTATGTTGAATAAAGGTGGTGAGAGTGGGCATCCTGTCTTGTTCCTGATCTTAGAGGAAATGCTTTCAGCTTTTCAACATTGAGTATGATGTTAGCTGTGGGCTTGTCATATATGGCTTTTACTATGTTGAGATATGTTGCCTCTACACCCACTTTATTGAGAGTTTTTATCATAAATGGATGTTGAATTTTGTCAAAAGCTTTTTCTGCATCTATTGAGATTATCATATGATTTTTATTCTTCAATTTGTTAATTCGATGTATCACATTGATTGATTTGCAAATATTGAACCATCCTTGCATCCCTGGGATAAATCCCACTTGATCATTGTGTATGATCCTTTCGATGTATTGTTGAATTTGGTTTGCTAATACTTTGCTGAGGATCTTTGCTTCTATGTTCATCAGTGATATTGGTCTATAATTTTTTTCTTTTCTTTCCTTCCTCCCTTCCTCCCCCCCACTCCCTCCCTCCCTCCCTCCCTCCCTTCCTTTGTGCGGTGTCTTTGTCTGCTTTTGGTAACAAGGTGATACTTGCCTCTAAAATGAGTTTGGAAGCATTCCTTCCTCTTCAAGGGTTTTTGGAATAGTTTGAGAAGAATAAGTGTTCACTCTTCTTTAAATGTTTTGTAGAATTCACCTGTGAAGCCATCTCGTCCTGGAGTTTTGTTTGTTGGGAGGTTTTTTTTTTTTAATTATTACTACTGATTCAATTTCATTACTGGTAATTGGTCTTCATATTTTCTATTTCTTCCTGATTCAGTCTTCGGAGATTGTAGGAATCTATTCATTTCTTCTAGGTTGTCCATCTTATTGACAAATAATTGTTCATAGTAATCTCTTAAGATCCTTTCATTTCTGTGCTGTTGGTTGTAACTTTTCCTCTTTCATTCCCGACTTTATGTATGTGGGCTCTCTTCTCTTTTGGGGGGATGAGTCTGGTTAAATGTTTATCAGTTTCATTTAAGTTTTCAAAACCATCTTGTATTCATTGATCTTTTCTATTGTTTTTTAGTCTCTCTTTATTTCTGCTCTGATCTTTGTGATTTATCTCCTTCTATTAACTTTGGGTCCTGTTTGTCTTTTTTCTAGTTCCCTTAGGTGTAAGGTTAGGTTAAGATTTTTCCTTGTTTCCTGATGTAGGCTTGTATCACTATAAACTTCTCTCTTAGAACTGCTTTTGCTGCATCCCATAGATTTTGCATCATTGTGTTTCCATTTTAATTTGTCTCCATGTATTTTTTAATTTCTTTTTTGATTTCTTCAGTGACTCATTCGTTGTTTAGTAGCATATTGTTTACCTCCATTGTTTGTTTTTTGCAGGTTTTTTTCCTTGTAATTGATTTCTAGTCTCATAGCATTGTGATCAGAAAAGATGCTTGATATGATTTCAGTGTTTCTAAATTTATTGAGACTGGGGGCTTCCCTGGTGGCGCAGTGGTTGAGAGTCCACCTGCCGATGCAGGGGACACGGGTTCGTGGCCTGGTCCGGGGAGATCCCACATGCTGCGGAGCAGCTAGGCCCGTGAGCCATGGCCGCTGAGCCTGTGCGTCTGGAGCCTGTGCTCCACAATGGCAGAGGCCACAACAGTGAGAGGCCCGTGTACCGCAAAAAAAAAAAAAAATTTATTAAGACTGGTTTTGTGGCCTAGTATGTGATCTGTTCTAGAGAATGTTCCATGAGCACTTGAAAGAAATGTATACTCTGCTGCTTTTGCGTAGAATGTTCTATATATATATCTATTAAGTCCATCTGCCCTAATGTGTCATTTAAGGCCAGTGTTTCCCTATTGATTTTCTGTCTGGATAATCTGTCCACTGATGTAAGTGGAGTGTTAAAGTCCCTGCTATTGTTGTGTTACTGTCAATTTCTCCTTTTATGTCTGTTAATATTTGCCTTATATATTTAGGTACTCCTATGTTGGGTGCATATATATTTACAATTGTTATATCTTCTTGATGAATTGATCCCTTTATCATTATGTAATGTCCTTTTGTGTCTCTTTAATTTTTACAGTCTCTGTTTAAAGTCTATTTTGTTTGATATTAGTATTGCCACCTCAGCTTTCTTGTTTGTTTGTTTGTTTTTGGCCACCCCGCATGGTTTGTGGGATTTTAGTTCCCTGACCAGGGATTGAACCTAGGCCCTTAGCAGTGAAAGCACAGAGTCCTAACCGCTGGACCACCACGGAATTCCCCACCCCAGCTTTCTTTCCATTTCCATTTGCATGGATATCTTTTCTATCCCCTCACCTTCAGTCTGTGTGTCTTTAGATCTGAAGTGAGTCTCTTGTAGGAAGCATATATATGGGTCTTTTTTTTTAAAAAAAAACCATTCAGCCACTCTCTTTTTTTTTTTTTTTGCTGTATGCGGGCCTCTCACTGTTGTGGTCTCTCCCGTTGCGGAGCACAGGCTCCAGATGCGCAGGCCCAGTGGCCACGGCCCACGGGCCCAGCCACTCCGCGGCACGCGGGATCCTCCTGGACTGGGGCACGAATCCATGTCCCCTGCATCGGCAGGCGGGCTCTCAACCACTGAGCCACCAGGGAAGCCCCACTCTATGTCTTTTGATTGGAGCATTTACATTTAAAGTAATTATTGACAGGTGTGTACTTATTGCCATTTTTGTTGTGTCCTGGTTATTTTTGTAGTTCTTTTTTGTTTCTTTCTTCTTCTTTTGCTCTCGTCCCTTATGATTTGATGACTATCTTTAGAGTTAATGTTTAGATTCCTTTATCTTCTTTTGTGTCTACCTATTCCAGATTTTTGGTTTGTGGTTATCATGAGGTTTATATATAACAACATATATATATACACACACACACATATATATGAATATGATATTTATATGAGTATTTTAAATTGATGATCTCTTAAGTTCACAAAAATGAATATAGATATAGATATAGATGATTTATATTACTTTTGTCTGTTAACCTCCCTACTGGCTTTATACGTGGTTGATCTACTACCTTTATGTATATTTGCTTTTACCAGTGAGATTTTTCCTCTTGGAATTTTCATATTTCTGGTTGTGGTCTTTTACCAATTAGAGAAGTTCCTTTCACATTTCTTGTAAAGCTAGTTTAGTAGTGCTGAACTCCTTTAGCGTTTGCTTATCTGTAAAACCCTGTATCTCTCCTTCAAATCTGAATGATAGCCTTGCCAGGTAGAGTATTCTTGGTTGTATGTTTTTCTTTTCATTACTTTAAATATATCATGCCACTCCCTTCTGGCCTGCAAAGTTTCTGCTGAAAAGTCAGCTGATCATCTTATGGGAGTTCCCTTAAATAGTTGTTTTTCTCTTGCTGCTTTTAAGATTCTCTCTTTATCTTTAATTTTTGCCATTTTAATTACAATGTCTTTGTGTGGACCTCTTTGGGTTCATCTTGTTTGGGACTCTGTACTCCTGGACCTGGATATCTGTTTCCTTTCCCAGGTTAGGGAAGTTTTCAGCTACTATCTTTTCAAGTAGGTTCTCTGCCCCTTTCTCTCTCTCTCCCTATAATGTGAATCTTAGTATGCTTGATGTTGTTCCAGAGGTTCCTTAAACTATCCTCATTTTTAAAAAATTCTTTTTTTTCTCTTCAGCTTGGGTGATTTCCACTATTCTGTCTTCCACTTCACTGATCCATTCCCTTGAATCATCTAATCTATTGCTGATTCCTTCTAGTGCATGTTTAATTTCAGTTATTGTATTCTTCAGCTGTTTGGTTCCTCTTTATATTTTCTAACTCTTTCTTAAACTTCTCACTGTGTACATCCATTCTTCTTCCAAATTCATTGAGCATCTTTATGATCATTCCCTTGAATTTTTTTATTGGGTAGACTGCTTATCTCCATTTCACTTAGTTCTTCCTCTTGGGTTTTATCTTGTTCTTTTGTTTGGAACATATTCCTCTGTTGCCTCATTTTGCATAATTCTGTTTTTATTTCCATGTATAAGGTAGGTTTATTACATTTCCCAATCTTGGAGAAGTGGCCTTTTGTAGGAGATGTCTTATGAAGCCAGCAGAACACTCCCACTGGTCACCAGAGCTGTATACTCTAGGGGTGCCCCCTATGTGGGCTGTGTGAGCCCTTCTGTTGTGGTAGGGCCAACTACTGTGGGTGGGGTAGGTGGGGGACCTGTTGGCTACCAGGCCCTGCCTTGTGCAGGGGCTGCTGGCCTGCTGGTGGGTGGGTCTGGGTCCTGTAGAGCCCTTTGTTTTTTGTTTTGTTTTGTTTTTGTTTTTGTTTTTTTGGCTGCACCACACGGCTTGCAGGATCTTAGCTCCCTGACCAGGGATCAAACCCGGTCCCCTGCAGTGGAAGTATGGAGTCCTAACTACTGGACCACCAGGGAATTCCCAGAGCCCTTTGTTTTTAAAAACTTAACACTGCAACCCAAAATACAAAAGAGATATAAGTGGAGTTGCCACTTACGCATTCAATGACCCCATATCCTGACCCTGAGCCTGGTTTCCTCAGAGGTACCAAGAAAGAGAGTTTGAAAAATCCCTCATCTATGTTTCTCTCTGAGAATTAATGGTTCTAAAGCTCTGATATCAAAGTGAGGTGGATGCAGGCAATGGTGGTCTGGGGCTGGGATGTTGTCACCCAGTGTGGGTGGGACAGACTGGGCCGCACCTATGGCAGAGTTCACTGGGGCCTGTTGGCTGTCACCATTCAAGCTAGATAGCTGTTTCCCCAAGAGGTGACTGAGAAGCAGGGGAAAGAGCACTGGACTTGGAATCAGGTGGATGGACCCACATTCCAGCCCAGCCACATGGCCTCGGTCAAGTCGCATCACCTCTCTGGGCCTCACTGTCCTCAACTATAAGATGGGCATGATAACATCATTCTTATCTAGCGACATCAGGACCAAACTGAACCACATGCATGTAAAGGCTTTGCAACTGTGAAAGACTGGCCCAAATCAATATTTTCACTTATTTCTGGTAGATTATTTTCCCTTCCTAAGAGCACAGAGTCTGGAGCCAGACTATGTAGGTTCAAACCTCGATGCCACCATGTACTGGCTGAGGGCCCAGGGTCCAATTATCGAGCCTGTTTCCTCCTGTGTAAAATGACGACATAGAGGAAGGGCTTAGCATAGTGCCTGGCACACAGTAAGTGCTCAATAAGTGTCTGCTGCTCTTGGTGCGGGGAACAATAACTAATGGCAAACTTGCTCCCTAGTGCCCTCATCCAGTGTAGACAAAGTTGAAGAGGGGTGAGTGGCTCCTCTTGACCCTGTAAAGCATGCAAGTTCAAAAGCTGTAGTTGAGATTTTTGGTTCTGCACTGAACTGTGGAGCAAGCTTTCCCGGGCTACACTGGGGATATGCCTGTCCTCTGTCCTTAAAGTCCAATTCAATTCAATAGCTGTTTCCTAGAGGTTCTGTGATGCCTGGATATTGAGCACCTATCATATGCCAGGCCCTCACCATAACCCTGCATGGTAGGTAGCACTGTACCCATTTGACAGATGAGGAAACTGAGGTTCAGAGAGGTGATATGAGCACCTCAAGGCCAGGCTGCCGCTTCATGATGCACAGGATCTGGAGCCAGGCCCAGGGGGCTCCCCTGGTGTGGAGGCTGCTGGAAGGCTTGTGAGGGTCCTGGGGTACCAGCCCATGTTACTTGGTGTTTTGGTGGGTAGTGGTGTTCTGGCCTCACCCTGTCATGTCCCTCAGGCTTCCGAAACACTTCCCTGCCAGTGAACACAGCCCAGCCCTGCCATGTCATCCCTCCTACAGCCCACGGCCCACGACCCTTTGCTGTGCACCAGAACGGTTGTGAGCACTCTGCATTCATCACTCATTCAATCCCACCAACGACTTTCTGGAAGTGATCTCTACCTCTCTGAGCCTTGGCTTTCTCATTGGTAATATGGTTATAATAAGAGTACATCTCTCAAAAGTGGGTGTGAAGACCTAATTGGAAAAAAAAAATAACGGCAAACACTTATTTAGCACTTACTTCAGGACAGGTCCCGGCTCAGTGACACAGGCAAGGGCCAGAGGGGAGGGTCTGGCCTCTCCCTGTCATGTCCCTCAGGCTTCTGGAACACTTCCCTGCAGTGACCACAGACCTTCTTTCCCCACAACTCCGGGTCCTGAGGAATGCGGCCAAATGGAGCAGCAAAAGCACGGGAGTGGGAGCTAGAAGTCCAGGTCTGGTCCTGGCTATGCCCTCTCTGGGCCTCAGTTTCCTCTCCCGCGGATGTGCTAGAGGTCAGTGGAAATGCAGCACTGTTTGGCCTGGTGATCCTATCTTCCCCTTTCCAACCTCCCCAGCTGACAGGCTCGTCTGAACGAAGCGCCTGTGGGTGGAGATGCCCCAGCCACCAGCTCTCCCCAGCGGCAGCCTGGCCTGGCCCTGGGCCGGCTGGCTGATTCTTCTGCTGTCACCTCCTCCTCTCCCCTGCCACCCTCTGGGCCTGGGCCCTCTCCCTGCCAGGTTCCTGCTGCTTCTGTCCTCACTTGCCCAGTGCTCCCTGACACCCTCATCAAGCATCAGCCATGCTTCCATCCTTCCAACCCCACCCCTGGCTGCTTTCCCAGCACATCCTAAAATTGGGGCTCCATCAACTGACAGCCAAGGTGCCTGGACCTGAAAATGACCTGTGCCAGGGCAGTCCCAGCGGGTGGGGCCGAGCCTCTCTCATCGCTCGTTCAGGGTGGTAGCACCCTTGGCTGGCAAAGCTGCACCCCAAATGGTATAACCATCCCAGGCAGCTTCGCCCTCCATCCCCACTTCTGTAGTGGTTAAGAGCGGGGACTCAGGAAGCAGACAGTCGGTGTTCAAATGCCAGCCAAGTACTCTGTAACCTTGGCCAAGTCACTTAATTCCTCTCTACGTCTCAGCTTACTCATCTGTAAAATGGATGCATTAATAAACTGTTAGGAAGATTAGATGACTTAATAGCATCGAGTACTTAGAACAGGACCTGAAGCAAAGGAACCAGTCCACAAATACCAGCTACTATTGTAAGTAACATTCTGATCAGCCCAAGGCCCAACGCACACCCTGGCAGTCCACAGGTCAAGTCTGGCCCACACGTGTGAAGTATCTGGCGTGTAGTGTTGTAATAGGTTTCGAAATACCAACATTAGGAGATTTTACATGAAAATCAGTATTTTCAGCTTTCCTTTAAAAAAGACTTGGCAGAAGAAAAAAAAAAAGAGAAAAAAAGACTTGGCAGTGCTGGGCCCACATTCTCAAGTGGCAACAGCCAGCTGGAGCTGAGGGGCGGCTGTGCCCTTTGGACCGACCACAAATCCCCAGGGTCCTACAGCCCCCCACCCCTCCCCATTTCTTGTCTCCTCCTCACGGTAGCCCAGGCTCAGCTGCCACTTTTCATCATGCTGGTACTCTACTTCTTCAACAAAGAGAAAAGAAATATTTCTTATAATCTTGCCTCAGTCAAAAGTGGGGAAATGATTTCTGTGAGGCTTAAAAATAGGCAAAACTAATCCATGGTGACAGACATTAGAACAGCAGTTGCCTCTGAGGACAGGACTGACTGGAAAGGGGCATGAGGGAACTTTCTGGGGGAATGCAAATGTTCTGGAAATGTCCTATACCTTGATTCCACTGTGGTTACACGGGTGTCTACAGTTGTCAAAATTCGTCAAACTGTTTGCTTCTGGCCTGTGCATTTTACTCTATACAAGTTACACCTCAGTAAGAAAAAAAAAAAAGTGGAAGACTTAAAATGGGTTAGGAGGGTCTCGTGTTTCAAAGAAAACATTGTCTGACTCCTTTGTGGGTGTGAAGCAAACACCTGTGAGTTTAATACACTGACAGCTGGGAAAGAAGACAGAACCTAAGGTGCGCCCCCGGGAAATCAACGCAGTGCCCCTGCTCACATCTGAGCTTGAGACCTAATGTCCAAGGCCACGAATGACTGATCTCAAAGGACTCTCAGACCCATAGTGTCCAACCCAGTAGCCATTAGCTGCATGTGGCTACTGAAATTAAAATAAAATTAAAATGAAGAATTCAATTCTGCATTTGCACTAGCCACACTTCGAGTGCCCGATAGTCAGACACGGTTAATAGCACAGATACGGAACATTTCCGTATCACAGAGAGTTCTATTGGACAGCGCTGGTGTACACGCTGGCTATGTAGCTGGGCTAACTTCTGGGCCCTAGGCCGGGGCAGGCACTGTGATCACTGCTGCACAGCGCCTGACACACAGTAGCTGTTCAGTAACTGAGCTGAATGAATGAATGAGAATAGAAGCAGCAAATGGCGAGACCTGAGTTTGAACCCTGACCCTGGCCCTCGCCAACTGCAGGGCCTCCAGCAAACCTGCCCTCTGAGCCTCGGTGTTGTCTGTACAGATGGCAGTAGCGATCTCTCCCTCTCTCTCAGGACTGGGCACTTAACCCGATGTTCTCGGGGTGCTCAGAGGACCGGAAGCCAAGAAAAGGCCTGCAGGGGAACTGATGTGCCAGCAGTCCCACTCTGAATTCTAGAACAAGTAGGAGGCATGGGAGTGGTGGGAGGGGCGGTTGGGGGCATTTCTGTTTGTTAGGGTGGTTTCTGAAAATGCTCTGGGGTGGGGTGGGTGGGCACAGGCAGTGGCAAAGATAAAGCAAGCTGGGCCCAGCTCTGTGGGTCTGAGAGGGAGGGCTGCTGAGCATAGGGCAACATCTACATTAGCCCCCATGCCCGGCTGCCAGAATCTGAGCTGGGAACCAGCATCGGACACCCACAGACGTGGCTGTGGTCAGGGTGTCTGGGACAGGGAGCCACCGCCATTCCCAGAGACCCCTCCGTCCCCTCAGGAGGTGGACTCCCAGCAGGGCAGGCCGGGATGGGGCCCACCATGCGGGCTGCTGGGAGCAGAGAGGGCTGGGCCCTGAGCCGGGGCTGGCCCAGGGTCGTCTTCCCTGCATCCATCCTTCTCTATATCCAGCCATACAGAGCCTCTTAAGAGCTGGGAATGTCAGCGCTCATTTGTCCATTCATTCATTCAACAAATATTTATTAGGCACCTACTGTGTGCTAGGAAATGGCTCCACGCTTGATGTATATCACTGAATAAGACAAAGTCCTTGCTCTCACGAGCTTGAAGTTTAATAGGACGGACCCTAAACAATGTTGCTAAGAGTTATTATAATAATAGCATCTAACACGTATTGAGTGCTTACTGCGTGCTGAGCACTGTCAGTGCTTTTTAATGCATTTCTTATTTAATCCTTACAAAAATAATAATATATATTATTACTGACCCTGTTTTATAGGTGAGGAAATTGAGGCACAGAGAGGTTACAGCCAAGATCACCCAGCTCTAAGTGGTGAACTTTGGGATTTGAACCCAGGCAGTCTGACTCTGGAGTCCCTAACCCTAACCAGTACCTCGACTGCCTCATTTCAGAGAGTGACTTGTGTTACAGAGAAAGGACAGCAGGGCGGTGTGGTGGGGAACCCTGCGGAGGAGTGGAGAAGACCTCTGTGAGCAGGTGACATGTCACGTGAAACCAGAATGATGGGGTGTCAGCGGTGAGGGGGCTACTTCAGGCAGAGGCAACAGCCAGAGCAAAGGCCCGGAGGTAGGACCAAGCAGAGATCAAGGAGTGGGAAGAAGGGCAGTGTGGCTGGAGGGGTGAGCCTTGTCCGACCCCCATGCCCACGCCATCCCATTCTACAGATGAACTAGCTGAGGTCCAGAGGAAGTCCCCTGAGTAAGCTGCACCAGGGGCACAGCCAGGACCAGAAGACAGGCCTCTGGACACTCCTTCCAAAGCCCCGCATGCCTGTGCCACGGCTGCCAAGAGCTCGGTGGTGGTGGAGGGGCCAACTTGGGCTTAGGGTGACTGAGGGCCGCTGATGGGCCCTTGTCTCCCTGCACCCAGATCCCCGCCTTCCTTCTAGGTCCAGTGTGTCAGCTCCTGGACTCGCTGCTCAGGACGCCTGTCCACGTTTGTCCAGCCCAAGCTGCATAACACTGGACTCCCTGCTTTATCACTCCTCTGTATCTGCTTCTGCTGTGCACAGCAACCCTGAGGGCTCGGAGTTAGGATCGCCACGTCATGGACGGGAAAACAGACTTGGACGTCAGACGCACTAGGCTTAGCTGTTCAGTGACGGTGATGTTGAGCAAGTTATGTCACCTCTCGGAGCTGCAGTTTCCCCCACCCCACAAGGAGGAGAGCAGTGGCTTCCTGGCAGGGTTGTCCTGAGTGTCAAATGAGACCCTGGGTGGAAAGTGCCAAGCGCAGGGACAGGCACAGAGTAGGGGTTTCAGAAAGGGCATTGCTCATCGTCACAGTCGCTGATGGGAGGAGGTCAGGGGCACGAGGACAGCCAGGAGAGCTTTCCTTGCACCCCAGGAGCCTTTCTGGTTACCTGTCCCCACCCGGTCTACAACTCTGGTTCTAGAGCAAAGAGTTTGGGGTTCTTTGCACCGCTGAGGAAAACAAGCGAGGGCCGGAGGTGGAAGCTCTCTCTGCCTTGCCGGCCGGGACCGGACCTACTGTGATGGCCAGGCTGTGCCCACAAGGGGGCTGCTGCTCTGGGGCTCCGGGCTCGACAGGAAACGGGAAGGAACAGATAAGCCTTTGGGAAAGGCAGCCAGGCCCAGGGGAGAGGCCCCTGTCCACTTGGGGGTCTGAGCCCACCTTAAGCATCCTTGTGGGGCAGAGATCTGGGCCAGGACAGGAGAGGAGCCTGTTTTCCTAAGACCCCAGTGGGTCACATACCTTCTGGATCCTTCTAGAAACGTGCCTGCCCCGCTCTTGCCTGGTGCCATAATCCAGCCCCTCCACCCACGTGGGAACTGCCACCCTCCCCCTAGAGCACACCTACTTCTCCACCTCTGGACGTTTGTTTGCGCCGTTTCCTCCACCTGGAGAGCCTCGCTCCTTGCTCTACTCTCTAAGGACTAACCTGAGGCTCAGTCTAAAGGGCCTTTCCTTTGTCCCCAGCTGAAGTCATCCTTCCTCGGAGCTTTAGTCTAACAAGCAAGATTGGCTCCCTTTCCCATATCCCGCCAGGGCCCGGACACGGGGGCACAGTTGGAAGCCTTAGTCCCCAGCCTCTGCCCCAGAGGCCACCTGTGTAGGAATCCCAGGGGCTGCTGGGCTCCTCCCTTGAAGGAATGGGAAAGTACTGTCTCATGGGGGAAAAAAATCCCTTCTGTGGAATTGGTGGTAAGAAGGAAGGTGTCCTGTGGTAAGAAGAAAAAAGGTGTCTTGTGGGAAGGGCCAGGAGACCTGAGGGAGCTCTGGCATGTGTTCCAGAAATCCTTGAGTTCAGGGATGAGGCCAAAGAGGCAGGAGTGAGGCTGTCCAGGAAATCTGGACATAGACCAGACCTGGGAACTCTGGCTGTGTGATCCTGGGCAGGTCGCTTAGCCTTGCTGAGCCTCAACCTCCTCACCTGTAAAACGGGGCTGATGCTCCTTAACTCTGTAAGTATAAGGTAAAAGCTGTTGACACACGGGAGATGCCTGACCCTGAGGCAACCTGGAGCTGTGGACTGACGCTGATGCTTCCCAGGGCTCCATTCTCAAAGGCGGCAGCTTGGAGTACTTCTTCCCTTCCTGCCCGCCCAGGGCCTCCCCTGCTGGGAGTGGTTTGAAAACTCTCCAGCACCTTGGCTAGAAGCCAGAGCTTCTTAAAGTTACTGACCTCCTGCTGAGGGCTTAGCTGGACACAGCCAGAGCCCATCATTCACTGTTTCTGGAGATTATCACAGCTCACAGAAACGGCAGGGCGCCTGGCAGGAACCTAGTCCCAGCTCCTTACTAGCCTGGGATGCAACTGGGCCAGAAGAGCACCCCACATCCTCTGAAAGAGTCCACAGGGCCTTCCCCCCCATCTCTTCCCCATTGCCCAGGCCACACTGGCGCTCTGGGGTCCTGGAGCCACATCCCAAGCATGGGCACTGCAGTTTCATCCCCAATGGGCCATGAGATGTGGAGTTCCACGAAAAGAACTCTGCAGTCAGGGCGTTGTAGTCACGGGGTGGTCACTTCCACTCTGTGATTAAGAAAATAACTCTGGAGCCAGACCGCCTGGGTTCAAATGCAAGCTCTGTCATTTACCAGCTATGTGACCTTAAACAAGTCACTTAACCTCTCTGTGCCTTCGTTTCCCCATCTGTAAAGTGGTAAAATAATAGTGCATACCTCACTGGGTTGTTAGGAGGATGTAACTGGGCACTGCCCAGACCTCACCCTCTGCCATCACCCAGGCAGGTCACGACTGGGCCCTTCCCACCAGCTTCCATTGCCCGGCACAACCTCACTATTGCTGTTTATCCCAAGAACTCCTTTGACACGTGGCTCAAATGCCATCTCCTCTGTGAAGCCTCCTCAGTCAGGCCCCTCAGGGTTGTAAGTGACAGAAACCCAGCTTGAACTGAGTTTTGTAACTCAGTTCAAGCAAACGCCTGGGCTTGCAATGCCTGGGACGGAGGGAGGATCAGGCATCAGGCAGGAGGAGATCCAGTTCAGATGCTGCTGCTGGGGTCTCTCCCTCTGTCTGACCCCATCCCTCAAGTTCCCTCTGTGCGTTACCCTCCTCCTTATCTCCTGAGTTTAGACATCCTTCAGGCCCAGAGAACTGGGCCAGGCTTACTTACTGGCAGCTAAGAGCCCTAGAGAAAAGAACCCGTCTCTCTCCCTGTATTGAAAGTCTCAGGGAAGAACTCTGATTGGCCAGGCCTGGTTCGTGTGCCCTCCCTGGGAAGAGGTGGGGCAAGATCCTGTGATTGGCACCCAATTGACAGCACAAGGAGCAGGGGAGGAGCAGTTTCCAAAGGAAGGGGCTGCTGTTAGCAGACGGAGTGGGTAGGGAAGCTGACAGATACAACCCGTGTCCATGCCATCACCCCTGACACCCTGGCCCTGCAAGTTTTCCTTGCTCTGTGCTCCCCTGGCACTCTGCACACCCCTCCACCAGATCCCACCTGCTACCGGATGACAGGACGCCATGGGGACTGGGTATGTGGCTGTCCCACCCACTGAGCCATGAAATCTTAAAGGGCCAAGGCTCTGGTCATCTGGGCCCTCTAGCACTCAACTCTGTCCTCTAATTGTAAACAACTTTCAACAAATGAGGGAAAAGAGGCTCAAGAAGTAAAAGGGGTCACCTAAGGGGCCAACCTGGATGTGAATCGTCATCTAGGCTCTTCTGACCCTACCCTGCAGCCTCCTCCCTCCACCCACAATCATCAAAAATCATCTTCAAAAAAACCCTCCTTGACAAGGATACTGGAACCCATCCCTCAGAAAGCAGGAGATGGACCCCAGACTGGTGCCCTGTAGGGAAAGGGCTCTGGCTTTGCAGTCAGCTGGACTTATGTTCAAAACCAGCTTCTTCCGAAGACGCACGTTACGATCTTGGGCAAGATGACAGACGAAGAGAACGTGGACAAAGTATGTGGAGTGAAGCCGGGGCCTGAGGGATGGGGGCTGTTGCTTCCAGAGTCGGGTTCCCTGTTCCTCTCAGGGTAACCAGTGGGTCTAACTGGCAGCCCAGACCGCAGGGTACTGAGAGTCACAGCCCCGGTGCCTCCCCTCGCCCAACGTGCAGGGATGTTCCCAGCGTCCACCCACTCCTCTGTTCACCCACTTATGAGCTCAGCAGGCCTGTCCCACAGGCCACCGAAGGCACCGGCTTCTGGGGCAAGCAGGAAAAAGACCATGTGGCATCGCCCGCCGAAACGGCACTTTTCTCTTATGTCATCACACACATCACCGAGAGGCAGGACAGTGGAGCAGCAGAGCGTGGTGGACCTGGGACCCAGGGAGCCTGGATTCAGATACCAGCTCTGCCTCCTATTACCAGTCTGACTTGGGCAAGTGACATGACCTCCTGTGCCTCGGTTTATCAGTAAAACAGAGATCAGCACAGCACCACTCTCACGGGTGGCTATGAGAATGAAAGGAGTTAAAATATACAGAGCATGCTGACCCTGGTGCTATTTATTTGAGTCCCTCATGCATCCGTGGGGTAAGTACTACCACTGGCTCCCATTGTGCAGAAAATAAAACTGCAGCCCAGAGACAGGCAGTGACCTGCTTGGGTTACAGTGACAGAAGGTGACAGAGCCAGGACTGGGCGCCAGGTCTGACTCTGAACTCCTTGTTGTTCTCACTCTGCCCCTCTGCTCCCTGTTATTCCCTCCTGGACTCTGAAATCCTGTCTCAGCAGGAAGTGCTCGTCCCCACCTGCCACCACACCAAGGCCTCATGGGAGGGCAACTCCCCAAGTCCAGCCCCAGCCAATCGGGGTGGCCCCTCGGCCAAACCAGATGCTACTGAGCTGGCGTTGCCTCAGTGATCAGGAATGTCCGCCTAACAAAGCCCACCCCAGGCTCAGCCTCCCATCTGGTCCCCATTACCCCCCTCACCACACATGTGTCACGCTTCCCGGGGAGCCCGGGAGGAAATGCCTGGTGGGGAGAGGAGGCCTGGCTCCTGCTGACAGCGGGGGAGCGATGGCTGTATTGGCTCCAGGAGACACAAGCTGCCCCATCTGCAGTCTTGGCCCAGAGTGGTGCCCAGGCGCAGAGCAGAGCCAAGGGGGTGGAGAACCAGGGACAGGGGGACATGACAAAAAAGGGAGTGGAGGGTGACTGCGGGAAGGGAGAGTGCCAGGCTCATTTTCTATGGGAACAAGCCACTCCCCCATCCTGGAGTGGGAAGAGCAAAGGTTTGAGAGCAGAGAGACCTGGGTTTGAATTCTGTAATTTACTGCTGTGTGACCCTGGGCAAGTCACCTCACCTCTCTGAGCATGTTTCCTCATCTATAAAATGTGGTCATCTGAACCTACTTCACAGGGTGAGAAATAAGGAGATAATCCATGAAAAGGCACACAGGAACTCAAATTCCACCTCCTCTTAAGAGGGGCACTGCCAAGGGGACAGGCTGTGACGCTGGACGCTAATAAGACAGCACAGGAATGTCCTGGCTCATGAGGAGATGGCAGGGGCAGCTGGGATGACCCCGGGCTTCACCCTGAGCAACAGCCTGGCCTGGGTCACAGAGGCATGATGGCGGGTATTGGCCACAAGGGTGCTGCTGTTACTGCTGCTAAATCACAACAACTACGACAGCAGCAGCAACAAAACCAATTCCTTGAGCAATGACTTCATCCACGCCCTGTGCTACTAAAGCACTTTACATGTGTTTTCTGGTTTAACCATCACAGCAACCGCAGGTGAGAGATTTGAAAGTAGAGGCACAGAGAGGTTAAGTAACTGGTTCAAGGTCACATAGCTGGGGTGAGGATATAATTCAAACCCAGGTCTACCCAACTCTTGGGCACCACAGGATCCTGCAGAATGGAGTGGGAGTTCTGGGCAGGGAGGCCTGACTAGGCCAGGCGGGCGTCCCTGCCTGGGACACTCACACAGCAGCATTCCCAAACCCCCTCCTGGGCCCCTAAACTCCTGGCTCTGTGGCCGTCCAGCTTGGGCTCTTCCTCCTTCCCTCTGGGGCTTGGCTTCTGCTCAGCCTGGCTCAGGAGCCAATTCGCAATTGCACAATTAACAATTAGGAACAACTTTTCTTCTCTTCCAAAGGAGAAAACAGTACAAGCCTTGGTGAGATGGACACAGCAGAGCTTCTGCCGGAACCCATAAGATCAGTCCCTAGTCCCCTGCCAGGCTGGGGAGGCCCCTTTCCTGACCCAGCCCAGCCAGGAAACCAAGAATCAGGCAGCCCCTCTCCCTCTTGTCTTCCTTTCTCATTCAAGCCCTACCCCTCACCCCCAGGACTTCCTGACTGCCCTACCCCACAGTTTTCACATGTTCCTCTGATCCCAATACCACTGATTCCTGATTCTTTGTCTATGTAGTCAGCACTTGGTCTATACCACTGTCACAGGATCATGTATCTCTGTCAAATTGTAAGCAATTCGCATTTGTTTTGTTTTGTTTTTTTTTCCCAAGCAACACTATGATGTTCCTCTCAACACCAAGTCTAGTCAGGACACATAGAAGTGGCTTGACTCACAGTATACTCCTGGGCTTGGAGAACTCCTATTCACCCTTCAGAACCCAGATCAAATGTCATCTCCTCCATGAAGTCCTCCTCTGTGTCCTAAACTGCCCCATCTCTGTGCACCTGTAGTGAGTTGTATGTATTGCTAACAGAATGTCCTTCCCTCCTGCACTGTAGTTTCTATGCAAGATTGTTACACTCAATTCTAAATGTACCAATAATTCTGCAAGAGAAAGTTAATATCCCCATTTAACAGATGGAGATGATAAGCCTCAGAGAGACTGAGAGACTTACCTAAAGTCACACAGCTAATAAGTGGCAGTCCTGGGATTTGAATCTGGGTCTGCTCAAGCCCCACGCAAATGATTCTTTGGTGGGGTCAGACTGCCTCCCCCATGATGGGTCCTTCCCACTGACTGCACTGGAATTCTGAGCCTAGCATGGTCCCAACCTTTGTAGTTCCCCCATGGATCAGCCCCAGAGGTGAGATGTTACTCACCCCGACCCCACTGTGGCATTCCAGGACAAAGGGGACCAACCAGCTGGGCCCACCTCACTCTACCAGTCTCCGGACCACCTTAAAAGCATGTCTATCCAGGCAACTAGGCTTTAGAAGCAGCTCCTGGCCTCTGAAGCCACTCCCTGGCTACACAGATAATTTCAGGGGATGCCTAGGCTTAGGAAAGAGAGCAGGCTCTGGAGCTGACTGACTTGGCTACTGGCTGTGGGACACTGGAACCATGACTGAACCTCTGAAGCCTTAGTCAGTTCATCTGTGAAGTGAGAAGAACCCTTCCTCACAGCAGACTGATTAAGATCAAGGGCCTCACACAGGGCCTGGAACACGCACTTACTCAGTCAACATATATTTACTGTGCACCTACTATGTGCCAGACACTCTTCTTCGTGCTGTTCACAGCAGCAGACAAAATAGGAACACTCCTGTCATTAAGCGGTTTTTTTCTTTTTTTTCTTTTTTGTGGTACGCGGGCCTCTCACTGTCGTGGCCTCTCCCGTTGCGGAGCACAGGCTCTGGACACGCAGGCTCAGCGGCCATGGCTCTTGGGCCCAGCCGCTCCGCGGCATGTGGGATCCTCCCTGACCGGGGCACCAACCCGTGTCCCCCGCATCGGCAGGCGGACTCTCAACCACTGCGCCACCAGGGAAGCCCCATTAAGCGGTTTTTAAACTCTTAGAGCAACCCTCCTCAAATTATTGATCAGTTCTCTCAGCAAAGAGTCCTATGATACAGTGGACTTATTGGATCCCCCTCCGTAACATAAATAACATATATACACCTTGGACACTCTCCCGTGGTCACCAGGGGACATGGACAAGGAAGCTCCACAGCATCATCTAAATAGTGAATGAGAGGGCTTCCCTGGTGGCGCAGTGGTTAAGAATCCGCCTACCAATGCAGGGGACACGGGTTCGGGCCCTGGTCCGGGAAGATCCCACATGCCATGGAACAATTAAGCCCATGAGCCACAACTACTGAGCCTGCGACCTAGAGCCCGCAAGCCACAACTACTGAAGCCCGTGAGCCACAACTATTGAGCCCAAGTGCCACAACTACTGAAGCCCGCACGCCTAGAGCCCATGCTCCACAACAAGAGAAGCCACCGCAATGAGAAGCCCGCGCACCGCAACAGAGTAGCCCCCGCTCACCACAATTAGAGAAAGCCTGTGCACAGCAACAAAGACCCAATGCAGCCAAAAATAAATACAATAAAATAAATAAGTTTAAAATAAAAAACAGTGAACGAGAAACACCTAAACGGCCACCTCTCACAGCCTGCATAACTGTGTAGATTCATGTGACACAACACATGACACGGCACTGCAATGACATGGACACAAAGTCAAACACGACATGCAGAGAGAAAAGCTGCAGAGGGAAATACATAGCCTTGTACCAATTAAAGTTTTAAAACACATGAGCCATGCTATGTATCATTTGGGGCGGGGGGACAGAAACATCTAGTAAAAGAATCCAGGCAGTCATTTAAGAAAACAGTTTCTTCTGGAAGAGGGGTGGGTAGGGAATGGGATCAGGGAGGGACCCGTGTGGGACACTCAGCTGCATTTGGAATGTTTTAGTTCTTAAGTTGGATGGTGGGTTCACCAGTATTTGCTTTTGCTGAACTCTATGCTTTTTATATGTCTGAAATATTTTGTCCCACACCAAAAAAGGCATGGGCTTTGGAGGCAGACGCACTTGGATGGAGAGCCGGAATCAGGCTTTGCTGCTGTGTGAGCTGTTTTCTCCTCTGTGAAGTGGGGAATCATAAGACCCCTCTGCTAGCTCCCACGACGACTCTTCTGAGACTCAAACAAGGTTGTGTTTGTAAAGGGCCTGGCGCACAGTGCGGGATAGGATGGCTCACAGCGGGGCCTGGCACACGGTGGCTTGGCGCATCGCAGGGCTTGGCGCACTGTTGGGGGGCTTGGCGCACAGCAGCTGTCATTGTTCTTACTGCTCTCAGGAGAGTCTCCCAAAATGAATGGACGGAGGCGAAGGGCCAGTCCACAGGCCTCAGATCAAGGGGAGAAAAGGGTTTACTCCTCCCAAGGCTAGGCTGGCCTTCAGTGATTCTTAACTGGTGACGCATATGGGGCTCTGGGGATTGGGTAATCTTGGTGCCTTGGCCAGGACACAAAAAGAAAGTCATGGGCCTGGGCTGGCTGGACTCCCTCTAGGGCCCCACCCCTACTCAGACTCTCTGTCTCTGGCCTTCTAGGTGCCTGTCCCTGCTGTGAGTTGGGCAGGAATGCTGGGCTCCCTCCCTGCCCAATTCTCCTCGGCCTCTCCCGAGACCCTACTCCTCATTCTCCAGGTGGAGTCTTAGCCACGTTGTACCCAAACAAACCCTCTGGAGCGACTTCCACAGGTCCCAGGCTCCAACAGGTGTGGCCAAGGGAGTTGAGCCCGGGCGTCCATCTCCTGGTTCAAATCCAGGCGCAGGGTGTGAACTCAATGGTCCCAACCTTCGACTGGGGCCACTGCCACCCCCTCACAGTGGGGGCGGGGAACACCTGCGCCTCCCCGATGCACCCCACAGGTGTTAGATGGATCACTCTGGCTGCCCAGGCTCAGGCTGCTGCCATATTTAAATGATTCCTCTGGCTTTGGCACAACCCAAGTGGCAGTTCTGCTGGACGCCAAGATGAACCCGGGCAGGGGAACGTGTGAATATACAGCAGGACAAGACCCGGGGCAGAGCGTGGCAGGAGGTGGGGAGCAGGGGGCCCGGCATGGGCTTCCAGCCACTGGAACCAAGTGAAACCACCCTGCTGGCACAAGCACAGGAATTTATCAGAGTTTCCGAGAGCCCAAGGGCATTTCTGGGGCACAGCTTGGAGAGGGCCGAAGAAGGGAGGGGGGTGGCTGTGAAATCATGAAGCATCTGGGGAACGTGTTTGCTTCATCCCTGCCTTTTCCTAACCCTGTCCCACCCCCATTAACAAAGGACTAGGGGCATCCTCCCTGGAGACCTGGGCGTCAGTTCTGCCTCGGCCACGCAGTGTGAATCTTTGGGACAAACATTTCTCCTCTCTGGGCTTCTTGCTTCTCCATCTATAAAATGGGTGGGATGATACCTAAGGTCTTATTGATCTATCAGACTCACTCCACAAGGCTGCATAACCAGAGTCAGCAAAATCCCCTTTCCTGGGTGAGAAAGGGGCAAAACCCCTGAGCTGGCCTTCCTCAGCCCGGCCAGTCCCACACACGGTGATGCGCTAAAAAGTACTAAACCAGAGGAGGTAATTTACAGCAAGAACTACAGCTCCCAGGTGGGCACAACCCAGCAGGAGAGAAAGTGAATTAGGGTCTCAACAGAGTTTGTATGGGAAGGGTGGTATCTGCAGAGGCCGATGCAAAGGAGTACTGTTACGCTTTTACAAACTCACCCTCTCAGCAAACCAAATTTTGTGGGCTTTTGACAGCTGGGGCTGTGCCATTCCCGGGGCTCTGTTTCCTCATCAGTAAGGTAAAAATAATAAGAGACCAAAAAGGGCTGTTGTAAACATGGGATAAGATGCATGTAAATGACATAACACATACTAGGTGCTCAGTCAGTGCTGTCCCGTCGGGCACCAGGAGGCCCTGGATGCTGGTTCCCCGGCTGCCTCAGCTCCCTCAGCAGGCCCACAAGCAGTCTGGATGTTTACACTGGCCAGCCAGGGCCCCCTGCCTGGAACAGGCTGAATAAACACACGTGCTCACAGGCTCCTGTCTCCAGCCCCCGACAGGCTGCTTGCCTCCCAGGCTGGTCGTCACTCTCACAGGAGCCTCCAGCCCACTCCAGATCCTCTGTTTACAGGTTCTCTCCACGGATTATGTTTGGGGTTTGCTGCATCCAGCTGATACCTGGCAAGACACCCTAACCGAGGCCATGATGGTCTCCAGAACAGGGGCAAAGTGAGAGAGGGCCAAGCTCTGGGGGTCAAGGGCTGTGTGGGCTTGGGCAGGAGGCCCAGCTTCTCAGAGGCTCAATTTCCTCATCTGCAAAATGGGGATAACAGGGGACAGTGAAGGTTCCATGGGGTAACATGCTGACGGCACAGAGCACAGTGCCTGGCTCCTGAAAGGCACTAGAAAAATAAGCTCTTAAAACTAAAAAACAATTTTATGGGTAATTAATTGAGGAGTCTGGCTAAGCAGCTGGTGGGCCCTTGAGAGCACTTCTTAAAAATAAATAATAGGAAAATTTTGGCCAGACTGTGCCAGGCACTTTCCATGCATCATCTCATCGCCTCCACACAGCAGCCCCAGGAGATGGGGTGCATCATTATCACCCGTTTCACAGGTGGAATGCTGAGGTCAGAAAGGTCGAGTCACTTATATGGGGTCACACAGCCCTTGGTAGGTGGAGGAAGTGTGTGCTTGATCCAGAAACTGTGCTCTTAACCTCTACCCTTGCCCACATCCCTGTAGGGGCCTCATCTGTGTCTTCCCTCCCACCCTTCCTTCATTCTGAGGAAGCTTCCTGAGGTCCCAGCCTCCTCTAGGCCATGGGGGTACTGGGAGCTTCCAGCAGCCGCAGGCTCGGCTGTGCAGCTACCCCTGCCCATTGCCTGGGTGGTGACTTGATCATCTGTGATCATTCTTCCCTGGCTCTGGGTCAGAGCCTGTAGGATCCCGCGGCTGCTGGGCCCCTGGTTTGGGAAAGAGGGGGATGGGCTGTCACTGACTCATCTACCCCGTGCGATGCGCCGAATGACATTTTCTGATGTAATCTTCATGACCGCCCTGTGCTGGAGGGATTATCATCCCCATTTTACGGAAGGGAAAACTGAGGTTCCAAGAGGTGAAGGCACTTGCCCAGCATCTCCCAGTTAATCAGTGGCAGAGCTGGGGACTCAAACTCAGGTCACTCTGACTCAGCAGGCTGCCCCTGTCTCCTGGGGGAGATAAGACAGGACACAAACAACCTAACACAAACCAGAAAGAGATAAAGGCCTTCAGGGAAAGCCAGATAAGGGGCTGGGGACATTTACAGAGAGGGGCTCGGGCCTTCCTGGGGAAGTCTGTATGAATAACACAAGAGGAATTCCCCATGGGAAGAGCACATCCTGGGGGCGCCCAGCAGTGTGCCCAGGAAGGGGGTCTGTTGAAGACCCAGGTCTGTGCAGACAGGGCTGACCACAGGAATACCCTGCCCTGAGTGGCTGTGACTGGCCAGTGCCTTCACAGGTAATCAACACTTAATGAGCACCTACTGTATACTGGGCCATTTCCCCAGCAATCCTGTCATACAGGAAGAATTATTTTCATTTTAGAGAAAGAGAAACTGAGGCTTGGAGAAGGAAGGGTGTTTCCTCAAGACCATACTGCTTGGAAGGGGCAGATCTGTCTGATTCTCAAGTCCTAATGAAACAGAGTTGTGTCCCTTTGGTCTGGTCCTGCCTCCCTCCTGCTCTGTCTGAGGCTCCCAGGACAGCTTCTCCAGGCTCACTGACCACAGTCCCCATCTGGCTCACGTGGGCAGCTGGAAAGACTTCTGAGATCAGCATTATATCCCCATTTTACAGATGAGGAAACCGAGGCTGAGAGAAGTCACAGGCAGCTTCCCAGTGAGATGGACTGGGGACGGGGTGTGTGTGGATGAAACCAGAAGACCCCACAACCCGCCTGAGCTGAGCACTGCTTCCCTCTCCAAGAATTGGGGGCAGGTCAGTCAGTGCTGCCCACTTCTGGCCTCCTAACAGATGCTTCCGTTCCAGGACCATGGGCACGTGTGGGGAATTTGGTGGCCCTTTGTCCAGCAAGAGCCAAGGGATCCTGGCTGCACGGCTGCCATGGAAACACCAGAGGATGCTCTAAGGGCAGGAGACCAGTCAGCCTTTCTCATCTGGCCAGTGCAAAGGGCAGGCCGAAGGCACAAGCTGGGACTGCCAGGGCCCCTCCTCCCACGCACTCCACCCCAAGGCCCCAGGCCCTGTGACAAAAATGACAGTGCCAACCGCTGGCATAGGAGACAGGGAGGTGGTGCCGTTTTGGCACTAGGAGTTGGAAACTGGCCTAAATACCTAGCCAGGTGAGGACAGAAAAACTCAGAGATGAAGAAGAGAGGAAGAAGGACAGACGGAGGCACAGTCAGAGAATGGAGTCGAGAAGGACAACGGGGTTCAGAGCTAGAAAGCATTGCCTGAGCCTGTGGGACATGCCTGGCATCAAACTAGCACCTTCTTCACATTAGTTTTGTCACCCGATCCTCTAAACTGTCCCACTCTACGAAAAATGAGGGTAAATTCCAAGAATGAGGAGAGCAAGTGAGGCTAGAGGAGGGCCTTGATGGGCCCAGCCCAAGGGTACAAGGTCAGGGTGATGGATGGAGAAAAAGGGGATGCAGGCAAACGCAACAAAGCCGTCTGGGTGAAGGGGACAGTGGTGGACCCAAGGCATCGAGCTACAGAGGTGGACACCCTCCCCTGACCGTAGGCCAGTGGCTTCTCCTGCCAGCTGCCAGCCAGTGGGGCTCATCTTGTCCTTCTAAGCATCAGGTGGAATGAAAAGAGCACTGCTCTGAAGTCCTGAGTTCAAACCCATCCCTGATGCTCACTTACTGTGTGACACTGAGCAAATCATTTGCCTTCTCTTCAAAGCAGAAGCATAAATTCACATCCTGGCTCTACCATCAACTAGCTGAGTGATCTTGGGCAAATCACTTAACCTTTCCGACCTTCAATTTCCTCATCTGTAAAATGGGTCTATTAATGGTACCTATATCTGATAAGATTAAATGAAAATATGTAGGTTAAGCATTTAGCCCATACTAGGCTCTCAGTAATATTAGCTGCTATTAGTATTACCGTACTTTTTATTGAATTATTAGCAGGTCTCAATTTGGGGGAGTTCTGCCCCTCTAAGGGGTTTTTGTATATATGTGGGAGCATTTCCGGTTGTCAAATGACTGGGGAGTAGTCGCATTTAATCCTGGGGGCCACAGTTGTTAACTTCCTGCTATATGTGGAACAATCCTGCAAAATAATAAAAAACTGTCTCTCTCAAAATGCCAAGAGTGCCTGCATTCAGAGGCAATGGCTGCTAACCTCAAAGGACCCTCCCAGTGCCCTTGACCTCCAAGTCTAACAGGAGGCAGTGCACAGTACCGGGCCTCCAAGTCAGGTATACCTGCTTTCAATCCGTCTCTGCCACCAATAAGCTATGAGACCCTGGGGATATCATGTCACCTCCCTGGGCCTCAGTTTCCTCATCTGTGAAAAGGGGACACTGATTCGTGCCCTGCATGAATGCCTGTGGCTTAAACAGGGTACTGACTCCAGAGCATCTACAGCAGGGGACTTGAGAAATTGTGGCCACAGAGCAGGACAGGTGGTGCTCTGAGGGCAAGTGGGCAGGCGGAAGGGGCTGGGCAGGTTCCCGAGTTATCAGAACAGGAACAGCCCTTCCACACCCAGACCCCTTAACCCCAGAGTGAGCCGAACAGATCGGCTGGCTTTCCTGTAGCTCACTGGTCCTGCAGGACTCAGGGAGAGGCAAGCAATAGGGATCCTAGCATCTTGCTGGTCAGAGCAGGAGGTGGGTCTGGGTTGGGAGGAACAGTCAGGCATTGCCTTCCTCCCTTCAGGGCAGAGGCTGGAGGTGGCCTGAGATGGGAGGGAAAAGGGGAAGGACCATGAGCAGAGGATGGCAGGGCTGTGAACAGGGCTTGTTAATGTCTCTTTCACAGCTTGCAGCTGGCAGGGGTGGGGGTGGGGTGGGGGGTGGCGGGGGAGGGGGGGCAGTGCGTGACAGAGGGAGGGAAGAAATGGGACATTTATCAGGTCCCCAAATATGCACCATAATGCGGTAAAGTGCTTTATATCATTTTATGCGCCCAATGACCCTGCAGAGTAGATGGTTCTGTCGCCATTTTATAGACAAGGAGGCTGACACTCAGGCAGACGAAATGATTTGTCCGAGGTCACACAGCCTAGACATAATCATGATTCTCTCTCCCTGTCTTCTCCCTCTACTTTTCTCTCTCTCTCTTTCATACCCCATTCAAAAGCCTCATATTGCTCCGAGGATAAAGATAAAACTACAAGCACCCCAGGCTCTGGCACCACCACCCTGTTTACCCTCATTTCACAATGTGCTCTCCCCCTCCCTACCCCAGGCCCCAGCGACTCTGCTTTTCTTGTAGTCCTTCATTCCCTTAAACCACTGGGCCTTTGCACACACCCTGTACCTGGAACGCTCTTCCCTTCCCTCCTAGTTACACCACCTCTCCTTCGGATTGCGGTTAGAGTGTCACATCTGCAGAGAGGCCCTCTCTAACCTTTACTAGTCAAATCCCCCTATTACAGGTACGTGCAGCATCAGGACCCTTGTCTTCATGGTATTTGTCACTGCTGCAATTTCATGCTTATCTGAGATTATTTGATACAGAACTTTCTTACCTCCATGCTCTTCTCATATTGATTAATAGGTATTTATCAAGTACCTACTATGTGCCAGGTGCTGTCCATGGTACTGCAGGAAGGTGGAGAACAAGCCAGATAAGATCTCTATGCTCATGAAATTCACATTCTAATGGCAGGAAACAGACAAAGATGGCACAGTCTATGCAAAGGGGCAGAGGTGGGAGTGCAGAGTAAGCTGCACTGAGGGGTAGGAGGGGAGACTGTATTTCTGTTTGGCTGAAGCAGGGAGGACAGGGTAGGGAAAGGCCAGAGATGATGCTGGAGAAACGGGCAAGGACTAGGTCACAAAAAACTCCTACGGAGGAGTTTGACTTCCTCCAGGACAATGGGGGGCATTGGAAGGGTTTTAAGCAGGATGGGAACAGGGCTTGACATGTGTTTCAGAAAGCTGTCTAAGGCTGCAGTGAGGAGGCAAGGTTGGAGGGGCAAGGCTGGAGGCAGGGAGGGCAAGCAAGAGGCTTTGCCTTAATCCAGGCAAGAGGGAGGCTGACAGAGGGCGAGGGTGGAAAGAAGTGGAGGGGAGGCAGAATACTGATCGAACTACGGCAGGAAGGCATCTGGTTGGCACCTGGAACTTCATGCAGGCAACTGTGAACAGAGGTGCCGCTGGCTGAGAAAGCAGGGCAGGCAAAGCCGGGTTCGGGAGGCAGGAGGGCGGGTGCAGAGGTGGCCTTCACCATGGAAGGACAGCATCAGTGAAAGAGAGGATGGGCGGAGTCCAGGGCAGAGGAAAAGGCCATGGCTTTGGGGACCACTCCAGTGTGCAGCAGACAGAGAGGAAGGCCACAGTACATTCTACAAAATACCTGCCCCCAGTATCCTCAATACTGCCAAGGTCATGAAAAACAAGGAAAGTCTGAGAAACGGTCACAGACCAGAGGAGGCTAAGGAGACATGATGACTAACTGCCATGTGGTGTTCTGTATGGGATCCTGGACAGAAAAGTATAAAAACTGGTGAAATCCGAACAGAGCGTGGATTTAATTAACTGTAATGAACTGATAATGGCTTCTTGGTTTTGACAAACCTACCATGGTCATATGAGATGTTACCATTAGGGGGAGCTGGGTGAGGGGTATACAGGGACTCTGTATCATCTTTGCAACTTTTCTGTAAACCTAAAATTATTCCAAAATAAAATGCTTATTTAAAGAAAGGAGGGGGACTTCTCTAGTGGCGCAGTGGTTAAGAATCCACCTGCCAATGCAGGGGACACGGGTTCAAGCCCTGGTCCGGGAAGATCCCACATGCTGCGGAGCAACTAAGCCTGTGCGCCACAAGTACTGAGCCTGCGCTCTAGAG
Source organism: Monodon monoceros (assembly GCF_005190385.1). Lineage (NCBI taxonomy): Eukaryota > Metazoa > Chordata > Mammalia > Artiodactyla > Monodontidae > Monodon > Monodon monoceros. The sequence goes on along the minus strand of NW_021703774.1, from coordinate 164,636,369 downwards.
CCTGCGCTCTGCAACAAGAGAAGCCACTGCAATGAGAAGCCCGCGCACCACAATGAAGAGTAGCCCCCTCTCGCCGTGACTAGAGAAAGCCCGTGTGCAGCAACAAAGACCCAATCAGCCCCCCAAAATGAATTGATTAATTAATTAATAATAATAAATAAATAAAATAAAATAGAGAAAGGGGGTTTCAGCGGGACTTCCCTGGTGGTGCAGTGGTTAAGAACCCGCCTGCCAATGCAAGGGACACAGGTTCAAGCTCTGGTCCGGGAAGATCCCACATGCTGCGGAACAACTAAGCCTGTGCACAACAACTACTGAGCCTGCGCTTCTAGAGCCCGCAAGCCACAACTACTGAGGCCCACGTGCCTAGAGCTCATGCTCTGCAACAAAGAGAAGCCACTGCAATGAGAAGCCCGGGCACTGCAACAAAGAGTAGCCACCACTCGCCGCAGCTAGAGAAAGCCCACACGCAGCAACAAAGACCCAACGCAGCCACAAATAAATAAACAAATAAATGTATTTTAAAAAAAATAAAGCCATTCCCAGGGAATGACTAGATGCGCTGGGATCTGCGCCCTGTAGAAATCGTGCACGTTTGCTAAAATCCCTGACAGGGGCTCAGGAGGGATGGCTTCATGGGGCTTCGAGGCTGGGGTCACTTCCAAAACCAAGTCTCCTCACACCTTCCCAAAGGTTCCCAGAGAGTGACCCTGTAGCCAGGGAGGTCTGAGGACACAATAAAAAGCCTTTGTTGAAGCTTCATTTAAAAAAAAATCTTAAAAATTCATGCCAATTCTGCATTCTACTCCAAAATAGTACCTTTTAATTTCACTATAAATGTCCCCCACTGTACTCCCCAGGGCAATCTCGTGCACTGGTATGAAACGCTCAAATACAAAGTATGAAACCTCAAAAGTGGACAACTGACCTGGAGAGAGTGGGGGAGAAATGACTCCATCGTCTAGAATAACGCAGCTGGAGAAGGAGGAAGAGGTACCCGAGCCCTACGACTGGCTACAGACTGTGGCCCGGGCTCAGGTGCCTTCATTCATTTTTCCATTCATTTTTTTCACATGCTCATTCTTTTTACCAATATTTATGTGCCTCCCATGTAGCAGCACTGTTCTAGGTGGCTAAACCAGGGAACAAGACACACAGAAACCCTTATAGGTTAGTGGGAAGAGAGAGAGGAAATAAAATGAATAAATAGGGAGGGGCTTCCCTGGTGGCGCAGTGGTTAAGAATCCACCCGCCAATGCAGGGGACATGGGTTCGAGCCCTGGTCTGGGAAGATCTCACATGCTGCGGAGCAACTAAGCCCGTGCGCCACAACTACTGAGCCTGCACTCTAGAGCCCACGAGCCACAACTACTGAGCCCACATGCCACAACTACTGAAACTCGTGCACCTGGAGCCCGTGATCCGCAACAAGAGAAGCCACGGCAATGAGAAGCCCGCGCACTGCAATGAAGAGTAGCCCCCTCTCACCCCCGCGTGCAGCAACGAAGACCCAACACAGCCAAAAATAAATAAATAAAATAAATTTAAAAAAATAAAATAAAATACGGAGTATGTTGGATTGTAGCGAGTGCTAAAGAGAAAAATCAAGCAGGGAAGGGACAGAAAATGGGGGGAGGGACAATTTTCAGTAGGGTGGCCAGGAAGGCCTCTCTGAGAAAGTGACATCTGGGTAACGACACAAAGGAAATGAGGCTGCTTTGTAGATGCTTTCTCATTTATTTTTCACAACTGTGGGTGGTATTATTTGCCCTGTTTTACAGATGAGAAGAGTGTCTCAAAGAGGTAAAACGATTTACTTAAGGTCACCTAGGAAATAACAGGGAAACTCGGGGAGAGCAGTGAACCCAGGCCCATCAGTTCCTCTCCAGGAAAGGTGATCAGGAACACCTGTCTCCACCCTGCACCCCTGTCCCCAGGCCCTGGCAAACATCACCAACTGATGGAATCCATCACACCTCTCTCCCTTGCTGAAGTCAGATTTCCAAATCCTCAGAATAGTCACTGCTAACTAACACCCCCCACCCCCATATACCTCCTTAACCTGACCAGGTTAAAGACCGGTTAAGGGGTAGAAAGGACTGGCATGCCCCCCGCCCCGAGGGCACTGGGTGGGCAGAGGAAGGGGTGAGGGATCAGCCTCACTCAAGGGGAGGGATGTTCTATTTGCTCAGCTCAGCACAGTTCCTTCCAGGGTGACCCTGGTCGCTGTCAAAGCTGCGGTTTATTGACTTCACTGGGTCTGGCTGCCCCATCCAACAAGTCGCCCTGGAATCCCTCCCTCCACGGCCAGAGAAACAAGTCTGGAGGGAACCAAGAGGGGCTCTCCCCCCACCCCCACTCCTTCCCCCTCCTTTCCACATAAAGAGGAACATGTCAGGGTTGAAGAAGTGACTCATTTTCCCCCAGAGAGGGCCAGGGCTGTACCGAGTCAGGCTGGAAGAGCCCTTGGGTCACTGATCTGCCTGCCTGATCCAGCTGAGATGGCTCTGGGCCCCAGGAAGGGGAGACAAATGGAGGTGGAGGTGGCAGAGACAAGTGGCTGGTGGAGTGTGCCTGGCTTTCCTCACCCAGCCTCGAGTGTGTCACTGGGTGTCCCGGCACTGCCCAAATGGAACCTGATGGAGAAGGAAAATTCCTCTGGACTTTCCTGAATGAGCTTTACGGCTGAATCACTGGCACTTGGAGACAGCAAGAAAACTCACAAATCACCAAAGAAGGAAAAATCCCTCTTCAATGGAGGGATCCGAGATCACCGGCCGAAATGCTCCCTGACATTTTGTTCCAGCTTTTGTTCCTTAAAGAAACACATTACACAATAGATGGGGGTCAGAATTGCTTGCAAAGTGCAATTACATATATTGAGTTCTATTTCTCCGTTAGCTGGCATTAACGCTTAGAGACATGCCCCTAATGACACTATGAACCATGCACTGGCTCCAGGACTGTCGCCCTGGCACAGGACGGCTGTTCCCCATCCCGCCCCCTCCCCTGTTCCAGCCCTGTGGGGTGGCACCCTCCCTCCACTCAGTCTTTCACGGGTGTCTGCTGAGAGCAGGTGGGCCAAGACAGCCAGGGTCTCTGCCCTCCAGGGCTTCCCCGCTGGGGCAGAGAAGTAACAGGCACAATTAAAGGGCGAGAGTGCCCGGAGGACAGAACAGTGCCAGTTCCTCATGCAGCTCGAAACTCGCTTCCAGCTGCCTGGCCCCTCCCCGAAGGGGACCACCTGCTTCCCTCCAGAGAGATCCCGAGAAGGAGTTCCAGAGCAACCTTCCTCTAGTCCTCCTCGGCTGGCCCCTCTCTCTTCACTGCCTGAAGCCTTTCTGAGCCACAAGCCCACCCAGTCCCTGCCCTGAAGTTAGACGCTCCAGAGGAGCCTGCAAAAAACTTCTGGCTCTGGAGTTACGGCTCTAAGCTGTGTGGCCTTGGCCAAGTCACCTCGCCTCACCAAGCCTCAGCTTCCTCATCTGTTAAATGGGGACATAAAAGGACCCATCTCTTTAGATCTGACTCTGATGAAATGAGTCAGCACACCTATCGTTTGCCACAGAGGCTGGCTCAAACTTAACGCTCACCAAACTACGGCTCCTCCCTCCTGCTCTGCGGAGCAGACAGGAAAGAGGACAGAGAGAAGAGGTGCCACAAAGAGCTGCACCAAACCAGGGGTCAGGGTACTGTCCTCCTGACGGCGGCCAGAGGCTCGAGGAGGTCCTGGCTTCTTTCTCCAGGAAGCCACCAGCGGCTCTTAGGCCACCCCCCACCTCACTTCCAAACCTGCTGCCCATGTCCTGCCAGCGCAATGATCCCAGTACAATGAGCTCCTGGCTGTGGGAAGGGGACTTCCTCCGACTTGTCCCAAACTTGCCTCATCCCGATCCAACAGGACATCAGGACCAGGGGGCTGAGCCGGTACCATTGAGCTCTTTCCCTGTCCCTTCTCAGCCCTCATTTTTCTTCCACCTGACGTTCTGAGTTAAGAGTAGCTGCTTCCCAGGCCCGGCTGCCACACAGCATGCAGCTCCCGGAGCAAAAATACCCATGTGGGGGTGGGGGGGCCTGGAAAATGTGGCAGCAGGAGGAAGAGAACACATTTCTTGAGCACCTACTGTGTGCCAGTTCTTGGGGTGTGGGTGTGTGAGCGCACGCGTTCGCATGTGTGTGTGTGTAGGTGTCTCATCTCTAGGAGAGCAGGGGACCCAGTCCCCAGAGGGAGATCAGGCCTGGGTCCAAGGTCCAGGGGCAATTCCCAGGGAAAAGGATCCTGAAGGGAAAATGGGCTCTGGAACCTGGAGAGAAAAAGGGGGAGCCTGAGCCCCAAAGAGGAAAATGGGGGCTCCGATACAGAGGGAATGAGGTCCATGACAGGGGAGTTATGGCTATCTTGGATCCCGAGAGGCAATATTTTAGACCAGGATGGGGAGGTGGGGAGAGGCCTGCAGAGCTAGAAATTCATTTAATTGAACATCTCAGAGATTTTATTTGCCAGAGTTAATGGCGGGGGGGGGGGCAGGAGGGGGACAGAAATCTTAAATGGCAGCCAGCAGTTTCCAGTACAAGAGGTTTGGATGAGGGGGCATCTCCTACTTCTGGGGAAACCTCACCGGCTGAGGCCCAGGCTTCAGCCCTTGTGTTTCCTTTCTCTCCACGGCAGGGAGCCTCCTCAGGTCCTTGGAAGGCCCCCACCCCTGCCCAGTGAGGGGCCGTGTGGGCACAGCGACTCCAGTCCCCACCCCAGCCCCACTTCTGTGGACTCCTTCAAAGTCTGGGGAGGGCGGCAGCGGGGTGCAGAGGTCGCGGAGAAAGAATCCGGAGGGCAGAGAGCTGCTCCTCCCCCGTTAGATGCTTCAAAGACAGAATCTGTGCCCATAAAGCCTCCCCCTTCTCTGAAGCCAGCAGACTCCACAGCGGGGGAGCTGGGGGGCACAGGGAGCGGGTGTAGCCACCAGAAGGCCTGGAAGAAGAGCTGCAAAAGCAGCTAGCAGGAAGCTGGGCCTTGAGTCAGAGTTTAGCTGGAAGGCCCGCTAACGAGCTGTGTGACCCTGACCCAGAGCAGCTCAATCAATCACCAAGACTGTCAACTCTACCCCTCAGTGTCTCTGTCTGCCTCTCCCTCACCACTACCACGGGATTGGGCTGGACCACCATCTCCCACCTCCATTCCTGCCCCCTCACCCAAGGCCATCTCCACTCGGCAGCCAGAGAGAGTTTAAAAAAAGGCAATTCAGGTCCTGCCATCTCCCTGCTGGCACCCTTTGCAAGGCCAGGTGGACCCTCCACCCTTCCAGTTATAGATGTTTGCCTTTTCTTCCTTTGCAGGCTTAAGTGGGGTCTTTCGGTATAGAAGAAAATTAAGCCTAAACTTTATTGATTTGAAACACACACACACACACACACACACACACACACACACACACACACACACTCTGTGGCTTTCCATTTTCCACTGCTCTTGGGATGAAGTCCAAGTCTCTCACCTGGTCCACATAACCCCATGGGGCCCAGGCCCTGGTGACCCCTCAGCCTCACCTTGGGTCACTTTCGCTTTCTACTCCAGCTGCGCTGAACATGCTATAGGTCACCCACCTCAGGACCTTTGCACATGCCATTATCTTAGCCTAGAATCCTTGTCTATCTTTTTACCTGGTTAATACTTAACCCACCCTTCAGACTTCTTCTCAAATGTTTCTTCCTGAGAGATGTCTTCCCTGCCACTGCTCTCCCGCCAGCCCCTGCCTGGGACGGGCTCCTCAGACATAAGGTCACACAGTATCCTGCTCAAAATCAGAAATCTATGCAATTACCTAAGACCATTTCTGTGTGCTCACCATTCTATACCCTGTGCCTGGCACAGAGCAGTTGCTCAATAAATGGTAGTTACCACCACCACCAATCTTCTCATATTTATCTTCTCTAAGAATCTATGTGGGGGAGTGTGCAAAAGAGGCCGTGTGGGGGCCTGAGAAGAACACAGGCATCAGCAGCTGAGGGATCTGGGTTCTAATTCCAGCTCTGCTTCGATGAGATTTTTGGCTTTGGGTAAGTCACCGAACCTCTCTGAGCCTCAGTATCCTAGCCAATTAATCTAAAGATTAAATTAACACTTACAGCACGTTGATTACAAATGTCTTTATTATGACTGGTAGAGGTCTCTTTCAAGACTCCCCACCTCCTTTTGCATCAATTTCCCCCACCAAGCAATGTTCTGATGGCTGAAGTGACAAAACAAAAGGCCCAGGACAGGGCTGGGCCCAGAGCATACGTGTAATAAGTCAGGATTTCCAAAGTGTGATCATTCGCCCACCAGCGTCAGAATCAGGAAGTTCGCTGGAAATGTAGGTTCCTGTACCCCACTCCAAACATACTGAATCAGAATGTCTGTGACAAGGGCAATGAAATATGCATTTGTCACCGGAATTCCTGGTGATTCTCATGTACACTTGGGCTTGAGAAGCACTGCAGTCAATGCAGTCTTACTGTTACCACTAACCTGCAATTCCTGGGGCCCTGATTAGAAGCCCATAGGTTATGTGGAATGGGGGTGAAAGCGTCTGTCAGCAGAAAGGCACAGGCCTATCATGAACTGTTCTGCTTCCTCATGGCTTAAAAACATAAGCACAGGCCTTGGAGTTAGACAAGCTGAGGAACAAATTCTGAACTCTCTACTTGCCTAGCTGTGTGACCCTGGACATGCAGCTCAACCTCTCTCTGTTGCCTTCTGCAGATGTAAAATGGTAACAACCAACCTCTACCTGCCGGGGTTGCTGGAAATGATCTGAGGAAGTGCCTTATGCAAAGCTCATTTCAGGTGCTGGGGGGTGGGGAGATGCGGAGAGCTGCAAAACAAAACAGGAAATCCTTCACCGACTCCTCATGCCTCTTTTGATGCCACAGGTGCACCGGAGGTGGAATCTGTGTGTCCTTCTCAGGACACAAGTCCTGGCCATCTAGAGAGGGCAGAGACTCTCCATGCAAGGCTGGTCAACCACCCACCACCCTTGCAGAAGGGGTGCGTAGCAGGGTTTGCGAGGACAGAAGCAGGGGTTGGATGGGAAATGGCTGGACAGTTGCCCAGGGCCCGCACTGAGTGGCCCAGGACCAGAAGAATCACCCTCCCAAGGCCAGGCCTCGCAGGGCAGTGGAGCCAAGCATGCCACGGTGGGTGACAACACAGACTCTGGAGACAGACTCTTCAGGTTTAAATTTTGGCTCCGCCACTACTGGCTCTGCCTGGCTGGTGAACTCCTAATCATCCTTCAAGATCCAACTCAAAATATCACCTCCCTGGGCCAAGTTAGTCATCCATTCCTCCAGCCTTTAAAGGCTGTTGCCTTTCACTTGTGGCCAGTTGACTTGTCTATCTCTCCCACAGGCCTAGGAGCTCCTTGAGGGCAGAGATACCCCCATACCTGGCACAGAAGATGCATTCGGCAAATACTGGTTCAGTCTGAATTCCAACTTTTTCAGCCTTCTGAGTTCCCTTCCTCGCCCCACTAAATGCCTCTATTCTAATCCCTGTTCCTCTCTCAGATACAAGCCCTTTGTTTTCCAGGGTTTCAACTTCCAGATCCCTTTCTCCTGAAAGGACATCAGCTCAAGCCAGAGCTGATGCTTAAGGGAGGATATACAGAAAGACCTCATATTAACTTCTTAATCTTTGCTGGCTGCAAAGGACTCCCATGGAAGGGGAAGCAGTCAGGATCTGCGAGACTGCCTAGTCATAGGACTGTGGGGGACAGTCAATTACAGACAAAGCACTCTAGTGTAGTGGTTAAGAGCTTGGGCTCTGGGCTTCCCTGCTGGTGCTGTGGTTGGGAATCCGCCTGCCAATGCAGGGGACACGAGTTCGAGCCCTGGTCCGGGAGGATCCCACGTGCCGCGAAGCAACTAAGCCCATGTGCCACAGCTGCTGGGCCTGCACTCTGGAGCCCGTGAGCCACAACTACTGAAGCCCGTGTGCCTGGAGCCCGTGCTCCGCAACAGTGATGCCACCACAATGAGAAGGCCATCCACAACTAGAGAAAGCCTGTGCGCATCAACGAAGTCCCAACGCAGCCAAAAATAATACATAAATAAATTTAAAAAAAAAGAATACCTAAAACACCTAAAAAAAAAAAAAAAGAACTTGGGCTCTGGCCAAACTGTCTGGGGTTCAAATCTTGCTCTACCACTTATTGGCTCAGAGAGCTACATTACCTCTCTGTGATTCAGTTTCCCCACCTCTAAAATGGGGATAATAATAAATACTTCATAGGACTGATGTTATCAGTTAAGAGAACTGATAACATAAAACACTTAGCACTGTGCCTGGCACACAGTAAATACTCAAGAAACATGATTATCTTTTTTTTTTTAACTTTTATATTGGAGTATAGCCAATTAACAATGTTGTGAGAGTTTCAGATGCACAGCAAAGTGACTCAACCATACATAAACATGTATCCATTCTCCCCCAGACTCCCCTCCCATCCAGGCTGCCACATAACATTGAGCATAGTTCCCTATGCTATACAGTAGGTCCTTGTTGGTTATCCTTTTTAAATATAGCAGTGTGTACATGTCAATCCCAAACTCCCTAACTATCCCTTCCCCCCACCCTTCCCCCGCTCCCCCCCCAGCCCCATAACCATAAGTTCATTCTCTAGTCTGTGAGTCCATTTCTGTTTTGTAAACAGGTTCATTTGTATTATTTCTTTTTAGATTCCACATATAAGTGATATCATACAGTATTTCTCTTTCTCTGCCTGACTTACTTCACTCAGTATGATGACCCCTAGGTCCATCCATGTTGGTGCAAATGGCATTATTTCATTCTTTTTCATGGCTGAGTAATATTCCATTGTATATATGTACCACATCTTCTTTATCCATTCCTCTGTCAATGGACATTTAGGTCGCTCCATGTCTTGGCTACTGTAACAGTGCTACAAGGAACACTGGGGTGCATGTATCCTTTCGGACCATGTTTTTCTCCAGATATATGCCCAGGAGTGGGATTGCTGGGTCATATGGTAGTTCTATTTGTAGTTTTTTAAGGAACCTCCATACTGTTCTCCATAGTGGCTGTACCAATTTACATTCCTACCAACAGTGCAGGAGGGTTCTCTTCTCTCCACATCCTCTCCAGCATTTATTGTTTGTGGATTTTTTTGATGATAGCCTGATTATCTTTATGTAATAGCTGAGACCAGTAAATGCTATGGCAGGAAAGAACAAAAGGATTATGGAAGAAAAATCAAAGGTAGGCAGAAGTTAACACATCATTTCTCCCAAGGAATCATCAAGTGTCACCAACCCCAGAAGTTTTCTCTGAAGTAGCCTGCCTGGCCAGTGCTGACCATGCTCAAATTGGATCAGAACCACGGTGCCTAGCTTCCCCTGTGGACTGTGAGCTCACTAAGGCAGCCCTGCGTCTGCATCTTCTCCCACGCCGTCTAGAGCATGGGGTGATGCGGAGTAGGCTTGTGGGAAATGTCTGCCCACAACATGGGCATAAACAAGCTCACAATATGACCCGAGTCCCTGACAAAGGTCTTTTCAGGGAGGCCCAATTCACTGGTAAGGCAATACAACTCTCTGTTGCCCATGGTGCAAATCCCTACAGAACCCAAATCCCTTCCAAGCCCATCCTTGCCAGGTGCTGGGAATACAGATGTAAAGAGGCAGGGGCTCTGCTCCTTCAGAACTCCATCCAATAATAAAATCAGTTAACATTTACTAGGCACTTATGGTATGGATCCCAGATTATGATAGGCACAGACTCTGGCTCTTTACAAGAATTATACCGCTAGTTTAAACAGCTCTATGAGTTTAGTACTATTATTCTTACCATTTCACTTAGGCAGAAAGAGAGGCTAAGAACTAAAGGGATTTGCCTAAAGTTGCTCAAGTAAATGCAGAGCTGGGATTCAAACCCAGGCAGACCGGCTCTTGATCTGCATTGGTGCAGGAGACAAGAAAGAGCGGGAAATTCCATCCAAGGTGACTTGTAGCCTGATAGAAGGCAGTCGGGGGTGGGGAATGAAGGGGGCTGAGGGACAGTCTCCTTCGTCCCTCAAAGGGGATGGGTGGGCCGGGGACCGTCAAGAAAGTTTGTGGAAAGAGGAACAGGCTAATGGGTTTGGGACATACATATGTCAGTGTTGTAATTAGTACTCCCATCTCTCAGAGTCAAGTGCTGAATACGCACCACACATGCTCTGAGCACATCTTCCCCCGTTTAATGTTTGCAAACACCCCGGAGCGGGTTGTTTACCCACTCTACAGATGGGAAACCCAAGGCTCAGAGAGGAAAACTTACCTGCTCAAAGGTCCTTTACAACAAATAAGTTGTGGAGCCAGGGTTCAAGTTCAAATTGATACCTCAACCCCTGCTCTTGGTCCCAAGGCCATGCTGCACAAACAGGAATCAGTGAGTGTGTAGTAAGGACCTGGCGCAGAAAGTGGGAGCTGCCTAGGGTTCCATCCTGGGCCTGCATTTAATGCCTGTCTGCTCCCTATTCAGGCTGCAGGCAGACAGAATAGCTCCAGCCCACCTAAGCCTTTCACGCATGCACTTGTGTGTGTGTGTGTGTGTGTGTGTGTGTGTGTGTGTATGTGTTGGGGTGGTGGTGATAATTAAGGGCCTTGTTAAAGGGTCTCCCAACTATACGGGGAAGTAAAATAAACCAGCAGTGAGGTAGGCTCATGATGGGAATCTCCTCACCTCCCCAGCCTAACTGCGTTCACCAGAACTAGAAAACAGCATAAGCGAAGCCTAGCATGCAGCAGGTCTCTCCAGCTCTTCGCGAGGCTCAGGATGACAGAACTGCAATAGCAATGTTATTCAATCCTACTATCATTACGTTATGGACAGCTCCCGTTACCGAGGACCCACTATGTGCACATCCTATGAGCTTTACAAGAATCATTTCAACCACTCTTTAAAACACCATGAGAAAGGAATTACTATCATCCCATTCCACAGGGGAGAAAACCGAGGCTCAGAAACAGTCTCTGGCCCAAGATCACCCAGCTAGAATTAAGTGGCAGAGCTGGGACTAGAGCCCAGGTCTATCTGGCTCTGAAACCCACATCTTAACAGAAAGAGCACCAAATTAGGAGTCCCGGAAGTCAGGGTCTAAGTCCTGCTTCTAACTCGTGTGGCCTTAGGCAAAGCCTCTTTCCCTTTCTGAGGCTTTGTCTCCCCGCGAAGAGGTTGTTCTAGATGATGTCTACGTCCCACTTCCATGTAGATCTTCTGAGACTCTGTGAACTCCCATGCCCTCCCTCTTCCTTCCCTCCACCCGCGGAAGCCCGGCAGGATACCGAGTAACCACCCACTCAGGGGCAGAGAAAAATGAAGTACTGCTTTCTCGTGGCCGCCTCCTGCCTCAGACCAGCCCGGGACACCCAGGAAACACCAAGCCACAGGATTTCCTCGAGCCGGGCCATGGGAGCAGCAGCCCGAGGGCAGAGGAGCTAGGCGTGCCTTTGAGGCCATCACTTCCTCCGCCTCACTTCTCGGCAGGGTGTGCGGAAGCGGGGGAGGCAGGCCCTGGCTCTGTGCCCTTCTGGCTCCAAGTCCCTGGGTCCTCAGGGCCTGGGGTGGTGGGAAAGGGGTCACTTTGGGAGAATCCCAAGCTCCCCCTGGAAGGCTGAGTTCAAATGGAGGCTTTAAGACAGGTCTATCTGGCTCCAAAGGCAAATTTTGCCCACCATGCTCTGCTCAGGAACATCCTGCAGCACCTGGGATGCCCCCACTACTGCTCGCCTGTCCTCCGAAGTAGCTGCTAAAATCCCACATCCTAGAGTAACACAAGCCTCCTTGCCCTCAGGACAGGAGAAAGTACTGAGGCCCACTCTCACCAGACACTGGCCTCCCTGCCTCACTCCTGCCCCCTACAGGCCATTCCCCCCCACAGCAGCCAGGGCTTTTCTAAAACATAAACCAAAACCCGAGTCATCCCCTACTTGGAGCCCTGCAGTGGCTTCCCGTCACTCTAAAAATGAAATGCCAGCTTCCCCCCATGCTTGACAAGGCCCTGCAGGACCTGGCCCCTCCACGCCCACCTCTTCCTACCCACTTCCCCCCTTGCTTCCTCTGCCCAGCCACATCGGCCTTCCTGCCACTCATAACGTGCCAAATCCCTCGTCCCTACCTCAGGCTCTTTGCACCTGCTGTTCCTTCTGTTTGGAACTCTCCTCTCCTGCATTTTTGCCTGGCTGCCCCCTCCTCATCCTTCCCCGGCCGTCTAGAGTATCCCACCCCCCACCTCACAGCCACATTGTTTTCTTTTCTTTCCTTTCTCTGAAGTGATCTTTCTGGTTGGTTGGTTTGTCTGTTTAGTCTCTGGCTCCCTCCGCTAGAATGTAGCTCCTTAAGGGCAGGGATTTTGCTGCCCCATCCACCTCTGTCCCCACAATGACGCAAGACCTCATTTCATCCTTATAACCCTGCCGATGAGGACTCAGGAGCTCAGAGAGGTGGAGAGACTTGCCCAAGGTCACAAAGCCCAAAGTGGCAGGATACAGACCCAGGTTTGCTCCATCGCCTTTGCAAAGCCTCCATGGGTGGGGCTCCCACGGCCAGAGGCCTGCTCTGGGGGGCTCTCACCCAGGGAGGACTGATTCACAGTGAGGTGCGTAGGGAGGGTACCAAGATGAAGAGCCTACCCACACTTTCCCAAATGGTCCTTTCTCAGAGGTACGGGACAGCTGGGGTTCACAGGTGGCACAGGGGCAACCTGGAGGTGGAAAAGCACAGAGTAATTGGGAGCAAATGGCTCCCAAATGAGGGGAGCCTACCAGAAACTGGGGAGCTGCAGAAACCTCAATCCACACAGTGTTTTGCAGAAGGGGAAACTGAGGACCAGGAAGGGGAAGGGACTTGCCTAAGGTCACACAGCCAATCAGTGGTAGAGCCTCATGGCCTGGGGTCTCCAGGGCCAGGACCCCCTCCCTGCCCTGAGAAATGACAGACGCCTAGATAAAGCTCAGGCAGGGTCTAGGCAGAGCCCCCAGCCTGAAGCTGCCAGCCCCTGACAGCAGAGGCAGGGCCGACAGTGTGGATCTGAAGCATTAAGACAAAGAAAGGACTCAAATTCCATCCTTCTTCTAAAAACATTCATCAAGAAAGTACACTAGGTTAGGCCATGGGGCCCTGGGCAAAGAGGTGAACAGTACCCTCCTTGGAGAACTGTGTGGCAGTTTCTAGGAAAGTTAAATATGCACTGACCCTACGGCCCGGCAGTTCAACTCCCAAGACCCACCCAAGAGACACGCACAGGAATGTCACAGCTGCCCAAACTGGAATCAATTCAAATTCTCATCCACGGACATTTACATGCACATCTACCCAGTGGGATGCAATAGAGCCTAAAAAGGCCCAGATACTGGCAACAGCATGGAAGAACTACAAACGGTCAGTATTGACTGAAGCTGAAGGAAACCAGACCCAAGTGCACATACATATGAATTCATGCAGATAAGGTTAAAAATCAGGCAAAACAGAGTAATGGAAAGTAGGTCAGCAGCCCCCTGTAGCAGGGGGATCGACAGAAGGGGGCACATGGGAACTTTCTGGGGCAGTGGAAAGCTTCTTATATTTTGATCTAGGGGGTGATTATGTAGGTGTGTACATTTGTAAAAACTGAGCTGTACAAGATGTGTGCATCTTATGCAAATTATACCACAATTTAAAAAAAATGTACAATCTTGTCCTCAAGAAGTACCCACACAAGCAGCATCAGGACTGGCGTGTGGTTCTCGTGAGGCTGATACCGGCTGAGCCCCCGTATGTGCCAGGACTGAGCTGGGTTCTTCTGAAACAGCACCTGACGAAACTGTTCCAACTACTGTACAAAATAGGCCCCAGCATCTCCATATTAGCGACGAGGAAAACACAGCTCAGAGAGGTGACATGCTGTCCAAAGTGAGAGAGCAAAAAGCGTGGGAGCCAGGCTTGAATCTGGGCCCACTGGTCTGTAGGTCCACTTCTGCTGACCGGCAGCTGCCTCGTCCCATGCCTCCTCCTCTCCAGGGTTGGAGGGAACAGTCCTGTGTGTACTGGACTCGGAGCTTCTGTGAAATAGCTGCTTTGGAAATGCATCCTTCCTCCCCGCTCTGCCTCCTCCACCTTTCCTTGCTGCTCTCACTGCCACAAGTCTCGGAGGTCAGTCCTGGACCTCCATCCAAAAAAAGGAGCCTCAGCTGTGTGTGTGTGTGTGTGTCCGTGTGTGTGTGTGTGTCTGTGTGTGTGTCTGTGTGTGTGTGTGTGTGTGTGTGTGGTGTTAACCAAGGGGCTTTTCCAACCCTTGAGTTCCCCCAGCCCAGCCAGTGGCCCCAGAGTACTAGGAGGGCTTGAGGTTACAGTCCCCACCCTTGGCTCCAGTCCCCAAGTGACGCAACCCAGCGTCTGGATTCAGAGAATCATAAAATGTTTCTCTGGAATAACGGCCACCACCACCATCACTCAGTTCTTACCCTGTGCCAAAAGCTATGCGCATTAACGCGTCATCTCGTTAACCCTCACCAATGACCCTCCAAAACAGGTATGTTAGGATCTCATTTTACAGATGGAGAAACGAAGCTCAAAGGGATTAACTGACTTGCCCACAATCTCACAGTGAGGAAACGGCAGAACTGGGATTCAAACCTCGTCTGGCCAACTTCACGCCTGTGCTCTGAACCAGAGTATTATGCTTGTGATCCTACAGGTCACAGCTGAAAAGGCCCCTTGAATCGGTCTATCCCAGCCATGTCATTTTACAGATGGGAAAACTAAGGCTCAGGAAGGGAGAGTGTCTTGCTCAGGGCCACACGGAAAGATAGAGGCAGAGCTGGGCTGGAAGCTACATGTATCTCCACCCTTGGCCTTGCCTTCAGTGACCAGAGCGGCCTGGAGCAGGCCATGTGCACCCAGAGGGGCAGCGTGTGGGAGGCAGAGGCTCTGGTTCCAGGCAGAGGTAAATATTGACATGACAGTGTTTACACTTGTAACCCTACTCCTCCTGGCTGCCACCCGCCCCGCTCCTGCCTACAGCCAAGGAGGCAAAGGAGCTTGTGGGGAGGAGCCCAGGGAAGGCGAGGCTTATGTGTCAGGCTCACACTCACGGGGGCATGTGGTCAGGAAGCTTGGGACATCTCCAGTCAGGGGCCACTGGAGACGTGGGCCAGGGCCCCTGGGGCAATGCCGGGAGCTGGGGAGCTGGGGGTCTGGGCGGGGAAGCACAGGCCTGGGTTTAAGTCCTAGCTCTGCCACTGACTGGCAGTGGGACTCAAGGACAGTTGGTGAGTGGGGAGGAGAGGACTTCACTGTCAAGTGCTGTGCAAAGGTGAAAGATAATCAGTATTTCAGCCTGGCCAGTGTCCAGCCCCAATCAGCTCCCAATGCCTCTGGCCACTGCCCAGGAGTCCCATCCCGGTCCTCAGGGGGCTTTCCCAGGAAGGAAGTTTCTGCTAAATTGAGTGGTAGTTTGGGACTGAAGCCAGAATCTTGAGGAATCAGGAGGCCGCTGCCCAGTTCCAGCTCCTAATTCCCTAAGTGGCCGTTGGGCACCAGCTTTCACAGCTCTGTAATGGGGATAAACCTACTTCCTGTGGTTGGTGTGACAGTCAGAAGGGTTACATTTAAGTGCCAGGCACATGGTAGAGGCTCATTGTACCCCTCAGTCTTCCCTCCTGTAAAATGGGGACGTTGAATTAGACCGTTACAAATCCCCTTTTAAAACAAGCATTCGAGGTTTTAAGAAGATCTAGCAGCCAGGCCTACCTCCCTATCTCTGGGCCCTGACATTGGGTCTTCCCTCAGCTAATTTCCTGAATGTTCTCCAGAAACTTGTTCCTCTGTTTCCATCTCCCCTGTCGGTAAACCGCCCCCCACCGCCCACCTCGCCAGGAGCCTGTGGGGAGGAGGGAGCCATTCTGAGGCTTGTCAGCAAGCTGAGACAGGCCAGCGGATATCCCAGGCACCCCATCCTCAGGGCCGCTGGGGAAAGGGCAGAACCCTCAGGGCCTAGACCCCCAGCACCTCTCACTGGCAATGGGGTTCAGTCAGCGTTGCTTGCTCATTAAACTTTGCCCCCCAGACTATAACTCTTTAAGGACAGGAGAGTATCTCCTTGTTGTCATGTCTCCAAAGCTTGGCTCCTAGGAAGCATTCCATTCCACTAACTGTTGCCATATGAAGCAGCTCAGATGCCGCCTCCTCTGGGAAGACTTCCCTGATACACCTCCACGGCCAGGGTGACTCTGGAGCTGCATCCCTGTTTTCTACCTTGTTTCAGAGCCATTCAGAAGCTTCACCTTTCTCTCTTTTAGGTCAAAGTTCTTGGAGGCCAGGAGCCCTGCTAGTTATCTGCCTGAAAGCATGAGAAGAGAAAGGTCAATGTCCACAGGGCTGTGGGACCTCTGTGGCCACAGCTCCCTCCTCTCCTCACTGCCCATTCTGGGCAGCATGATGGGGATGTGGTGTGGGGTGGATGGGGCAGTGACTGGTGTCCAGACTACTGTCATCTCTCCTAGGGCCACTCTGGCAGCCTCCTAAATGGTCTCCCAGCCTCCAGCCTCACCCCTCCTACCCATTCTCCAGAAAGCAGCCTGTACCATCATCTCAAAACGCAGACCTGACCACATCACTCCTCTCACTGCCCTTAGGATCGAGCCCCGAATTCTTATCCTGGCCCTCCCTGCGTGCGCCTGCCCCGGGGCCACCTCCCAGCCTGCAACTGAATTAACTCCCGAGTGCACCATGTTTTGTCCCATCTCCCACTTACTGCTCCCTCTGCCTAGAATGTTCATTCTTTAGGCTACAACCTTAATGTCACGTCCTCAGGGAGCCTTTCCTGATCCCCAGGCCAGGTTGCCCTATCTGCTCCTCAGCACCCTGCGAGTCTCCTTGGTAACAGAAATCACACTGGTAATTTCCTGCTCCATATCTGCCTGCCCACCAGACTGTGGAAGACAGACCTACCCGTCTCGTTCACACCACCCACAGCCCCAGCTCCTGGCATTATGCCACGCATACTTGTTTGGTGAATGAATGAATGAACGAATGAATGAATGAATGCAGCACTCTGACGGGGGCGAGCTGCTTAGCTAGTCAACCAAAAAGAAAAAATTGAGGGGAACGAAAAGTCGTAAACATTTGCTGATGGTTCCTCCCTCGCTGTCATCGAAGTGTGGACTTTAGCCGACCTGCTTATGTCTTGGCTGACGCCTGAAGCTTTCTACTGAATCCACCCTGTAGCCCTCTTACTCCTCAAATCCTGCTGCTCTCCTGGTCTCTCCAGTTCTGTCTGGGAAACAATGTACTTATTCTTTAACAAAAGTTAACAACGTGCCTATTTACCAAAATGTTAGGAATAACCCAGTTATGAGCACAGGCTCTGGCCACACCGGGAAAGGTACTCCTGTGTTCCGGGAACCCCCTACAGCCTGGTTCAGGGGGGATGTGACTGGCCTCCCACCTTTAATTAATAATACTTTTTCCCTCAAGTGCTTAATAGGCAACGAAGCATGTCTACATTGTATCTTACAGAAGGAGCAGATCTGCCCCACTTGGTAGGAGAGGAGGTGTAGAAAGAGGGAATAATTGATGCAAAGTCACGCAGCAAGTTGGTGGTATATCCAGTATTCAAACCTAGGAGCTGGACCTGTCCTCAACTCAGCCACTTACAGTAAAGATGATTCCCAACCCTTAGCTGTGGCTTTGTGCTCAGCCCCTAGTTTGGAATGTAAAGGAACATTCTCAAGGCGCCACAAGAGTGGACTGGCAATGCCGGGTTGGGCCTCCTTCCCCCAACCTGTCCATCTGGTAACCCTCCAAACATCTAGGAGGTCTGTGCCTGCTCTGGTACTATCTTGCTGTGTGACCCTGGGCAATCTCCTTCACCCCTCTGTGCCTGCTGCTGGGCAGTATGGGGACAGCCAGAGACAGGAGACACAAAAAGCCTCCTG
The DNA here is from genome assembly GCF_005190385.1 of Monodon monoceros. NCBI lineage: Eukaryota > Metazoa > Chordata > Mammalia > Artiodactyla > Monodontidae > Monodon > Monodon monoceros. The sequence goes on along the minus strand of NW_021703774.1, from coordinate 164,618,417 downwards.
AGAACCCTCATGTCAAGCCTGCACTGGGGGGGGTCTACTTGAGGTCTTTGAGAACAGCGCTGACTCCCTGCCAAGGGGTTAGAGACCTGGGTGGGGAGCTTGGAACCATCAGGGAGATTGAGCCAGGACAACAGGAAACAGCCCACACACTCTCCAAAGGAGCCCCACTAGGAACCCAGGGGCCAGGGGAAACTTGGCAACGATGGAGGGAACGCTGAATTGTTTAAAACCCATGGAGCAGGAGATCCAAGGAATAAACACTCTAGCGGCCCTGAATCACCCCCACCTCAGGAATGAGCACAGGGACTAGGGTTTAGGGGAAACCAAAATGACGGGGGCCAAGGAGGCCTGACATCGGCCTCCTCTGCACCCACATGCGGTGGACCAACAATCCACAGTGGAGTTCTGGCTCCTCGGTCTGCCTAAGCCTCCAGCCATCCAGCCCCATCAGCACCCCTTGCCCACTCTCTCTCCTCTCTCCTGCCTCTCTGATGCCCAGGTGTCAGGCAAGCCCCATTCAGGCCTCTCCCATACTCCCACACCTCTGGTCCCCTGCTCACACAGGTTCCCCTAGCTGGGATGTTCTTTCCAACTCAGATGCCACCTGCTGGGTGAAGCTTTCTCTCACCTCTCCATACAGAAGGGAGCCCTCACCTGGCAGGATCTCTCTACCTCTCCTAAAGATATGCCACCTAGCCTGAGGACTGCGTGGACATTTATGAACTGGTGTTTACACACAGTGTTTACGACTGTTTTCCCCTCCCTAGACAGTGCTTGGCATATAGTAAGTGTTCAATAAATCTTTGTTAAAAGATGAGCCAATGACCCGTTCTCTAAGTATCACTCTTCCCTTCTCCCCACAACATGATAAATTTTAGTCCTTCTTCCAGACTTAGCAAATAGGTTAGATGTCAGGCAGAACTTCCCACCTTGAGCTTAAGGTTGTACAAGAAAGGAAAGTTAGCTGTACCTGAGCAAAGCACTCTCACTGGGCTATCTCACTCTGTACACCATCCCTGTGAGATAAGACCCATCACCTCGCTTCACAGACGAGGAAACTGATACTGGGAGGTGATGACGTAATTTGTCCCTCTGGGGAAGTAGAGGAACTAGAATTCAAATCCAAATCTGTTTGATGCCAAAGCCAGGGGCCTCTCTGACAGGCTGGGAGGCTTCTTAGGTTGTAAGGCTCAGAAAAGTGTCACCAACGCAAGGTGACCTCTCTTTCTTTACTGATTTTTAAGCAGAAAACAGTTCTCTTTCTGAGTAACTTAGGTCAGGGTGGGCTTGGAGGCAAAGTGGATGATATGACCTCAACCTCAACGACACCCTTTTTATTTCCCATATACTGAGACCTTAAATCAAGTGCCGGTCCGCGGGGAGTGAGCACCCTACCACTGAAACTGTTCAAGCAGAGCAATCCAGGGGCAGGTTCCTGATCTACGAGGTGGGCTGGATCCAAGATGGTCTCTAAGCACCTTTGGGTGCGGAGTCAAGCCATACCTGCATTACTACTGACTCCGGAGAGGCAGGTGGTGCAGGGGAGGTGGACACTCATGGAGTGAGAAAAGAGGGGACTGGCTTGGAGGGAAGATGAAAGGGATGTTGTAAGGGCACTCCAGCCCTGGGCAGAGTAGGGGCTGGTCCTGGGGAGCCCCTGGGGGGACTCGTCAGTCTACAGGGGATCCCATCCTGCCCCCACCCGGGCCCCCACAGGCTTGGCAGCATTGCCACGGAGAAGTGGAGGTGGCTGCATCCCCAGGACTGGAAGCCACCATCACTGGCACGTGTCCTCCTCAGGCCCTACATGGTGACCTGTATCCACTCCGCAGGGTACAGAACTGGACTAGAGAGAGAATCAGAGGGGCCTGTCCTTGGGGAAAGAAGCCACAGAGAAGTAGGTGGCCTTGGCCCCCAAGATGGAGAGGTGATCACTGGGCCCCAGAGAGATATTGAAAGGTCTTAGCTTTCCTTCCAGAGACAACCCTCCTCTCTAACACAGCCTCAACAACTCCGGCCCGACCAAATGGGTTTCTCTCCTAAGGCTTCAGAAACCCCCCTGAAATCCCCATGCCCAGCTCCCTTCTCCCCGGTACCACTGCCCATCCAAGTCAGTGCTTGGTCTCAGCAACCCCCTCCTCTGAAGACCCATTACTGGGAGATGCTGGGGAGACCAGATCGCTGGGCCTAGGGTCCCCAAGTGGCCCCTGGACTCTGACAGCCGTCAACCTGGCTGCCCAGCCTCCACTCTCAAGCCCCTAGGGGAATACTGGATCCACAGTCCCAGGGCGCCCAACCTAGCCTTATGAATGCGCTCGGCGCCGCCACCCACGATGCCCCAAGCCGAGCCCCAGAACCACCTCAGAGGCCCGGGACACTCAGGTCCTACCGAATACAGCCTCTTCAGATTGCCCCCGACCCCCTACGGAACCAGCCGAGGGTCTCCAAGCCCAGCCGGGTCCAGGGATTTCCGGACGCCCCAGCCCAGAACCGCACCAAGGGACCCCGAACCGAATCGGCCACCCCAAGACCTCCAAACCCGGCCGGGTCCAGCCGCCCAGAACCAAGCTCGGCGCGGCCGCCCCCGACGGGACCGAGCGCGGCGCCGCCAGGCGAGCCGAGCCCTGCCCGCGCGCCCCCCGACTCCACGCCCTCCCAGGGCTGCTGCCTGCGCTCAGCCCCCGCGAGCCGGGCGGGCCCCGAGTCCCACTCCGGCGCCGCCGCGGGGGACCGTCAAGGCGGGCCGGGCGCAGCACTCACCATAGCTCGCGCTCTTCGCTCCGGCCCCGCGCTGCTCCCCGGGCCCCACTACCAGTTCCCGGCCGCACACCTCGGACGCGGCGGCTGCGTGCCGCGGCAGCGCGCTGGCGCCCCGAGGCTAAGCGCGGCACCGGCGCCGAGTCCCAGGAGGCGGGCCCGCCGAGGGGCCAATGGCGGGGCGCGGGGCCCGGGCAGCTCAGCCAATCACGCCCGGGGCCCGCCTGCCCCGCCCGCGCCCGCGTCTTAACCCTCTGCGCGCTGGGACTGGGGCCGGGGCTGGGGCGGCGTGCGGACCTCCGAGGGCAGAAACGGGCTGGGTCTCCGGCTTCAGGGTACGGGGTCCAGACCTCGCCGAGACCGGCTCGGGGCTGGCGGAGCCCGGGGAGCGGCTCAGCTGTGTCAGGTGCGCGGCGCCGGGAGCCTCGGCGACCTTTGTCTCCTGCCTGGCGCCAGCAAGGAGTGTGACCCAGCTTGCTGCAGCTGCGTGTGTGTGTTTATGTGGTGTGTGTGTGTGTGTGTGTGTGTGTAAGAGGGGGAGGAGGAGACAGAAAAAGCGGAGAGGCGGATGGATCCCGCGTGCCTGTGTGTTTATGTGTGACGGAAAGGCAGAGACTGACTATTTCGGGAGTTTGTTACTGCCTGCTTCCGTGTGTGTGTGTGTGGGGTGTGTGTGTGTGTGTGTGTGTGTGTGTGTGTGTGTGTGTGTGTGTGTGTAAGAGTGAGAGAGGGTTGAGAGGAGAAGGTAGAAGGGAAGCAGAGAGAAGGCTGGATGTTTCTCCATGCCTTTACGTTTGTATGTCAGAGGAGAAACTGTCTCTACATGTGGTTGTGTAACTGCCTGAGTGAAAGAGGTGTATGTCTGTGTATTTGTATGAATGTGTGATCTCTACTTTTGGGGCCTGTTTTGCATGCACGTTGGTGTGGTAGAAAGAGACTTTGTGTCCCTGCTGTAAACAAGTGGAGCCCAAACCCCTCTGGTGTTGTGGTGTAGCATGTGCACATGAGAGGGGCAAGGCTGTTATTTGGTACAACTGTGTGTGTAGCCCAGTTTGCAAAAAAGAGAGAGAGAAAGATTGTGGGTGAGGTGAAAATGTGTGTTTTGTTTATGTGACTTTGTGATTATCTCTATGTTGTGTTGAGAAAGAGAAACTAATATGCAGGGACCATGATAAGTGGATGTTTAGGAGAGACAAAGACATTCCAGAGGAGATGGTGTTTGGGCTTTGAAGGATGTATAGGAGTTCATGAGGCCAGAAGGAAAGACCTGGGGAATCTTGCCTACCAGTCACGGGAGACAGAGGTGGATTCTGGAAGACAGGGCATCTACTGCCAGCCACCCCTGGTCAGGAGCTGGCCCAGAGTGATTCTGAGCATGCAGAGGAGGGGTCTGGGCACACAGTGCAAGGTTACAAAGGGACCATCTGCTCCTGGGCAGTGTGTGTGGCCACCTGGAGGGCAGGGAGGGAGCTGTGGAAATAACTCTCCCTGTTTCCATTCAACAGCCCTCTGAATTCTCCAGTGTGGAGGGAGGGAGACAGGGAGGAGGCCACTTGTCAGCATTCACAAAGCTTGTTGAGTGCCGCAGACTAGAAAGGAGGGGTGGGCCCTGCCCAAAAGGTGACCAGAACTTCTCTGGACCTGGATGCCCAGACCCTCTTTCCATCCTGGAGGACTGGTAGCTTATACCATCAGCTGCCCAGGCCTGGGCTGGTTTCAGATTCCTGACTATTCCTGGTTTCAGATTTGTGACCATTCCTGATGCCTGGAGGGACATTCTGAAATCCAGGGAGACACGAAAATGGAACCAGTTATCCTAGCTTTCCACTTGCGAGCGGTGTGATTCTGGGGGATTCCCTTCTCCTCTCTGAGCCTCAGTTTTCTCCTCTGTAAAATAGGATTTGTAATTCCTGCCTACCCCCCAGTACTGACGTGAAGATTTAATGAGTTAATGTACACGTGGGCCCTCTGTAAGCTATGAACCACTGGAAAATGTTAAGCGTTGCTCCATTTATATGAAGTTCAAAGCACTTCGATGCTGTCAGAAGTCTGGCCAGTGTTGCCTTTGGGGAGGGAATGACTGGAAAGGGGGCAACAGGGGGACTTCCGGCTGTTGGTAAGGTGGTTTTGGGATGGAAGGACTGGGGACAGGGCTGTGTTCAGTTTGTGAAGACGCCTTAGGATCTGTGCATTTTTTTCTGTATATGTTATACTACAACAACATGTTCCAAAAAAAAGAAAAGAAAGGTCAGGCATCCTGACCACATTTTATTCACTCACACGATGGGCATTCTGGAATGCTCTATCAACGAGGCAGGAAGCGGGCTGAGTATTGGGGCTACAACAGTGAACATGATGTGATCCTGACTCTATGAAGAAAAGAGGAGAAAGGGAGTGGCTTTCTCACCTCTGAAGGGGGCACATTGGCAGGGGAGGGGCTTGCCCAGAGCCACTCCCTGGGCTGGCAGCAGAACCAGGACTAGAATGAAGGACTCCTAGTGCTATGGCTGAGTCTCTTCCATTCCACCAGGCTGCCTGGGAGAGACAGGCCCTGGTCTTATGCTGCTCAGGGGAGAACAGTGAGAAGGTTTGCTGCTAACTCTGACCCTAACCTCCAGCTCCTTGAGGATCCTCAGAACTCACCTCCACCAAACAGCCTTCTAGGAACAGTTCTATTCTATAGATGCTATGATTCCCACCCCAGCCCCATGTTACAGGTGAGGAAAATTAATGTTCAGAGAGGGAAAGTGGCTTCCCCAAGGTGGCACAGCCAGTCTAAGAGGATTTGGTCCTTTGCTGGCATCATGCTGCTTCTGTTGACATTTGTGGGCTTGCTGTGCTCTCTGACAGAAACCTGGGTGGTTGTGTGGAAGGAAACATGTTTTCCTTGTCAGGCTCCTATAGACTGGATGGTGAGGGTGCTTCCTCCAAATATTCAGGTTTCTGGGCACAGCAGTCAGAGCATCAGGGCTCAAACTGGCAGAAGAACTCCCTTAAACTGAAAAGTACGGGGGTAGAGCTAGCTTTAGTCATGGCTGCATTGAGGAGCTCAGATGATTGTCAGGATTCAGTGTCATTCTCTTGGTCTCTCAAGACTGTTTCCCTCTCCGCTGGCCTCGTCCTCTGGCAGACTCTCTCCTCATGATCACAGAGTGGCTGCCAGCGGCACCAGCCAGGCATCCTAGTCTCTCAGCAGCTGCAATAGAAACAGGGCCTCTTTCCTCAGCAGTTCCAACAGCACTCCTCAAACCAAGTCTCATTGGCTCTTACTGAGACATGTTTCCATTCCTTGGCCAATCACTGTGGCCGAGGGCTCTGACTGGCCAGGCCATGGAGAGTGAGGGCCTCAGAGGTACCTGGCATTTGAGTCTAGGTGTGATTTCTAGCCATCCCAGCCTCAGGACTCACCAAGGTCCAAGAAGAATCCTCCCGAATTTGTGGAGAGGCTTACATTTCATAGGCCTTCAATAAATGGCAACAGTTATTTTTGGTATTCTTCTTCCTCTGCTTTGCCTCTGTCATCATCTTGTACAGAGTAGACATTCGGTAATGTCTAGCATACAGTAGGTATCCAAAGAATCCTTAGTGGTGGACTGATTTTGGGGGGCAGTGGGGGGTTGCTGATGCCATGTACCAAGTCAGAGAGAGTCTGGACAAATTGGACAGCCCACAGGCCTGCAGACAGGATGAGGCTCATTATGAGCACTATTTAAGTTTTCATTTTGTTTTGTCTTCCATAACTGAACTGAAGCTATAGTCTAGAGCTCCTGGGGGCATCACCAGACTCTCCAGGAACAGACTCCCCCATCACACACATCCACCCGCCAGCCTAGGAGGATATAATCAAGTAAGCATCAGAAAGAGCCCGTTAGGAGGCTGGTCCGGGAGGAGCAAGCAGATCTTGTCAGACCCAATCAGACTATTTCTGCAACCCTGCAGAGAGTTTGCCTGGGGTGGGGGTGGGGACCGGCATGTCCCAGCCTGATCCCTTTCTCCCTGGGCCACCAGCTACTCTGATTCAATTGGGCAGTTTGAGTTTCCATGAGGGACTGGAGGTCCATTAGGTCTTGACTAACAATAGCTCCTATTTATCAAGTGTGTACTGGGCCCCATAGTTGGCACTTTGAATGATTTAAATACAGGACCAGTGGAATATATTTTGGATACTCACGTTATCCCCGCTTTTGCTTTACTCTTTCTGCTATTTTCCCTGATTTCAAGTGCAATTAATATGTGCTCACTGTAAAATAGTGTAAACAATATGGAAATGAATACAATAGGGAAAAAGTCCCCCATGATCCTACTCCTCAAATATCAACCACTGTTAACTCCTTGATGAGATTCTGCATTTAGCTGTATTAACAGATGTATGTCTGTTTTGTGAGAGGAAGAACATTACATTATTCACCTGTTCATAGCCTCCTTTCCTCCCTGCCTTTGAGGAAGAAAACTCTGTCGTTCACGTGGCTTCAACCTGGTTTTAGTCTGTGGATCTGAGTAACAGGAGGAGGGAAGGGAAGGAAACAAGCTAAGAGAGAAAGGATAGAGGTTGCTGGGTGGGAAAAGATGGGAGAGGCTGAAGCAGGGGGCAAGGAGGTAAGAACAGTGCAGCCTGAGCTTTGAGAGAGCATTTGAGGGACTCAGGATACAGATTTGGAGGCTGTCTGCAGAGGGTGGGAGGGAAGACAAGAAAAAGAAACAGAAAGAGGAAAAGGAATGTTAAGAAGTTTTTTTGAGATTATGAATAAAATCACCTTTAACATTTTCAAAAGAATTGAATAAATATTTAAATTGCCTTTTGGACTTCCCTGATGGCGCAGTGGTTAAGAATCCGCCTGCCAATGAAGGGGACACGGGTTCGAGCCCTGGGCTGGGAAGACCCCACATGCCACGGAGCAACTAAGCCCGTGCACCACAACTACTGAGCCCGTGCGCCACAACTACTGAGCCCGTGTGCCACAACTACTGAGCCCGTGTGCCACAACTACTGAAGCCTGCTCTCCTAGAGCCCGTGCTCTGCAACAAGAGAAGCCACCGCAATGAGAAGCCCACGCACCACAATGAAAAGTAGCCCCCGCTTGCCGCAACTAGAGAAAGCCTGCGCACAGCATCAAAGACCCAACGCAGACAAAAATAAATTAAAAAAAAAAAAAGCCCTTTAAATTGCCTTTCAATTTTTTGTTGCTGTGGGGGGAGGGGAGGAACTGGTGTTTCTTTCTAATTCAATAGTGATTTGAGACTGTCCTCAAAGTGGCTCAGCTGTACCCAGGTTACTTTTTTATAAACAAAAAAATGAGATTACATAATATTAGTAATTGCTAAAATGTATTTACTATATGCCAGGCATTGTGCTAAATATTCTTCCATATTACTTTATTTAATTCTATAATATCCCAATGGGGGCAGGTACTACTATTATCTCATTTTACAAATGAGGAAGCTGAGGCTCAGAGAGGTGAAACAACTTGCCCAAGGTCACACAGCCAGCAAGTGGGGGAGCTGGGATGAGATAATTTTTCCATTATTTTAATCGTCTGGTATGTAGTTGCTTAGTTTTTGTTGTCGTTGTTATTTGTGTGTTTATTTGTTAAGGAGCTTCAAACCCCTTTCTGCTTGTGATTGGGCAGGAATATACATAAATAAAAGTTAGGCATGCACTGTCATTGACCCCACAATTCCCTGCGGTCAGTATTACCCCTGTTTTCTATGTTAAGAACCTGAAACTGAGTGGGACATGATCACTAATCTAGAGTAAGGCAGCTTTTAAGTTGTGTCATGGGATTTGAACTCAACTGTGTTTTCTCTGAAGGACCATACAGGAGCCGGAGCAGGGGTGGGGACCTGGGCTACATCTCGGTCACCCAGGCACAGAGTCACAGATCCTGAGGGCTGGACCTGAAAGAGATGTGAAAAGTCATCTATTCTAGTCCCTCTTTCCATTTATAAATCTCCTCTGCTGCTTCCCCCATAGAGGTCACATGGCCCAAGTCTGAACACCTCTGCTGATGGGAAACCCACTACTTTTGCAGAGCCCAGAGCCAGGGAAAGTAGGCCAGGCTGGAGCAGTGAAGCAGATGAAATGCCTGAGAATTAGCTGGGACAAGCACGGAGACTGCCAGCAGGGACAGGAGCGCAGAGAGAATGGAAAACCACTCCCTCCAAGTAACAGGAGGAGGGAGGGGAAAGAAACAAGCTAGGAGAGAAAGGGCAGAGATTGCTGGGTGGGAAAAGATGGGAGAGGCTAGAGCAGGGACCAAGGAGGTAAGAACAGTGCAGCCTGAGCTTTGAAAGAGCATTTGAGGGACATAGGCTCAAAGGCCTTCCCTGCCAATAGCAGCTCTTCTATATGCAGCCCCTCTCAGTGCGGGGAGTAAGGATGTGTTTTTTCAAGAGACCAAGTCACCCCAGAGCCAGACTACTCTAACCCAGTATATTTCCCCTTTTGCTTTGGCTGCTAGGAAGCTCTTAGGTAAGTTATATATTGAACCTCAGTTACTAATTTGGTACAGAAGCCTGATAGATTTCTCCCTATCTCTTTCTAGTGGCTTTCAATCTCTCTTTTATTTTTTATTTATTTATTTTTTTTGCAGTACGTGGGCCTCTCACTGTTGTGGCCTCTCCTGTTGCGGAGCACAGGCTCCGGACATGCAGGCTCAGCGGCCATGGCTCACGGGCCCAGCCACTCCGCGGCATGTGGGATCTTCCCAGACCGGGGCACAAATCCGTGTACCCTGCATTGGCAGGCGGACTCTCAACCACTGCGCCACCAGGGAAGCCCTCAATCTCTCTTTTAAATCCATATTTTATAATGTTTGCTTTACCACCGAGCAGCTGCTCCACTGAATTTTTGTAAATGGAGGAGATTTTGATCATAAACAAAAACATTCTGTAATGTGAATTTGTTGGTTGACAACTGGAGGGAGTCAGGTCCTAGAGAAATAGGATAAGGCATAGGACTGGACTGGGCCAAGGTGGGGGAAGGTGGATCAGGCAGGAGGGAGAGGATGTCAAGACCATCTTAGCAAATATCTTTTTTATTTATTTATTTATTTATTTATTTATTTATTTATTTTTGGCTCTGTTGGGTCTTTGTTGCTGCGCGTGGGCTTTCTCTAGTTATGGCAAGCAGGAACTACTCTTCGTTGCGGTACGTGGGCTTCTCATTGTCGTGGCTTCTCTTGTTGCGGAGCACGGGCTCTAGGCACGCGGGCTTCAGTAGTTGTGGCACGTGGGCTCAGTAGTTGTGGCTCACGGGCTCTGGAGCGCAGGCTCAGTAGTTGTGTCACACAGGCTTAGTTGCTCCGCGGCATGTGGGATCTTCCCGAACTAGGGCTTGAACCCATGTCCCCTGCATTGGCAGGCGGATTCTTAACCACTGCACCACCAGGGAAGTCCCTTAGCAAATATCTTTGGTCACATGGGGAATAGGTGCTTGATGCTGGAGATATTCCACGTGTCAGGGAGCTCAGGGGCACTAGAGAGGGAGTAGCTGAGTGTGAAGGATGGAGTCACACACCCAGAGAGAAGGGAAGAGGGCTCAGGCAGTGGGAGCAACCTGTGCAAAGACCCAGAAGTGGGAAGGGTGCTGGAGGACAGGAAGAAGGCTCCAGTGGCTGGAGTGCTTAGAGAAGTGAGGACAGTGGGTGAGCTGGGGCTGGGAGTGGTAGAGCCAGGCCAGGCCTTGCCACTCAGGGAGGTGTCTTTTCTCCTAAGGGCTGAATATTTGTGTTCTCAGGAGGTTTCCCAGGGAGCTGCTGTTTCCCACTCCTGGGTGTCTTTGACTTTGGTCTGGGGGTACAGGTGCAGGTAGGAGAAAAGCATCGAGCCAGGTGCCCTTGAAGCAGACCAGCTGCTCAGCCCCACTGACTCAGGGGACAACTCCCCAGGGGCTGCCCAGCCAGTCAGAACCAAGGATGGTGGACTAAGACCCCCCAAAAGACCCCATGTGACTAGGGCTGGGGACCATGGGATGAGCTTGCACTCTGGAGTCAGACTCCTTGAGTGGATTCTGACCTCAGCTGAGGGACCTTGGCCAAGGTTCCGTACTTCTCTGAACCTCATCTCTAAAATGCAAGTAATGTTACCTATCCTGAAGGGGTGTTTTGAAGATCAGGTGAGTAGACAAAAGCAAAGGACTTAACGTAAGGTAGTTATTTCAGTGAACATTCACTTCCCCAAACCCAGGGTACTAAGAAAGAGGCCTTTGATGGAGCCACCCCCATACCCTACACCCCTGCCCCATCTCAAGTGTGATTAGGGCTCCCACATCTGTGCTCCCACAGCCTATGTTACTGCTAACATAGCCCCTCCACTCTGTCTAGCCCAGTCTGTTTCCTGTGTTCCCTCTGTCGGTCTCCCCTGTCCGATCCCAGCTCTGTAGCCCCAGAAACAGGCACCAGCCTATAGCTGGTGCTCAATAAATGTCTATCGAACTGTGCTGGAGGTCTCTTCTAGGGGATGCCACCTGATTAATGAGCACCTCCTCTCTGCATACACTATCTGATTTAGACTTCACACAACCCCTGTTTTCACAGATGAAGTTCCTGAGGGTCAGAGAGGTGAAGTGACTTGCCCCAGGTCACACAGTGTGTAGGTAAGTGACACCCACCTCTATCTGATTACAAAGTTCCTGCTCTTTACTGAGCCTTTATATGTCCTCACTATAGTTCTTTCACACATAGGGGAGAATTCAAAGACTCCAGCTCAGCTTCAAATGGCTGGAGGACCTTGGGGATGGGGCCAGTCACTCAGAATCTCTGGGCATCAGTCACCGCATCTCTAAAATGAAGGGGTTTAAAAAAGGAAAGAAAATGAAGGGGTTGGATCAGTGATTCTCAACCCTGGTAGCCTATTTATTTGAATTATCTGGAGAGCTTTTAAAATGTACTGGCATCTGGACCCCACCTCAGGTCAATTAAACCTGATCCCTGAGGGTGGATCCCAAAGTTCATCAAACTCCCCAGTGATCTGATTGCACGGTCAGGGCTGAGAACAACCAAATAGCCCCTCAGTGAGGCCCGTTGCAAGAAGCCATTGCATCTGGCATGGTGGAGGAACCAGGGCTTCAGAACCAAGCGGATGTGGGTTCTAATCCCAGATCTGCTCTTTCCCATACCCCAACGTCCTCATCCTGCAAAGGAGGAGAGCAAGGCTCAGTGAAGTCCAAGGTCACACAGCTCAGAAGTGCCGCTGTGGCAGTTTGAATCCAGGTCTGCCCTCAGGGGCATTAGGTCTGGATATGGAGAGGAGGTGCAGGCAGGCAGGTCCACTTGAGGCCTATAGCTCCCGTGGCCCTCTGGACTGCCTGAACCCGGGCAGAGTCTGTCAAGGGGGACCCTGCAGTCATCCCTGCCCCGTGACTTACAGTTTGGGAAGCAGGTGCTGGGGCAGCATCAGGTCACACATACCTTGGCCGTCTCCTTGCCTAGCCTGTGGCCAGGCACCTCCACTACCCACTGTGCCCCAAGCCCTGGGCAGCGGCAGGCCAGTGTGGACATGCTGGGCAGCTTTTGTGTAACTGGGGCAGTCGCATCGGCTGCAGGAACAAACAGGCAGGAAAACTGATGCCAACTTAAGGCACAAGCAGACCTTGTTCTAAACACCTGCCCCATCACTCATATGCCATGTGGTTAGTAGGTCGGGGCACCTCTTTGAAGCACTACAAAATATGCATAAAATTATAGCTCATGGGCTTCCAACCCTGACTTTGACCATGCCGTTCCCTCTCCTGGAGTGCCCTTCCCATCTCTCCTTGTAGGTCTCTATCCAAATGACACCCCTTCAGATAGGCCTTCCCTGGCCACCTCTCCAAGGAGCTTCCCCTTTTCATTCTCTGTCACTGCACCCACTGTATTTCCTTCCTTCTCTTTGACAGACTTTATTATTCTATACTTAGGTGTTGATTACTCTCTCCCTAATTAGATGATAAAACCCATAAAGGTAGGGCCTGTGTCTTTTTTGTTTTGTCATGTCTCTTTACAAGACATGCCACAAAACTCACCCATTTGAAGTGTATAATTCCATGATTTTTAGTAAATTGCATGACCATCACCACAATCCAGTTTTAGAACTTTCATCACCCCCAAAAGATCCCTCAGACCTGTTTGCAGTTAATCCCTGCTTTTACCCTCATCGCCAGGCAATCACCCATCTGCTTTCTGTCTCTCCAGTTTTGCCTTTTCTGGGAATGTCACATAAATGGAATCAGTATAATATGAGACCTTCTGTGTCTGGCTTCTTTCACTGACCGTGAAGCCTGAGCTTCATCCGTATTGTGAGTATTGGAAGTTTGTTTCTTTCTATTGCTCAGTAGTACTCCCTAACATGGTTGCGCTACATTTCGTTTATCCATTCGCCTTTTCAATTTTGGATTGCTTCCAGTTTCCTCTATAGAATAATGCTGATATGAATATTTGCCTACAAGTCTTTGTGTGGACACACATTTTCATTTTGCTGGAGTAAATACCTGGATACCTGTGAATGGAATTGCTGGGTTTTATGGTCAGTGTATGTTCGACTTCCTCAGAGACTGTCAAATTCTTTTCCAAAGTGGCCATATCATTTTACATTCCCACCAGCAGTGTATGAGGTGGCAACATGTCTTTTATCTACCAAAATGTCCCCAGGATTTAGCCTGAATGCCTGGCACATAGTAAGCAGTCAGTTAAATAAGAGAGTAAACAAACGCTGGCTGAACTGGCGTGTGGTTAGACCCCTACTAGGCGTCTAACACTGTGCTAATCACCCAGTGGCTGTCCCCCTCTGCGGCTGACATTAAGCCACTTTATACCCAGGCTACATTGGTGGAACCCCGGCCCCAACCCCCGGAAGGACCTTTACCGAATGATGTCTTTCTTGTTTTTTTTTAATCTTTATTTATTTATTTATTTTTGGCTGCGTTGGGTCTTCGTTGCTGCACGCGGGCATTCTCTAGTTGCGGGGAGCCGTGGCTACTCTTCGTTGCAGTGCGCGGGCTTCTCATTGCGGTGGCTTCTCTTGTTGTGGAGCACAGGCTCTAGGCGCGTGGGCTTCAGTGGCTGTTGCACGCAGGCTCTAGAGCGCAGGCTCAGTAGTTGTGGCACACGGGCTTCGTTGCTCCGCGGCATGTGGGATCTTCCTGGACCAGGGCTCGAACCTGTGTCCCCTGCATCGGCAGGCAGATTCTTAACCACTGCGCCACCAGGAAAGCCCCTGAATGATGTCTTAATAGTATGTCCTTGCCTCTCTGACGTATGATGGAGGAATTAAATCCACATGGAGTGGAGCATCTCTGCATTGTCTCTAAAAGACTGCTAAAGAGATTGTTCAAAACATAGGTTCTTATAGCAGCACTTATGTGAAAAATCCTTCTTGTACTTTAACACCAGGGTAAAGGGTCTTTCACAGCTGAAATAGCCTTCGTTCTTTAATCATGAGTTGGAGATAATACATCATGTTTCCCTTTTTGCCTTGCATGAGAGGATGCTCAGGGCAACATTTAATTGACTGTGAACTCCTGGAGGACAGGGACCAGGGCCTATTTGCCTCTGGTTCCCTGGGGCCTGGCACAGCTCCTATCCCAGAGAGCTTTCTCAACAAATGTTGGTTGGGTGGAATGGAATGGAAATGCAGTAACTTCACTGACTTAGAACATCTTAATCAAATATTTTCCAGAAGTCCATGTATTTTTTAACAGTCTGCATGTGTAGTTTACTATAGATGTTGTATATGTTACTTGGAGGTGTATAAATTATGAAAGAATAACATTGAAGAACATAGAATTCCTGATACTAAAATATTTATATGTGGAGCAAAGATAAATCACACACCAAAATAGCTGTGGAGGAAATGAGAAAGTGATGAATGTTAAACAAGAGTTATTAAGGGCTTTGAAAGTCTGCAAGCCAGATTTTGGCCGAGGGAAGAGGAGAAGCGGCAGGAGAGGTGAAGGTGTAAGGACAATATTTCCAGAGGCAAAAGCTTTAAGGGTGTGACTGGGCCAGATTTAGGGGAAACAGGCCCCCGTACCCTTGTAGGAGGTGGGAGCTGGTGGAAGGAGCAGTTGGTTCAAGAATTCTCAGGGAAGTTGGTCTTGAAAATACATATCCCTTTTGACCCAGAAGTTCTACCTTTATGCATTCCTCCTACAGAAATAAAGATATGCTATAAAAATATAGCTGCAAAGATACTCCCTCACAGAGTAGATTTTAATAGAAACTAATTATGCCTATCTTGATTATGTTGAGAAATTTTGGGCAGAACTTCTATAGCTGTTAAAAATATATTAGGACTTCCTGGTGGCGCAGTGGTTAAGAATCCTCCTGCCAGTGCAGGGGACACAGGTTCGAGCCCTGGTCCAGGAAGATCCCACACGCTGTGGAGCAACTAAGCCCGTGCGCCACAACTACTGAGCCTGTGCTCTAGAGCCTGCGAGCCACAACTACTGAGCCCACATGCCACAACTACTGAAGCCTGCGAGCCTAGAGCCCGTGCTCCACAACAAGAGAAGCCACCACAATGAGAAGCCCACGCACCGCAATGAAGAGTAGCCCCTGCTCACTGCAACTAGAGAAAGCTCGCGCACAGCAAAGCAGACCCAAAGCAGCCAAAAATAAATAAATAAATTTATAAAAAACAAAACAAACAAACAAACAAAATATATTGATGTGGGATAGGTATTGAAATGGAAAACTGTTCATGAATTGTGAGTGAAGTAAGAAAAAGGAAGGTTATGATATTGCATGTGCCCTACAACTCAGCAATTCTGTCTTGGGTATTGACCCCAGAGAAATTCATGTTCCCAACACAAGAAGACTGTACATACCAAGGTGTTCTGTAGCACAGTCTGCACAATCAATTATCAGTGGAATTGGTAAAGAAACTGTGGTCCATTCATTCCACGGAATTGTGAATGGCAGTGTGAATGAACAAACTAGGTGACATGAATCAACACGAACGCACCTGTAGGACATAGTGTCAGACCCAAAGGCAGATTGCAGAAGGACATATGCACAACAATGCAATTCATTTGAAGTTTAACAATATCTAGAGCGTGGATGGGAAAGCTAAACCCCAAATTTGTAAGAGAGATTGACTCTGGTAGGGGGATGCAGGGGAGGGATTGCCAAAGAGCACTAGGTCAGGGGTAGGGGGTGCTTCAGCCACATCTGTCAGGTTTTTTTTTTTTTTTTAAGGAGCTGAAGCAAATATGCTAAAAGTGTTAAGTTTTGTCAAAACTCGGTTGTGAGGAGTACATGTTATAGGACTCTCTCTGCTTTTATTTACTTATGATATTTCATTTGAAAAATCACACTCATTATATTTTGTTAATATAAATATATGCATGTGGAAAACTGAAGTTTAAAGAGTATATATAGCAAATAATCAGTTAATCATGATTATTTCTCTGTGATGAGATCACTGATTTTTTTTATTTTTTTATTTTCCTATACCTGTATTTTCTGATTTTCCTAGAGTTAACATGTATAACCCGCACAATGTTTTAAAACCTTAAAAAAATAAAATAGTCTGAAAACTGTAAGGGGGTCATTTTGAGCAGAGACAACAGTAGGATCAAAGGCTGGCTGTGGAGCAGCTCCTGTATCTGGTATCGGGTAGGGGAGTGATGAGGACAAAACCTCTGGAAAGGAGAACTAGCCATACGATGTGCAGCGCTTGGTCCCAGGCCAAGGTGCTGCGCCTTGACCTTGAAGGCCAAGGGGCCTCAAACTGGGGTCTCTGACCTCAGAGGAACCTCAGGCATGTTCCCAGTAATCTGGCTTCACTAGGGTTTTCATAATTTAGGGCTTTCATTTCACTGATAATCTAAAAACAACGAGTATAAGCATAATTCTGACTCCTCTGAATGACCCAGGTCTCATAACCCAGAGCAGCCAACCCCATTTTCATGCCCGTGTTGGTCTGTGCTTGGGATCAGGTTGGTGCCAACTGCCCCACTTTAATAGTCTTGGGCTGATGAGGAAAGAAAGAAGCAGGCTTCGGCTTGGCTGGTTTATCTTCCAGCACCGTGAGCTCAGCCCTTGGGCCTGGGAGAATTCCAAGGGCCCAGACAGTGTTTCACATCTGAAAAAAGAATGTTAATGACTCTGAAGTAACAAACAACAACAACTAAAATAACAGACACACCCGCAAACCTTGTTCCTTGAAATAATTTCAACTGCAGAATTATAAAAATAAATCCCTTTTAATAGCAAAAAGAAAAAGTATAGTTGATGTGAAGTGTGGGTACATTGTCATACGTTTGACAGGGGGTGAGGTGGAGCCTCCAAAGGTAAGAATTCTGGGGGCCTATGAAGGTCCTTATAACAGTCCTGGGCTTAAAACACAGAGGAATGGACATGGCCACAGCAAGGGAGCCAAATGATGAAGCTATGCGCTCGCCCTTTGAGAGGGTTCCCCTCACCCACATGAGAAAAGAAGTGAGCAAATCAATTCAGCCCACACAGTTGTGTAGGAGCTCCAAAGTAAAAACAAACAAACAAACAAAGACAAAACAAAACACCACACTGGCACAGCCAATAAAATGCTCAAAATTGCAAGGGGGTGATTTTGATTCTGCAAAACAACATCATCCAGCACATTAAATGAATATCATTCGTCTCAGTGTTATCAGGTTTGTAGTTGTGTTTGTATTGAATTTATAACTCGGTTTTATGGTTGTATAGGAGCCCTTGGAGTTTGTACCTAGCTTTCTATCTTAAGGAACAGTATAATAAAAGCATTTTAAATCAACAGTGTCTGGCATGGGAGGGTCTTCTTCTTTTTGGAGAGCCTGCCTATACATTACTCAAGTTGGGAAAACGGCTAGGGGCACAGCGACCTACTGAAGGGCTCCGAGTTGGGGATGAGCTGGTGGGAGCACGGTACCAGGGAGATGAATTGGGCAGCGTGTTCTGGATGACCAGAAGCAGTTAGAGTAGGGTTGGCATGAGGCTTGAACTCCTAAGGGCAAAAATAAGGGTCTTCTTTTGAGCCCTCACAGTGCCAAGGGTAGGACCCAGGATGCCACAGAAGCTTGATGAAGACTGGCCGCCAGCCTGCAATTTTCTGGTGGGGGAGAGTCCTGGCTCTCCGGGCTGAAGGCAGAAGATGTACCTCTTCTGGTCCCGGTGGGTCCACTGGATCGAATCAGTACACTGAGGCCTCACTGCATGTTTGCCAAATGCGAGGGGCCAGAAAGAACATGCTTCTCCTCTCTTCATCCTTCACGTGCAATCCTCCAGTAAATTGTTCAGTTCTACCTCCAAAGCATATCCAGACCCAGGCCTAACCCTCCCAGCCTCCGCCATCCTTCTGCACTGTGCGAATGGTACCCTCATCAGCCTCCCTGCTCTGCCCTTGTCTCCCGAGAGCCACTTCCCCACACACAGAAAGAGGGAGATGCTGAGAATGTAGATACTCTGCTCTCAAAACTTTAGTGGCTTCTCACCAAGCTCAGAATTAAATTCAGGCTCTTCACGGTAGCCTCCAAAGGCATGAGTGATCTTCCTGCACAACCCCTGTCACCGCCTCTCCTCGCCTTTGCTCACTTAGCTCCCACCACACTGTTCTCCTGCTGTCCCTAGAAGACACCACACTCATCAGGTTTCAGGGCCTTTGCCCCTGCTGTTCCCTGTACTTAGGACCTTGTCCTCCATGGCTGAGTAGGATGGCCCCTTCTTACCTGTTACGTCTCATCACAAGTGTCACCTTCCCAGCGGCACCGTTTCCCCTGATCCCCTGGATGAGGCAGCTCTGCCACCACTGCCCTTGCCCTGCCACCCATACTCTGCTTCAAGTCATCGTCGCACTTCCTGAACTTGTCTGGTTAATGTATTCATTACTCCTTGAATATCTAAATCTATAGTAGGTCTTGGGCCCCCATGAGGGCAGGGCCATCTCTGTCCTGTTCAATGCTCACCTCTAGCACCTAGAACAGGCTTGACACATAGTTCGGTGCTCCGTAAAAGCGTATTGAGTAAATGAGATAACATTTCATACCCACGAGAATGGCTAGAATCAAAAGGGTGAGGATGCGGAGAAATTAGAATTTCTGTACATTGCTGGTAGGAATGGAAAATGGTGCGGCTGTTTTGTGTGCCATAAGATGCTGCAATTCCAATCCGAGGTATATACACAAGCGAATGAAAACACATGTCTACACAAAAACTTGTTCATGAATGTTCATAGCAGCACTATTCATAATTGCCAAAAACTGGAAACAACTCAAATGTCTACCAGCTGACAAATACGTAAATAAAATGTAGTATATCATTACAATGCGATATTATTCAGCAACAAAAAGAATAAAGTAATGATACACGTTACAACATGGACAAACCTCAAAATCATATACTGGGCTTCCCTGGTGGCGCAGTGGTTGAGAGTCCACCTGCCGATGCAGGGGACACGGGTTCGTGTCCCGGTCCGGGAAGATCCCACATGCCATGGAGTGGCTGGGCCCGTGAGCCATGGCCGCTGAGCCTGCGCGTCCGGAGCCTGTGCTCCGCAACGGGAGAGGCCACAACAGTGAGAGGCCTGCGTACCGCAAAAAAAAAAAAAAAAAAAAAAATATATATATATACTAAGTAAAAAAGGCAGACACAAAAGGCCACATATTGTATGATTTCATTTACATGAAATGTCCAGAATATACAAATACACAGAGACAGAAAGTAGATTCGTGGTTTCCAGGGTCTAGAGGGAAGGGGAAACAGGGAATGACTGCTAATGAGTATGGGGTCTTTTGTAGAGTAATGAAATGTTCTGGAATTAGGTAGTGGCGACGGTTGCACAACTTTGTGAATATACTAAGAACCACTGAATTGCAATCTTTAAAAGGATGAAGTTTATGGTATGAGAATTATATCTCAGTTTTAAAAACTGGAATGCTAATGTTCATAGCAGTGTTATTCATGATAGCCCAAAAGTAGAAAAAAACCCAAATGTCCATCAACCGATTAACGGATAAAGTGTAGTCTATCCATGCAATGGAATATTATTCAGCCATAAAAAGGAAGTAAGTACTGATACAGGCTACAACATGGTTGAACATTGATGACATTACACTAAGTGAAAGAAGCCAGTCGCAGAAGGCTGCATATTCTATGATTCCATTTATAGGAGACATCCAGAATAGGTAAATCTATGGAGACAGAAAGTAGATTAGTGGTTGCCGAGGGCAGGGAGGGAGAGGAACCGGGGATGGAAAGCTGGGAAGTGATTGCTGATGGGTACAAGGCTTCTTTGGGAGATGAAAATGTCCTGAAATTGGATTATGGTAACAGTTGCACAACTCTGTAAATATACTAGAAATCATTGTCTTGTCCACTTTAAGGGGGTGAACTTTTATGGGATAGAAATTATCTCAATAAACCTATTTTAAAAGTTTATTAAATGAATGAATGAGGAGACATAAAAGTAGGAGGGAGACAAGGGAGGAAAAACAACTGAGAAACTTTTCTCTAGATCTGGGCAGAGCCGATTCCTTAAGACACCCGATAGCTGCGGAGTCTGGCAGCCTTTTAGCTCCCTTCTGTCCCCTAGATATCTGCTTCTCTCCCCTTCTCTCCCCATCCCAAGCTGTGCTGGTGGAGGAACCATCTGAGATGGAGCACAACTGCCCCCTGGTGGTAGTCCGATGTGGGAATGTGATGGTGGGGACAGACCTGGGTAAGAGGCCAGCTTTTTTTTTTTAATATAAGTTTCAGGTGTACAATATCATCATTTGACACCTGTATGCACTACAAAGTGATCACCACCACAAGTCTAGTCACCATCCATCACCATACAGCTGATCCCCCTTCACTCATTTCGTCCACCTCCCAATACCCTTCTTTGCTAACTACTTCTCTGATCTCCGTATCTGTGAGTTTCTTTTTGTTTGTTTGTTGTTGCTGTTGTTGCCTGGATTCCATACATGAGTGAGATCATATGGTATTTGTCATTCGCCATCTGACTTATTTCACTTGGCATAATACCTTCAGGTTCCATCCATGTTGTTGCAAATGGCAGGATTTCACTCTTTTTTATGGCTGAGTAGTATTTCATTTTATATATACCACATCTTCTTTACCTATTCATCCATCTATGGACACTTAAGTTGTTTCCATATCTTGGCTGTTGTAAATAATGCTGCAATGAACATAGGGGTGCATATGTCTTTTTGAATTAGTGTTTTCCTGTTCTTGGGATAAATACCCAGAAGTGGAATAGCTGGGTCATATGATAGATCTATTCTTTTTTTGAGGAATCTCCATACCTTTTCCCATAGTGGCTGCACCAATTTACAGTCTTGCCAACAGCGTGCGAGGGTTTCTAGCCTCTCCAACATTTGTTATTTCTTGTCATTTCAATAATAGCTATTCTATTAGGTGTGAGGTGATATCTCATTGTGGTTTTGATTTGATTTTCCCTAGTAGTTAGTGATGTTGAACAACTTTTCATGTGCCTGTTGGCCATCTCTCGTCTTTTTTGGAAAAAACTGTCTATTTCAGATCCTCATTTCTTAACAGGGTTGTTTGTTCTTCTATTGTTGAGTCTGTGAGTTCTTTATATATTTTGGGTGTTAATCCCTTATTGGATATATAATTCACAAATATCTTCTCCCATTCAGTAGGTTGCCTTTTTGATTTGATTATGGCTTCCTTTGCTGTGCAAAATTTTTAGTTTGATGTAGTCCCATTTGCTTACTTTTTCTTTTGTTTCCCTTGCTTTTGGAGTCAGATCCACTAAAACATCACTAAGACCAATGTCACTGAGGTTACTGCCTATGTTTTATTCTAGGCATTTTATGGTTTCAGGTCTTACATTCAGGTCTTTAATCCATTTTGAGTTAGTTTTTGTGTATGGTGTAAAATAACGGTCCCGTTTCATTCTTTTGCATGTGGCTGTTTAGTTTTACCAACACCATTTATTGAAGAGACTATCCTTTCTCTATTGTATATTCTTTGCTCTTTTGTTGTAAATTAGTTGTCCATATATGTTTGAGTTTATTTCTGAACTCTCAATTCTGTTTCGTTCTGTGTGTCTGTTTCTGTGCCAGTACCATACTGTTTTGATTACTATAGCTTTGTAGTATAGTTTGAAATCAGAGATTGTGGTACCTCCAGCTTTGCTCTTCTTTCTCAAGATTGTTTTTGCTATTCAGGGTCTTTTGTGGTTCCTACAAATTTTAGAATTATTTGTCTAGTTCATGAAATGTGCCATTGGAATTTTGATACAGATTGCATTGAATCTGTGAATTGCTTTGTGTAGTGTGGACATTTTAAACAATATTAATTTTTCCAATGCATGAGCATGGACTATCTCTCCATTTTTTGTGTGTGTCTTCTTCAAATTATTTCATCAGTATCTAGCAGTTTTCAGTTTACAGGTCTTTTACCTCCTTGGTTAAATCTATTCCCAGGCATTTTATTCTTTTTCATGAACTGTAAATGGGATTGTTTTCTTAATTTCTAATATTTCATTATTAGTGTATAGAAATGTCATGTATTTCTGTATATTGATTTTTTATTCTGCAACTTTACTGAATTCATTTACTAGCTCTAAATATTTTTTG
Organism: Monodon monoceros; assembly: GCF_005190385.1. Classification (NCBI taxonomy): domain Eukaryota; kingdom Metazoa; phylum Chordata; class Mammalia; order Artiodactyla; family Monodontidae; genus Monodon; species Monodon monoceros. The sequence continues at coordinate 164,596,123 of NW_021703774.1, read as the reverse complement.
GTGGTCATTAGGGTTTTCTGTACATAGAGCCCTGTCATCTGCAAATTGTGAGTTTTACTTCTTCCTTTCCAATTTGGATGCCTTTTATTTCTTTTTCTTGCCTAATTGCTGTGGCTAGGACTTCCAATACTATGTTGAATACAAGTGGCAAGAGTGAATATCCTTGTCTTGTTCCTGATCTTAGAGGGAAAGTCTCAGCTTTTCACCACTGAGTATGATGTTAACTATGGGTTTGTTACATGTGCCTTTTATTATGGTGAGATACATTCCTCCATAGTCACTTTGTTGAGTTTTATCATAAATGGATATTGAATATTGTCAAATGCTCTTTCTGTATCTATTGAGATGATCATAATTTTTTCCTTCATTTTGTGAATGTGATGTATCAAATTAATTGATTTGTGGATACTGAACCATCATTGCACCCCTAGAATAAATCCCACTTGATCATAGTGTATGATCCTTTTAATGTATTGTTGAATTCAGTTTGCTAATATTTTCTTGGGGATTTTTGCATCTATGTTCAACAAGGATATTGGCCTGTAGTTTTCTTTTTTTGTAGTATCTTTGTCTGCTTTGGGTATCAGGATAATGCTGACCTCATAAAATGTGTTTGGAAGAATTCCCCCCTCTTCTACTTTGGAAGAGTTTGAAAAGGATTGGTATTAATTTTTCTTTGAGTGTTTGGTAGAATTCACCAGTGAAGCCATATGGTCCGGGGTTTTGTTGTTGTTGCTGTTGGGAGAGTTTTGATTACTGTTTCAGTCCCCTTACTAGTAATCAGTCTATTCAGATTTTCTCTTTCTTCATGTTTCAGTCTTGAAAGATTGTATGTTTCTAGGAAAATATCCGTTTCTTCTAGTTTGTCCAATTTATTGGTGCATAATTGTTCATAGTAGTCTCTTATGATTCTTTGTATTTCTGAGTTATCAGCTGTACCTTCTCCTCTTTCATTTCTTATCTTATTTATTTGAGTCCTCTCTCTTTTTTCTTGGTTAGTCTGGCTAAAGGTTTGTTGATTTTGTTTACCTTTTCAAAGAACCATCTCTGTTCATTGATCTTTTCTAAATTCTTTTTAGTTGCTATTTCATTTATTTCCACTCTGACCTTTATTATTTCTGGTAAGAGACCAGCTTTGGCAAGCTAGGGAGGCCCTGGGGAAGGGCTGGGAGCAGAAGAACTTCCAGATGTCCAGAGACAGAGGTGGTGGCAGGGATGATGCCTAAAGCACTTGGCTGGGTTTCTAAGCCTGATATCACAACTCATAATTATTAGTGGGCTTTTCTCTGCTGTGCTATCCTGCCTCCTTCCACAGTGATGTGAGTGCCAGGAGAGCAGGGATGTGTCTTCTGGTTCACTCCACTTCCCCAGCTCCCAGCGTAGTGCCAGGCACTTAGTAGGTACTCAGTAAAAATGTGTGGACTGGAGTTTGTTGTAGGAGAAAGAACAGAGAGAGGACAGACTGGGTATGAGCACAGTGTCCACTCTCTTAACCCGGTGACTTTCGGAAAGTCACATGACCTCAGTGGGCCTGAATTTGCACAGTTACCTGTGACATGAGGAGACCATCCCTTTCCTCTCAGAGTTATGGTGAGTTTAAATGATGGACAGCCTAAAATGGTAGGGGAGCACTTTATCCAGGGTCTACAGGGTGAGATCCCTGAGCTCCACTGACTTGCTGTATGACATCAGGTAAGTCCCTTTACATTTCAGGCCCGTATTGTCTCCCCTTTAAAACAGGAAGAATGATACTCTTACCCCTTGTCCTTCAACGTCTTTAATGGACATGTACTTAGAACTTACATGTGCCAGGTACTGCGCTAGTGCTGGATTCACGGTGAACAAACAGCCATGTCTCTACTCTCTCAGGGAGCTGACATTCCAGTAAGTGAAGCCAACAATAGCCAATTATCAGACACCTAAACATATCATTGCAATGGAGGCTGAGGGTTATGAAGAAGCACAAGCAGCTAGAAAGAAGGTGGAGGGGGCTCTACCCTAGATCAGGTCAGGGAAACCCCTGGAGAAGGGCACTCAAGTTGAGAGCCAAGGGAAGGTGAGGTTTGGTGAGAAGAATGTTCCAGAGATGTATGAAGACATTCAGGTGGGAAGGAGCTTCGCCTCCCATCAGGAGGAGTCACTGGAGGCCAGGGCTGTTGCAGCCGAGAGAGAGGTAAAGTAAGAAGAGGTGGGCAAGGGCCAGACCACGTGGGGCTGGTAGGCCACCTTCAAGACTTGGATTTCATCCTAAGTACAACAGGAAGGTATCAGAAAATCCTGAGTCAGGTTGTCTTGATATAACTTAGGTTTTGAAAGAACACTCTGGTTACCACGGGTAAAATGGCTTGTTTGGGGGTGAGATGCAGAAGTCCAGCAAGTGGTGAAGACAGCTTAGACCAAGATGATGGTGGTGGGGATGGAGAGAACTGGACCAGTGTGAGATGAGATCCGTAGACAGAATCCCCAGGGCTTGAGAAGGATGGATATTGGGGGTGAGGGAGAGGGTGCTGAGGGCTCCCTGCTTCTGTCCAAGCAGCTAGGTGAGCGGAGGTGCCATCTACTGTGGCGAAGCAGGTTTGAGAGAGGAGAATGAGTTTGGCTCTGTTAATTTTCACATGTGTGTCAATTTTGAGATATCTGTTCAACAACCGAGGGTCGCAAGGAAGCAGCTGGAGAGCAAGGTCAGAGCTCAGCAAAAGAGATCCATCCAGGCTGGAAGCTCATTTGACATTTCAGAAAATCCTATTTGTTTTGTTTTTTTTTTTAATTGCAAAAAGAATACATGCCGGGCTTCCCTGGTGGCGCAGTGGTTAAGAACCTGCCTGCCAATGCAGGGGACACGGGTTCGAGCCCTGGTCCGGGAAGATCCCACATGCCACGGAGCAACTAAGCCCGTGCGCCACAGCTGCTGAGCCTGTGCTCTACAGCCCGCGAGCCACAACTACTGAGCCTGCGCTCTAGAGTCCGTGTGCCACAACTACTGAAGCCTGTGTGCCTAGAGCCCACGCTCTGCAACAGCAGAAGCCACCGCAATGAGAAGCCCATGCACCGCAACAAAGAGCAGCCCCCCGCTCACCACAACTAGAAGAAAGTCCACGGGCAGCAACAAAAACCCAACGTAGCCAAAAATAAATAAATAAAACATTTAAAATTAAATAAAGTAAATCCCAAGTCTTAGTGTAAAAGTAATTAAAAAAATACATGCCAGTCATCACAAAATCAAACTATTCAGAAGGGCATAAAGTAAAGAAATGAAAAACCATGCTTCTCCCACCACTGCTTTACCCTTCCCAGATCAAGTCAGTCTTGACTTGACGTTGGAGAAGAGACCTGATCAAGAGAAAGGGGATTGAAAACTCAAAGTGGCTTGGCAGCATGGCCCAGCCAGGCTTACCACTGTGCAAGGCCACCCCGAGAACCAGCTTTCTGAAAGAGCTGAGGTCATTTGCTAGTGCAGACATAAGGATTCTCATTGCTGCACAACTAAGAATAACAAAATGTTGGGTGCTCCCTTCGTGGCCCCAAATATAGGATTCGTTCAATGAGTGGTTCCCAACCCCGGCAAGCCCAGTAGAATCTCCAGGGGAAATTTTAAAGTAGCAATACCTGGGACCCACCCAAGTCCTCCCAAATCAGTCTCCTGGGCGTGGAGCTTGAAATCTGTATTTTAAAGAGCTTCCTGGTATTCTAATGCAGCGGGTCCATTGAGAAAGAATCTATACACTGTACATAATGGGATATTATGCAGGAAAAACAATAATAAAGAAATGTAACTCCTGACACACCTCTATACCTGTTGTTCATGTTTTATTGCTCAGGTTAAAAAGTAGTTTGTGAAATAGTACGTGCAGCAGGGTTATATTTTCTTCCTTCTCTTTGTTTGTATTTCTGATTTTACCATCACAAGCATGGATTGCTTTTGTGATAAGGAAGGAATAGAAGCAATGCCTTTCAGGGGAAAAGAAAAGGTGATGACTCAGATGATTCTTCTTGGTGTGATTCACTGTGTTGCCAGAAGGAAAGATCAGATTTCACTCACTCTGTCCTTCAGAGATTGTACTGACCCCCTCTAAGTGCTCGGCCTATGCTAGGGGCTGGTGAACAAGCACAGATGTGGTCCCACCTGGTGGGCACAGAATCAACTCAGAGAGACAGACATTAACCAGGTCATTGCATGGATAAGCAGGGAAATTACGTGCTGAACTAAGTTTCGTGAGGAAAGAAACATGGCTCTTTGATAGGGTTTACCATAGAACTTGACCTAGATGCTGGGGTCATGTAACATCTCCCTGAAGTGGTGACCTCTGAAGTTATTGATGTATCTAAAGGATGAGTAGGAGTGAACTAGGTGAAGGGAATGGAAGCAGAAGAAGAGTCCAGGCAGAGGAACAGCATATGCAAAGGCCCTGGGGTGGGAGGGAGCTCAGTGGATTTGAAGAACTGAAAAATAGAGCAATGGTGACTAGAGTGCCAAAAGGGGGCTGGGCAAGGGCTTTATGAGAGGCTGGAGAATTGCCAGGGTCCGGAACATGTGGCCTTGCAGGCTGTGTTAAGGTTTTGGGTCTTAATCCAAAGAGCAATGGGAAGCCTTCAGTGTTTCAAACAAGGAGGTACCACAATCAGATCCGCAGTTTGATGTGGACCGCTCTGGCTGCTGTGTGGTGAAAAGATTGGAGGGAATCCCCTGAGACATTGCCAGGAGACCAGACAGGATGCTTTTATAAAAGCCTAGACAGGAGATGATGGTATCTGGAGTACGGTGTTGGAGAGGTTGTAAGAGAACATGGGCAGTAGCGGTGATGGACTGGATACTGAGGTGAGGGAGAGGGAGGTTTCCAGGATGACTCCCAGGTTTGTAGCTTACATAACAGGGTGCAACTGAGGTGGGGAAGATTGTTAGAGAATCAGGTTGGGGTAGATCATGAGTTCAACTTGCACAAGTTGAGTTTGAGGTATGTTTGAGACATCCAAGTGGAGATGTGGTACAAGTGGTTGGATTTGTACCACAATCCAACCTCTGGGGTTCAGAGGAAGGGCTAGGCTAGAATGGGGTCCTCAGCCTGGGTATTGCTGACATTGGCATCTTAGACAATTCTTTGCTGTGGGGGCCGTCCTGTGCATTGTAGGATGTTTGGCAGCATCCCTGGCCTCTGCCCACTAGATGTCAGTAGCATCCCTCCATAGTTGTGACAACCACAAATGTCTTCAGACATTGCTGAATGTCCCTTGGAGGGCCAAACTGCTCCCAGTTGGGACCCTGGGCTAGAGGTATACACTTGGGAGTCATCAGCATCTATATGGGTGCGGATGACATTACCCAGGGTGAGAGAATGGGATGAAAAGAGGAGAGGGTCCAGGACCGAGTGTAGAGGAGCGCCAGCATCTAATGGCCAGATAATTATAACAGGCCATCAGAGGAGGCTGGGGCCGAGAGGCTTGAGAGGTGGGAGGAGAACCAGAAGCCAGAAACACAGGTGAGGGACTCTTAACAGAGGAGGGTGTGGCCAACAGCGTTAAGCGCAGCTGAGAGAGACATCAAGTGCCCAGAGCCTGAACAATGTCCCCCTGAGTGGTGACCTTAGGATGCTTTGCTGAAGCTGTGGGCCAAAAGCCAAAATGGCCTGGGCTGAAAAATGAGGAGGAAGTGAGGAAATGAGCACAGTGAGTGTAGACAGCCCTTCCAGAACCTTTGCTGTGAGGAGAAATAAGAGGGTAGCTAGAGTTCAAGAGCGGGGAGTGGAGGGGTTGTTTGCTTTTTTTTTTTTTTTTTTTTTGCGGTATGCGGGCCTCTCACTGTTGTGACCTCTCCCGTTGCAGAGCACAGGATCCGGACGCACAGGCTCAGCGGCCATGGCCCACGAGCCCAGCCGCTCCGCGGCACGTGGGATCCTCCCGGACCGGGGCATGAACCCGTGTCTCCTGCATCGGCAGACGGACTCTCAACCACTGTGCCACCAGGGATATTTGCTTATTTTTTTAAGAGGAGAAAGACTTCAGCATTTTAAATGTCTCTGGGAAAGTTTTGGTTGAGATGGGGGGTGGAAGGAGCTGGAGAAAGAGGGATAATTAGTTGGCGACAGGAAGGAATAGGACCCAGAGGACCGAGGCAGACTGGCCTGCGGTGGGTAGTGGGAAGGAAGTTGAGGAGGGATGCAGGTGTGGGGAGTTTCACACGTGTTGTGGGCAGTTTGAGAGTCCCTAGCTGAGAGCAGGGGAGACCATGCAGGCTGTGTTTGTGGACAGGGTGGTTGCCGTGTGGGGCCCATGGAGAACTTTTGATACCAGGTTGTGGAAAGTGGGAGAGAACGTTTAAGGAGACAACACGTTGGAAAGGCCTGATGCAGTTCTGAATCCTAAGGAAGAGCTGGGTTGATGAGCTGCTCTCGTTCTTATTCCTAGTTGTACTGGGTTCAAAACCAGCTCCATTCATCCCAATGTGTAAAATAGGGGTAATAACGGAACCTTCCTCATGAAGCTGCTGTGAAGATTCAATTAGATAAAGCACATTAAGTGTTTACAACTTGTGGTAAGAGCGCAGCAGGGCAGCTCTGCAAGCCTCCCTGGGCCTGGAAAACCGTTCATGTTTTATAACCAACTGACCAGCAGGGGGCAGCATGTCCATGGAGGGAAGGACTTGGTGCAAACTTTTAGGTTGTAGTACCCAAGGGGGCAATGATGCAGGCTAGAGGGGGCCCAGGCCAGCATGGAGCCCCAGTCTGGTAGGTAACAAGGTTAGGAGTGGCAGAGGAGGGGGAGCCCCAGCTCTGGTGGGGTGGGAGCCAGCGGGTAGACTCACGGAGTGTCCCTGGGAATAGCTAGGACAGCTTCATGGGCAGCCTGGATGAGTCAAGAGGGAAATAGATCAATCCTAGATATTTCCCTGGGCCCAAAGCAGACCTGTGTGGGTGACCAAGGACACCTTGGGGAGAATGAGATGAAGAACTCAGTTAAGAATGAGCCTTGTTTAGGTAAGTCTAGGGGAAGGAATTGTACTGGGATTGAAAGGGCAGAGTTTAGGCTGGGATTTGGGGGTTGGGGCTTGGGGTGTGAAATGGGCTTTGCAGTTGGGAGTTGGAAAGCTGAGTTGGCATCCAGGAGCTGGGGCAGGGAGTCATGGTGGAGGTGCCAAAGGAGGAGGGCCAGGGAGAACCAATCAGGTCTCCAGGAGGGTCAGGCCCCAGAGGCAGCTTTCTGCTGGAGTCCCAGACCCAGCAGCCGGAGCCCCGCTGAGCTGGCCTCCCCTGGCCTCAAGCACTCCTCTACCCAGACGAGGCCTCTGAAGGGTTAGGGAGGTCCTGGGGCGGGGCCGGTGCTCCAGCAGACTTGACTCTGCTGCTAGTCAGTAGTAAGGCAGTCTGTTCTTCTTCCTGCTGCTTCTCCCATGTTCCTTCACTCCCCTGCCCATGGCCTCAGCGGACACATCACCCAGAGCCCATTCTCTCAGATGTGGACATCCACACAAGGCTGCAATCAAGGCCAAGACTGGAATCACAAACAAGGCCCTGGCTGCCCGTGTAGATGATGCTCCCATCAAGTACTTCCCTTTTCACCAGATTCTATTTGTGCCCTGAAGCTTGGCCTAAAACCCCAGGAGGGTGTCTGAGAATGACAAAGGCCTCAACTGTCAGGTCTAGAACAGGCTCAGGGTTGCCTGATCCCATGTTCCCATTTTAAGGAGGAGGAAACCAACGCACAAGGTCATAGAGGCAAAGTCCTGTGGCAAAGCAAGCACTTGAACCTGAGACCACAGTGTTCTACCTGATTGGTCACACAAAGTATAGATAATCACGCAGTGGTTGGAGCACTTCTGCCTGACAAAGGAGCCCAGGTGGGTGACATGTCCAAGAGGGATTTTTTTCAGGGTAGAAAACGTCACAAACTCTCTCCTCTCTCTGTGATCTTTGTTAAATCCATCCCTCTTTCTGGGTATCAAAGTTTCAATTCTCAAGCAGAGGGATCAGAGAAAAGGGGGAGAAGAAATTGTTTAAGACATTCGATGAGGTGGTATAATCTTACTTTCAAAATTGGAAAAATAAACAAGACAAGGATTATAGGTTCTTTCACCTATGAACATGAAGATGAAAATCCTAAACAAAATATTGGCTAACTGGATCCTATGTTGTTGTTGATGTTATAAAATCACAGCCAAATGGGGTTTATCACATATAAGAAATGAGAATTGGGCTTCCCTGGTGGCACAGTGGTTGAGAGTCTGCCTGCCGATGCAGGGGACATGGGTTTGTGCCCCGGTCTGGGAAGATCCCACATGCTGCGGAGCAGCTGGGCCCGTAAGACATGGCCGCTGAGCCTGCGCGTCTGAAGACTGTGCTCCGCAACGGGAGAGGCCACAACAGTGAGAGGCCCGCGTACCACAAAAAAAAAAAGAAACGAGAATTAACCATCAGAAAATTATTTCTTTAAATTTTCCATGTTAATTAATAGACTGAAGGAGAAAAATCGTATTTGTTTCATTATAGGCACATATACACAAAAAAAGGTTTTGATAGGGCTTCCCTGGTGGTGCAGTGGTTGAGAGTCCGCCTACCGATGCAGGGGATACGGGTTCGTGCCCTGGTTCGGGAAGATCCCACATGCCACGGAGCGGCTGGGCCCGTGAGCCATGGCTGCTGAGCCTGCGCGTCCAAAGCCTGTGCTCCGCAACGGGAGAGGCCACAGCAGTGAGAGGCCCGCGTACCACAAAAACAAAACAAAACAAACAAACAAACAAAAAATTATATGCCCAAAATTTAGAACAAATATATTCTTTCTTTTTTTAAAAATAAACTTATTTATTTATTTTTGGCTGCATTGGGTCTTTGTTGCTGCATGCGGGCTCTCTCTAGTTGCGGCGAGGAGGGGCTACTCTTCGTTGTGGTGTGCGGGCTTCTCACTGTGGTGTCTTCTCTCGTTGCGGAGGATGGGCTCTAGGAGCACAGGCTCAGTAGTTGTGGCGCACGAGCTTAGTTGCTCCGCGGCATGTGGGATCTTCCCAGACCAGGGCTCGAACCTATGTCCCCAGCATTGGCAGGCAGATTGTTAATCACTGCGCCACCAGGGAAGTCCAACAAATATATTCTTAATGGACAAACTTTAGATGCCTCTAAGATCAGAAACAACTCAAAGGTGCCTGCTATCACAGCTACTATATAACTTAGCCCCGAGATTCTAGCCCACATTACAAAGAAAAGCAAAAGAAATGTAAGGATTAGAAGATAACAGGTAAACCTGTCATTACGTGCAGACTATTTACTAATCACCTACACAGAAAAACCAATGCAATAATCACCACAGAAAAGACCTACTTATAAAAAGTGAAAGCATTTTTCCATATCAGCAATAGCCAACTGAAAAATATAAAGGAAAATAAAATACTAAAGTAACAGGGAAATTAGCTTCCTCTTCCTTTTTATTCGTTTTCCTGCCCTTCCCCCAGAAATTCAGCCCTAAAGCCATTAGGCGGCACACAGAAAAGTGACATCTGTGCAGAGGGGCAGCCTGTGTGGGGTGTTGGGGCCCAAGTGGGGTGAGGAAGGCATCCAGCATGGGGCAAGCCTGGCATGAGAAGCTGGGGCCTGAGACAGGTGAAGAGAGCAACATATATTCTCTAGCTTTGAAAGGGCCTGGGAGCAGTGATACTCCAGCAGCAATAAGCACACCTGTTCTCAGCTCTTAGTTTCTAAATACTATTCTCCGCTAAAAGGAACCAGGTGTCTTTGGATGAATCGCTGATTCCAGGTTTCAGGCAGAGAAAGTAGAAAAGGAGCCTAGATCATCTTGTTATAAGAGAAAGCAAGGAAGGGCTCAAAGAATGATGAGGACATGCCAAAAGGACATGTCCAACTTGTAAGGGCTTCCAGTAGACAAAAATAGGACAAACTGAGAGCAAAATAAATAATGATAATAAAGGACTGAATAAAATGAAAGCCATGAATAAATTGAAAGTTTCATGAAAATAGATTATTTACATAATTTTAAAGTACCACTCCACAAAATACTTTTAATTACAAAGGGAAAAAGAGTAACTTTACAATGGCAAAACCTGGCAGATGCCACCTTAATCAAGCAATCAAAGTAAACACCATTAGCAACAGGACAAACTGAAACTGTGTGCCATCTGGTAGGATGCCACAGGAAGAATGCAGCATCACTTCTGTGATGTTCCTGCCAAAGATGCATAATCTGGATCTAATCATGAGGAAATATTAGACAAATCTAAATTGAGGAACATTCTGTAAAATAACTTGCCTGTGATCTTCAAAAGTATCAAGGTCATGTGAGTCAAAGAAAGACTGAGGAACAGTTCCAAACCAAAGGAGATTAAAGAGACACGAAAAGCAAATGCAAGACGTGGTCTGAACATGTGATTCCTTTTGCCATTAAGAACATTATTGGGGGGCTTCCCTGGTGGTGCAGTGGTTGAGAATCCGCCTGCCAACACGGGGGACACGGGTTCAATCCCTGGTCTGGGAAGATCCCACATGCTGTGGAGCAACTAAGACCGTGCACCACAACTACTGAGCCTGTGCTCTAGAGCCCGCGAGCCATAACTACTGAGCCCGCGTGCCACAACTACTGAAGCCTGCGTGCCTAGAGCCCCTGCTCCACAACGAGAGAAGCCATTGCAATGAGAAGCCCGCGCACCGCAAAGAAGAGTAGCCCCCACTCACTGCAACTAGAGAAAGCCCTGCGCACAGCAGCAAAGACCCAACACAGCCAAAACTAAATAAATAAAATAAACAAATTTATTTTTTTAAAAAAAGAACATTATTGGGACAATTGTTGAAACTTGAATGAGGTCTGGGGATGAGATGATAGTAATGCATCAGTATTAACCTCCCAACGTTGATGGTTACATGGTGGCTATGTATGAGAGTGTCCTTGTTTGTATGGAATACTCAATAAAGTATGTGAGGATGATGGGGCATCAGGTTGGCAAGAAAAACTCAAATGGTTCAGGAAAAAAACTCTTTGTATTGTTCTTACAACTCTCCTATATGTTTAAGTTTATTTAAAAAAATTTTTAAATCCTAAGATTTACATTAAAAGTCTCTAGGGCTTCCCTGGTGGCGCAGTGGTTGAGAGTCCGCCTCCCGATGCAGGGGACACGGGTTCGTTCCCCGGTCCGGGAAGATCTCACATGCCGTGGAGTGGCTGGGCCCGTAAGCCATGGCCGCTGAGCCTGCGCGTCCAAAGCCTGTGCTCCGCAACGGGAGAGGCCACAACAGTGAGAGGCCTGTGTACCTCAAAAAAAAAAGTCTCTAGAAATTAACTTAAGGAATGCAAAAGATCCCTAAGGTGAAATTTTTAAAATTCTATTAAAGAATATAAAAAAAGATATAAATGGATACCTACTCCATACTCATGGTTAGAGTAACTTAACATCATAAATTTGCTGGTTCTTCTCAAATTGAGCTACAGAATCAGTACAATCCCAAGCAAAATTCTAGCTGGATTTCATTTTGGAGAAACTCATCAGGCTTGTTCTAAATTCTATATGTAAGAATAAGGTCCACAAAGAGTTAAGTCAACTTTGTAAAAGAAAAACTAAATGGGAGAACTTGTCTTATCATATACACAGATAGACAGACAGACATAGATACAAATATAGACACAGATGGTGACAATGATGGTGATGATGGTGATGATAGATAGATAAAAATAAATGATAGATAGATCTGACATGTAACAAAGATGGCACCATGAATCAAAAAAGGAAGGAACAGACTTTTTAGAACAAAACTGACTCCTTGCCCTTGGCCACCACAAACGTGGATTCCAGCTGTATGAAAGACCTAGACGTGAAAGAAAAAAAATGTAGAATATTTTGTGATCTAGAAACGGGGAAAGCACCTCCTAAACTAGACTCAAAAAGCAAAAGCCATGAGAAGAAATGTTGAATTTGATTATATCAAAGATTTTTGTTCGGTGAAGGACCCTGTAAACAAAATTAACAGATGGAAAACTGATTTGTAAAAGATGTTTTCAATGTCAAAAGCTGACAAGGGATTCATATCTAGACTATACATGGAACTCCTGCAAATCAGTAAGAAAAGGAACCAAAACATGAGGGCAAATGAGTGAAGGATGTGAATAGGCGACTCACAGAAAGGGAATCCAAATGACTAACAAGGTGCAGAGATACTTAGATGCATCCATAATCAGAGAAACACAAAGTAATCCATCAGTGAGATGCCATTTCACATCCGTCAGGCTGGCAAAAATGAGAGAAGTGGATAATGCTGAGCATTGGTAAGGATTCAGGGAGACACCCTTGTGAATTGCTGGTGGGAATGTAGACTGGTGCAGCCATTCTGGAGAACAGTCGGGCAGTTTGTAAGTAAAATTAAACATGCATGTACCCTATGACTCAGAAAGCCCAATGCTGGGTTAGAATCTATGTAGACGGAATAGTGCTCCTAATTATTTATTTTATATCCTTGCCACAACCTCAGGATGGGCAGAGAGAATTTCCCAAGCCCTAGACTTTGGGGTTAGTCATGTGACTTGCTTTGACCAATAGTGTATTGGCAAATGAGTCACATGTAGCTGCCTGAAATACGCTCGCGCCCTTGTTCTCTTGCACTTCTGCCATCACCATGAAAACACCCAAATAGCTCACTGCCCTTCCAGCCTAGGCTGGAGAGTCTGCCTGAGAACTAAATGAATACAGAAAGATGAGGATAAAAAGTACAAAGAGCCACTCCTGCAGCAGCACTTAAACACCTAGAGCCAACTGTGCGTAGAGCCAGACTTCCCCCTGGACTTTTCAATTATGCAAACAAATAAAGTCTCTTATTTGCTTAAGTCAATTTGATATGGGCTTCTGTCACCTACAACAGAATCCAGTCTAATTCGTCTCCCTCACAGCATTCAACTCCAACTTAACTGAATTACTCACCATCCCTTAAATATTGTGTCTCTCTGCTCTTGTTCAAATTCAGTTTAACTAATACTGTTGTAAGCATATACCATATAAAAGGTAGAGGGTTCCAAGGATAGGTACTTTCTGGCACATATTCTGTCATTACCTCAATACCCTGTCTATGGTAGATATGACTTACTCAATTTTTTGTTAATATTGATACTTTCAAAGAACCAACTATTAGCATTGTTGATTTATGCTTTTATCTTTGTTGTTTTCTTCTTTCCGTTTTTCTTTTTTTTTCCCTTTGCTGTTACTTTTCAGCTTCTTGAGATGGATGTTTTAATCACTAATTTCCAAATCTTTCTCCTTTTCTAATATACCCATTTTGAGGCTACAAATTTTCCTTTAAGAACTGCATTAGCTGCATCATTCAAGTTTTAATATGAGGTATCTTTATTATCATTCAGTCCAAAAAGTTTTTTGATTTCTCCTTTGATGAGTTTAATGTTTAATTTCCAGGCATTTGGGGTTTTTAATTTTTCTTTTTTGTTATTGATTTATAGTTTAGTTCTTTTGTGGTTAGAGAATATAGTCTGAATAATTTCAATCTTTTGAAATATGTTGAGTCTTTTTTTATGGGCCAGGATATGGTCAATTTTGATAAATATTGCAGGTTGACTTGAAAATGTGAATTTTGAGTTCTCAGGTCAAATTTGTTAAGAAAATATCACTAATTGATCACAGCCCTTCCTACATTATATATCAGAGGCAACCTCAGAATCCTTCTCAACATAGGGCTCCAGGCAGCCACTATCAATTGATAGGAGTATGGCCTCAATAGGGAACCTATTTCCTGTAGAGTGTAGGGGTTATGGGCCAGGTGTCAGATTGCCTGCATTCAGATCTCAGCTCTGCCACCTTCTAGCTGTATGATCTTGGGCAAGTTGACCTAACCACTTTGACCCTCAGGTTCTTTGAAAAATGTTGCTAATAATAGTTCCCCTGCTGCCTACATTTGTGAGAATTAGGTATGAATAAAGTGCTGAGCTCAGTGACTGTCATCTAGTAAGCACTCTCCAACCAGACATGTAAGCTCCTGCCCTGGTCTGAACCCCTCCACCCTTCATACCCCTTCCAGACTAAGTCTGATCACTCTTCAAGGTGCTGGTAGAATCAATGCCTCCTCTGAGAAACTGTTGCTTGAGCCTTTGCCTGTTCTTGTTTGTTTTGACTGCCTGACATCTGAACCCTCTTTCCTATTCTAGAGGAGTCTCTTCCTTAGGAGTCATGGGAGGAGGCAGAACTGCCTCCCATTTTAAAAGCAAAAATTTCTAGATGTTTGTTTTCCCGGCTTCCCTTGCAGTCTGGGCATGGTCACATCACCTGGTTCTGTCAATCAGACGTTCCCACTCTAAACTTTGAATTCAAAGCAGGGACAGAGAGACTGTGCCCAGTGGGGCAGCCGCAGCTAGGCTGGAAGTGGCTGGCCTCATCTGGTGCCAGTTGTGGGTCAGGATTGGCACTGCAGGCTGTGGCTCTGGGGCTTGGCTGTTATTCACCTGACCAGTTCTGTGGGTGATTTCGGTAGTTTCTTGGCCTTGAGGTCTCTGAGCCTGGTTCTCCCTCCTACCAATACCCTGGAATGAATCCGATACTCTTCCAACAAGTCTCCTTGCTCCTTAAATTAGCCAGAGTCAGTTTCTGTTGTAACCAAGACCCCCCTCTGCTAGGTCCTTCTTAGTTGTCCTTCTCTCTCACTTCTAAGGCTCCTGCAGCACAAAGGATCTCCCCCTCCCTGCAGCCAGCAAGTCCTGGCTATAACCAGTCATTATTTTATGTCTCTATCATATCTCCCATACTATAAGCTCAGTGTCCTCTATCTAAACTCTAGGGGCCTGAGGTGATTCAGAATTCAAAATTTTTCAGACTGTAAAAAGGTGATTTGGTGCATATTCTGGGACCACACCTGGTAATCAACCACATTAACATACAATCAGTGGGTTATTCCATTAAGACTATAAATAGCTTGGCATCAATTCAGATCAGGTTCTGCCATCAAATGAGTTTTGCTGGCCAAGTTACAAAAACACTTGCGTTTTCAGAGCTTTATGAATTTCAAATTGCAGATAAGGGGTTGTAGATCTGTAGTAAAATCTAATGGCCAGCATTAGCAAGCATTTCCTGAGCACTTACTATGTGTCAGGAACTGTGCTAAAGTGTTAATCCTCACCTCCATGCTATAAGGTGGGTAAGATTTTTATGCCCATTTTACAGCTGAGGAAATTGAGCCTTAAAATTGAGCATACAAGCAGAAACTGTCCAACACTGGGAAGAGATGTTATTTTAATGGATGAGAAAATGAAGGCTCAGAGAGGTGCAGTGAGTTCCCTGGATCACAAAGCAGGAGAGGGGCAGGATACGATTCTGACACCTTGGGGTCCAGCTCAGCCTTCTCTCCTGACCTTGCCTCTTTCCTGCTCTGCAGAGCCTCACCTCACCCTTGCCCTTCTCTGTCCCAAATCTGGGTAACAGGGAGCAGGCAGACACAGGAAGGAAATGCCAGCCCCAGAGAAACAATTGCTCAAGCAAAAGATAACAGAAAAAAGCCTTCCTAGGAACTCGTTCCCACAGGCAAATGTCTACTACTTTGCTGACTGGTTATAAACATGCAAATACTTGAGTGAATTCAATTTATTACTCCGAAGTTTGGCTCTCCCTGTCCACTGAGCCCCCTTCAGGTGTCCTTTGAGTTAGTGGTTCCCAGACTTGGGATTTCACAAGACTGTACAGTGTCAAAAGACACAGGGACTGACGTAGAATTGCCATATAAGGTCATTAAAAACCACAACTCCTGGCAACCTAGCTCCATCTGTCCAGAAATTAAGGTCATTTTAATGCAAGCATAGGGGCATACTTAATTTTATTGAATAGTCATAACACTTGTTCCTTTATTGCTGACAAAATTATGTGCTCAATTGTGAGCACAGCTACCCTGGTCCCCCGACAGATGGCTAACCTCTGTTTTAGACTAGAAACTCCTTGAGGTAAAAAGCCATGGCAAATGGATTAAAGACTTAAATGTAATACCAGATACTATAAAACTCTTAGAGGAAAACAGGCAGGACACTCTCTGACATAAATCGAAGCAAGATCTTTTTTGACCCACCTCCTAGAGTAATGAGAATAAAAACGGAAATAAACAAATGGGACCTAGTTAAACTTAAAAGCTTTTGCACAGCAAAGGACACCATAAACAAGATGAAAAGACAACCCTCAGAATAGGAGAAAACATTTACAAATGAAGCAACTGACAAAGGATTAATCTCCAAAATATACAAACAGCTTATGCAGCTCAATATCAAAAAAACCCAAACAACCCAATCCAAAAATGGGCAAAAGACCTAAATAGACATTTCTCCAAAGAAGACATACAGATGGCCAAAATGCACATGAAAAGATGCTCAACATCACTAATCATTGGAAAAATGCAAATCAAAACTACAATGAGAGGGCTTCCCTGGCGGCGCAGTGGTTGAGAGTCCGCCTGCCGATGCAGGGGACGCGGGTTTGTGCCCCGGTCCCGGAAGATCCCACACGCCGCGGAGCGGCTGGGCCCGTGAGCCATGGCCGCTGAGCCTGCGCGTCCAGAGCCTGTGCTCCACAACGGGAGAGGTCACAACAGTGAGAGGCCTGCGTACCGCAAAAATAAATAAATAAATAAATAAATAAATAAATAAAACTACAATGAGGTATCACCTCACATTGGTTAGAATGGGCATCATCAGAAAATCTACAAACAATAAATGCTGGAGAGGGTGTGGAGAAAGCGAACCCCCTTGCACTGTTGGTGGGAATGTAAATTGATACAGCCACTATGGAGAACAGTATGGAGGTTCCTTAAAAATCTAAAAATAGAACTACCATATGACCCAGCAATCCCACTACTGGGCATATACCCCAAGAAAACCATAATTCAAAAAGAAACATGTACCACCGTGTTCATTGCAGCACTATTTACAATAGCCAGGACAAGGAAACAACTTAAATGTCCATCGACAGATGGATAAAGAAGATGCGGCACATACATACAATGGAATAGCCATAAAAAGGAATGGAATTGAGTTACTTGTGTTGAGGTGGATGGACCTACAGTCTGTCATACAGAGTAAAGCAAGTCAGATAGAGAAAAACAAATACCGTATGCTAACGCACATATATGGAATCTAAAAAAACAGCACTGATGAACCTAGTGGCTGGGCAGGAATAAAGATGAAGACGTAGAGAATGGACTTGAGGACACAGAGGGGGAAGGGGAAGCTGGGATGAAGTGAGAGAGTAGCATTGACATATATACACTACCAAATGTAAAATACTTAGCTAGTGGGAAGCAGCTGCATAGCACAGGGAGATCAGCTCGATGCTTTGTGATGACCTAGAGGGATGGGATAGAGAGGATGGGAGGGAGGCTCAAGAAGGAGGGGATATGGGGATATAGGTATACATATAGCTGATTCATTTTGTTGTACAGCAGAAATGAATACAACATTGTAAAGCAATTATACTCCAATAAAGATATAAAAAATAAAAAAATAAATGCTGGAGAGGGTGTGGAGAAAAGGGAACCCTTCTACATTGTTGGTGGGAATGTAAATTGATACAGCCACTATGGAGAACAGTACAGAAGTTCCTTAAAAAACTAAAAATAGAGCTACCATATGATCCAGCAATCCCATTCCTGGGCATATACCCAGAGAAAACCATAATTTGAAAAGATACATGTACCCCAATGTTCACTGCAGCACTCGTTACAATAGCCAGGACATGGAAGCAACCTAAATATCCATCAACAGAAGAATGGGTAAAGAAGATGTGGTGCATGTATACAGTGGAATATTATTCAGCTGTTAAAAAAGAATGAAATAATGCTACTTGTAGAAACCTGGATGGACCTAGAGTTTCTCATACTGAGTAAAGTAAGTCAGAGAAGGACAGGTATTGTATGATATGGCTTATATGTGGGATCTAAAAAAAAAGGTACAAATGAACTTATCTACAAAACAAAAATAGAGTCACAGATGTAGAAAACAATCTCATGGTTACCCGGGTGGGAAGGGAGGGAGGGATAAATTGGAAGGTTGGGACTGACATATACACACCACTATATATAAAATAGATAACTAATAAGGACCTACTGTATAGCACAGGGAACTCTACTCAATACTCTGTAATGACCTATATGGGAAAAGAATCTAAGAAAGAGTGGATATATATTAGTATAACTGATTCACTTTGCTACACAGCAGAATCTAACACAACATTGTAAATCAACTATACTCCAATAAAAATTAAAAAAAGAAATGCCAAAAAAATCCCCAACAAAATGCCCAAACAACAACAAAACAAACAAAAAACCAAAGAAGCCATGACAGTTCAACCCGCAGTCTCAGCCAATCCATCTCTCCATCACCCTAGAGCAAGCCTAGCTGCTTGTAATAAACACTTGCTTTGTGCTAGGACCAAAGCTAAGTGTCCTCCATGATGCAAGAGTCAATCTCTATCCTCAGCCTCTTTTTACAGGTGAGAGACCTATGACTAAGAGGTTAAGTAATGTGACCAAGGTCACACAGTTAATTAAGTGACAGAGCAGAAATTTAAACCTGAGTCTGACTAGCTCCAAAAGCACTACCCTGTAATTCCTCTCTAAGGAAGTAGATGAACAGGGGCACAAAGAGCATTGTATACTGTGCACATACCTCACTTTAGGGAGAGGATCCTGGGAACAATGCGTTAATAAGCAAAACAGACTGTTGGGACAAGGATCTCGGAATTTCCAAAGAACTTGGATTCACATGGTGCTTGGGCCCATGGAATGAATTTTGGAAATTCTTTGCCATTTTATTATCTTCTGTTGACAGAAATATAAGGAACACCTATATATGCTTCATTAAGATTTCCCATTTGCTAACATTTTACCACACTTGCTTTATCTCTATGTATATCAACACTGGCCAATAAAAATTTCTGTGATGATAGAAATGTTTTACACCTGAACCATCCTAGTGGGTGTGAAGTGGCATCTCATGGTTTTTAATTGCATTTCCCTAATGACTAATGATGCCAGGTATCATTTCATGTGATTGGCCCTTTGTATATCTTCTTTGGAGAAATGTCAATTCAAGTCCTTTGTCCATCTTGTAATTGGGTTGTCTTTTTGTTGTTGCACTGTAAGAATTCTTTACATATTCTGGATACTAGACCTTTATCAGACATGATTTGCAAATATTTTCTCCCATTCTGTGGATTGTCTTTTCACTTTCTTTTTTTATTGAAATACAGTTGATTTACAATGTTGTGTTACGTCTTTTCACTTTCTTGATGGTGCCCTTTGATGCACAAAGTTTTTTAATGTTGATGAAATCCAATTTACCTAGTTTTTCTTTTGTTGCTTGTATTTTTGGTGTCATATGTAAGAATCCATTTCCAAACCCACGGTCATGAAGATTTAACTCTATGCTTTCTTCTGGGAATTTATGGTTACAGCTCTTATGTGTAGGTCTTTGATCAATTTTTACTTAATTTTTGCATATGGTGTGAGATAAGGGTTCTACTTCGTTTTCATTCTTTTGCATGTGGATATCCAGTTGCCCAGCACCATTTATTGATAAGACCATTTTTCCCTATTGAAGGTCTTGGCACTCTTGTAGAAAATCAATTGACCATAGATTTATGGGTTTATTTCTGGGCTCTCAGATCTGTTCCATTATGCCAGTTCGACACTGTCTTGAATATTGTAGCTTTGTAGTAAGTTTTGAAATCAGGAATTGTGAATTCTCCAATTTTGTTCTTTTTTTCTTTCGAGATTGTTTTGGCTATTCTGGGTCTCTTGAGTTTCCACATGAATTTTATGATTATCTTGTCCATTTCTGCAAAAATATCAGGTGGAATTTTGATAGGAAATGCATTGAATCTGTAGATCAATCTGGTATTGCCATCATATAAATATTGTCTTCCAATCCATGAACATGAGATATTTTTCTATTTACTTAAGGGTTATTAAATTTCTATTAACAATGTTTTGTAACTTTTAGTGTACATATATTATATCTCCTTTGTTAAGTTTATTCCTAAATATTTTATTTTTCAATGAAATGTAAATGGAATTTTCTTATTCATTTTTGGATTTTTTATTGCTTAGTACATAGAAATACAATTTATTTTTGTATATTGATTTTGTATTCTCCAACCTTGTAAACTTGTTTGTTGGTTCTAATAGTTTTTTTAATTGATTCCTTAAGATTTTCCATATATAACATCATGTCATTTGAGAATAGAGATAATTCTACTTCTTTCTTTCTGATCTGTATGCTTTTTATTTCTTTTTCTTGCCTATTTGCTCTGGCTAGGACCCCCAGTACAATGTTGAATAGAAGTGGTGAGAGCAGACATCCTTGTCTTGTTCTTTATCTTAGGGGGAAAGCATCACCAGTCTGATTTTAGCTGTGGGTTTTTCACAGATGCCCTTTATCAGGTTGAGGAAAATTTCTTTCCCCTCCTAGTTTGTTGAGTGTTTTTATCATGAAAGGATGTTGGAGCTTTTCAAATGCTTTTTTTTTGGCATCAATTGGGATGATCATGTGGTTTTCTCCCTTTATTGTATTAATATGGTATATTACATTGATTGATTTTTTTTTTTTTTCGGTACGCGGGCCTCTCACTGTTGTGGCCTCTCCCGCCGCGGAGCACAGGCTCCGGACGCGCAGGCTCAGCGGCCATGGCTCACGGGCCCAGCCGCTCCGAGGCATGTGGGACCTTCCTGGACCAGGGCACGAACCCGTGTCCCCTGCATTGGCAGGCGGACTCTCAACCACTGCGCCACCAGGGAAGCCCTACATCGATTGATTTTTGCGTATTAAACCAATCTTGCATTCCTGGGAAAAGTCCCACTTGGTCACGGTATGTTTGGTTTGTATTTGGTTTACTAGTATTTGGTTGAGAATTTCTGCATGTATATTCATAAGGGATATTGGTCTGTAGTTTTCTTTTCTTGTAATGTCTTTGGCTTTGGTATCAGTGTAATACTGGGCTCGTAGAATGAGCTGAGAAGTGTTCCCTCTTCCTCTATTTTTTGGGAAGAGTTTTGAAAGGATTTTGGCTAATTCTTCCTTGAAATGTTGATATAATTTAACAGTAAAACCATCTAGTCCTGAACTTTTCTTTGCCGGAAATTTTTTGACTACTGACTCAATCTCCTTACTTACTATGTATCTATTCAGATTTTTTTTTAATTTACAATATTATTGATATATTAGTTTCAGGCATATAACATAGGAATACAATATTTCTATAGATTATACTCCATTTAAAATTATTATAAAATAATGGCTATATTCCCCTGTGCTGTACAATATATTCTTGTAACTTATTTTATACATAGCAGTTTGTACCTCTTGATCTACCACCCCTATAATTGCCCCTCCCCCTCCCCCTCCTCTCTCCCCACCGGTAACCACTAGTTTTTTCTCTGTATCTGTGAGTCTGTTTCTGTTTTGTTATATTCATTTGTTTGTTTTATTTTTTAGATTCCACATACCAGTGG
The DNA here is from genome assembly GCF_005190385.1 of Monodon monoceros. Taxonomy (NCBI): domain Eukaryota; kingdom Metazoa; phylum Chordata; class Mammalia; order Artiodactyla; family Monodontidae; genus Monodon; species Monodon monoceros. The sequence continues at coordinate 164,574,662 of NW_021703774.1, read as the reverse complement.
CAACATACAGTATTTGTCTTTTTCTGTCTGACTTATTTCACTAAGCATAATACTCTCTAGGTCCATCCATATTGCAAAGAGCAGAATTTCATTCTTTTTTATGGCTGAGTCATATTCCATTGTATATATATACCACATCTTCTTTATCTATTAAATTGTTGATGGACACTTAGGTTGCTTCCTATCTTGGCTATTGTAAGTAATGTTGCTATGAATATTGGGGTGCATCTATCTTTTCAAATTAGTGTTTTCATTTTCTTCGGATACATGACCAGGAGTGGAGTTGCTTCATTTTCTTCGGATACATAACCAGGAGTGGAGTTGCTTCATTTTCTTCGGATACCTAACCAGGAGTGGAGTTGCTGGGTCATATAGTGGTGCTATCTTTAGTTTTTTTGGCAGTTTGTGTCTTTCTAGGATTTTTCCATTTCATTTACATTATCTAATTTATTGTCATACAATTGTTGATAGTATTCTCCTATAATCCTTTTTATTTCTATAAGTTTGGTAGTAATGTCCCCAGTTTCATTTCTGATTTTTAGTCATTTGAGTCTTCTCTCTTTTTTTTTCCTGGTCTAGCTAAAGCTTTGCCAGCCTCTTGACAAAAAATTTGATCTTTTCAAAGAACCAACTTCTGGTTTCATTGATTCTCTTTTTAATTTCATTTATCTCCACTGTGATCTTTTTTATTTCCTTCCTTATGCTTGCTTTGGGGTTAGTTTGCTCCTTCGTTTCTAGTTCTTTAAGGTGGAAGGTTAGGTCATTGATTTGAGATCTTTCTTCTTTTATAGTGTAGGGATATATAGGTATAAATTTCCCTCTGAGCACTGCTTTCACTGCATTTCTTTGTTTCTTTTTATTCCCAATTAATATTCCACTAGACAGATATACCACATTTTTTTAAACATCTTTATTGGAGTACAGTTGCTTTACGATGTTGTGTTAGTTTCTGCTGTATAACAAAGTGAATCAGCTATACATATATGTCCCCATATCCCCTCTCTCTTGCGTCTCCCTCCCATCCTCCCTAACCCACCCCTCTAGGTGGTCACAAAGCACCAAGGTGATCTCTCTGTGCTATGCAGCTGCTTCCCACTAGCTAGCTATTTTACATTTGGTAGTGTATATATGTCAATGCTACACTCTTACTTCATCCCAGCTTACCCTTCCCCCTCCTAATGTCCTCAAGTCCATTCTCTACGTCTGTGTCTTTATTCCCGTCCTGCCCCTAGGTTCATTAGAACCATTTTTTATTATTTTAGATTCCATATACCTGTGTTAGCATATGGTATTTGTTTTTCTCTCCTATGAAAAACTTCTCCTTTTTCATTTCTAATTTCATTGATTTGAGCCCTCTCCCTCTTTTTCTTCATGAGTCTGGCTAATGGTTTATCAATTTTGTTTATCTTCTCAAAGAACCAGGTTTTAGTTTTATTGATCTTTGCTCTTGTTTTCTTTATTTCTATTTCATTAATTTCTGCTCTGGTCTTTATGATTTCTTCCCTTCTGCTAACTTTGGGTTTTGTTTGTTCTTCTTTCTCTAGTTCCTTTAGGTGTAAGGTTAGATTGTTTATTTGAGATTTTTCTTGTTTCTTGAGGTAGGACTGTATAGCTATAAACGTCCCTCTTAAAACTGCTTTTGCTGCATCACATAGGTTTTGGATCGTCGTGTTTTCATTGTCATTTGTCTCTAGGTATTTTTTGATTTCCTCTTTGATTTCTTCAGTGATCTCTTGGTTATTTAGTAACATATTGTTTAGCCTCCATGTGTTTGTGTTTTTTATGTTTTTTTCCCTGTAACTGATTTCTAAGCTCATAGCATTGTGGTCAGAAAAGATGCTTGAAATGATTTCAAGTTTCTTAAATTTACTGAGGCTTGATTTGTGACCCAAGATGTGATCTATCCTGGAGAATGTTCCATGTGCACTTGAGAATAAAGTGTAATCTGCTGTTTTTGGGTGGAATGTCCTATAAATATCAATTAAATCTATCTGGTCTATTGTGTCATTTAAAGCTTCTGTTTCTTTATTTATTTTCTTTTTGGATGATCTGTCTATTGGTGTAAGTGAGGTGTTAAAGTCCCCCACTATTATTGTGTTACTGTTGATTTCCTCTTTTATAGCTGTTAGCAGTTCCCTTATGTATTGAGGTGCTCCTATGTTGGGTGCATAAATATTTACAGTAGTTGTATCTCTTTCTTGGATTGATCCCTTGATCATTATGTAGTGTCCTTCCTTGTCTCTTGTAACATTCTTTATTTTAAAATCTATTTTATCTGATACGAGTATTGCTACCCCATCTTTCTTTTGATTTCCATTTGCATGGAATATCTTTTTCCATCCCCTCACTTTCAGTCTGTATGTGTCCCTAGGTCTGAAGTGGGTCTCTTGTAGACAGCCTATATATAGATGGGTCTTGTTTTTGTATCCATTCAGCGAGCCTGTGTCTTTTGGTTGGAGCATTTAATCCATTCACGTTTAAGGTAATTATTGATATGTATGTTCCTATGACCATTTTCTTAATTGTTTTGGGTTTGTTTTTGTAGGTCCCTTTCTTCTCTTGTGTTTCCCACTTAGAGAAGTTCCTTTAGCATTTGTGTAGAGCTGGTTTGGTGGTGCTGAATTCTCTTAGCTTTTGCTTGTCTGTAAAGCTTTTGATTTCTCCATGGAATCTGAAAGAGATCCTTGCCGGGTAGAGTAATCTTGGTTGTAGGTTCTTCCCTTTCATCACTTTAAATATGTCATGCCACTCCCTTCCAGCTTGTAACGTTTCTGCTGAGAAATCAGCTGTTAACCTTATGGGCGTTCCCTTGTATGTTATTTGTCTTTTTATCCCTTGCTGCTTTCAATAATTTTTCTTTGTCTTTAATGTTTGCCAATTTGATACTCTGTGTCTCGGCATGTTTCTCCTTGGGTTTTTCCTGCCTGGGACCCTGTGTGCTTCCTGGACTTGGGTGGCTATTTCCTTTCCCATGTTAGGGAAGTTTTCCACTATAATCTCTTCAAATATTTTCTCAGGTCTTTTCTCTCTCTCTTCTCCTTCTGGGACTCCTATAATGTGAATGTTGTTGTGTTTAATGTTGTCCCAGAGGTCTCTTAGGCTGTTTTCATTTCTTTTCATACTTTTTTCTTTATTCTGTTCTGCAGCAGTGAATTCCACCATACTGTCTTCCAGGTCACTTATCTGTTCTTCTGCCTCAGTTATTCTGCTATTTATTCCTTCTAGTGTATTTTTCACTTCAGTTATTGTATTGTTCATCTCTGTTTGTTTGTTTGTTCTTTAATTCTTCAAGGTCTTTTTAAAATATTTCTTGCATCTTCTCCATCTTTGACTCCATTCTTTTTCCGAGGTCCTGGATCATCTGCACTATCATTATTCTGAATTTTTTTTCTGGAAGGTTGCCTATCTCCACTTCATTGAGTTGTTTTTCTGGGGTTTTATCTTGTTCCTTCATCTGGTACATAGCCCTCTGCCTTTTCATCTTGTCTCTCTTTCTGTGAATGTGGTTTTTGTTCCACAGGCTGTAGGATTGTAGTTCTTCTTGCTTCTCTGTGCCACATCTTCTTTATCCATTCATCTGTCAGTGGACACTTAGATTGCTTGCATGTCCAGACTATTGTAAATAGTGCTTCAGTGAACATGGTGGTACATGACTCTTTTTGAATTATGGTTTTCTCTGGGTATATGCCCAGTAGGGGGATGGCTGGGTCATATGGTAGTTCTATTTTTAGTTTTTTAAGGAAGCTCCATACTGTTCTCCATAGTGGCTGTATCAATTTACATTCCCACCAACAGTGCAAGAGGGTTCCGTTTTCTCCGCACCCTCTTCAGCCTTTACTGTTTGTAGATTTTCTGATGATGGCCATTCTGACAAGTGTGAGGTGATACCTCATTGTAGTTTTGATTTGCATTTCTCTGATGATTAGTGATGCTGAGCAGCTTTTCATGTGCATCTTGGCAATCTGTATGTCTTCTTTGAAGAAATATCTATTTAGGTCTTCTGCCCATTTTTGGATTGGGTTGTTTGTTTTTCTGATATTGAGCTGTTTGTATATTTTGGAGATTAATCCTTTGTCAGTTGCTTCATTTGCAAATACTTTCTCCGAGGGTTGTCTTTTCATCTCGTTTATGGTTTCCTTTGCTGTGCAAATTAAGTTTCATTAGGTCCCATTTGTTTATTTTTGGTTTTATTTCCATTTCTTAAGAGGTGGGTCAAAAAGGATCTTGCTGTGATTTATGTCAAAGAGTGTTCTTCCTATGTTTTCCTCTAAGAGTTTTATAGTGTCTGGCCTTACGTTTAGGTTTTTAATCCATTTTGAGTTTATTTTTGTGTATGGTGTTAGGAAGTGTTCTAATTTCATTCTTTTATATGTAGCTGACATTTTGTTTTATTTTTATTTTTTTCAGGTTGAGATTTTTTCTTTGAAAATTATTTGTTCATGTTCTTTCTACTTTAAAAAAAACATATTTTATTCATCTATTTGTCAGCTGATGGACATTTGTGTTATCTCCACCTTGGGGCTATTCTGAATATGCTGCTATGAACATTTATGTACAATTTTTGTGTGTGGGTGTATACGTGTTTTCAATTCTCTTAGGTACTAGGAGTGAATTGCTGGGTTACATGGTAACTCTGTGGTTAAACTTTGACAGAATTTAGCATTGATACAATAATATTAGCTAATGGAGACATAGTCAAATTTCCTCAGTAGTACCAACTATTCATAGCTGTGGCATGGAGGTAAAATTCATATACGGTAAAATTTACAGCTCTTAGGTGCACATTTCAATGAATTACAATAAATATATACATACCTGTGCTACCACCACCCCAAACAGAATACAGACCTTTCCATTACCCCTGAATGTTTTTCTTTCCAACAACTCCCCCACCTCCCTCCACATCTATTATGAATATGGTAATGATAGCTCTGGGGATGGTCATAAAAGACTAATATTTATCTCAAGAATTTGCAAAACACATTCTTTCATGTTTTTAACTTGGAGGCAGACTGGGGAACAGGGGAGATCATGAGCATTGGAGTTAAATAGAATATGCTCTTATCCTAACTCTACCATTTATTGGCTGTGTACTATGGGTGGGTTACCTAATATCTTTAAGTCTCAGTTTTCTCAAATGTAAAATTGGTGGTTCGTGAAAATTAGTTAGAACGATGTATCTGAAACACCTGGCACCATGTGGGCACCTTCCAAACATTAATTCCCTCTCCATTTCCCACTCCCTCTTCTTTATTTGATTCTCAGAACAGCCTTCATACAATCGTTTATTCACTCAACTACTGTGTGTCAGGTGCTAAGCTCTGGGACAACAATGTGACTTTAAATAGCCACTGTCCCTCCCTTCATGAAGGTTACAGTCAAGAAGATGGTTAATCAAATAACCACATTAGAGTAAGGTGAAGAAGTACGCAGTGCTCTGAGAGGGTATAATGAGGCCCTGACTCTCTCAGGGCTGCTGATCAGAGAGGGCATCGAGGAGGAGGTGACCCTTTAGCTAGGAACTTAGTAAATAGGAGAGAATGAAGCAAGGCTTTGGGGGAGTAAAGGATGGCTTTCCAGGAAGAAGAAACAGGATGTGCAAATGCCCTGTGGCAGGCAAGAGCATGGTGCATTCAAGGAACCAAAGGAAAGCCCAGGTAGCTACAGCAAGGACCAGATGTGGCTGCAGGTGGTGAGGGCCAGACCTCACAAGGCTCAGGCGGCCATAGTTAGAAATCAGGTCTCTAGCACAGGAGCATATGATCAGATCTGCCCTGAGAAGAGAGAGCAGTGTCACATCCTGAGACCATGGGGGAGGACCTGCACTCATCTTGGTGAAGAACTGGTTTCCTGGAGCAGCATGGTGGTGGTGGGCATGAAGGGGAGTGGTCAGAAATATTTAGGGGTTTATCAGGTAAAACAAACAGGATTTGGAGATGGTCTGGACATAAGGAGGGAGAGCCAGGGAGGACACTGGTGTGAGCCATGGATAAAAGGCAATGCCAGTGAGGTAGGAACTCCTAGTGGGGACCGGACCTGAGGGGTCGGGAGACCATTCTGAGCTGAAGAAGCCAAGGTTCTGCGAGGTAAAGGGACTGGTTATGGCCAGATGGCAGGATGAGGTGGGGATGGGTGGTAATGCTATTCTGAACACCTGCTGCGCCTGAGGAAATTTCCAGCTGGCGTGTAGGGGTGGGGTGGGGAGTGGAGGTGGTAGTTAGAAATGCTCCATTGCTTAAGATCTGGGAGCATTCTTGTCTGGACATTCTGGAATCAACTTCACACCTCAGATGGACGACAGAGCCAGCGAGAACGAAGCCAAGAAACTGTTTCCTAAGAGCACAAGAATATCCTGGCAGTAGCCACCCGGCTGACGGTGCACAGTGCCTGGTACACAGTAGGTGTTCAGTAACCAGCGGCCCTCTGCTGAGGTGGGCCCAGAGCCTCCAGGCTGGGGGCCTCGGGGCTGATACTCTACCCAAGGCAGGAACTAGGTATCAGAACAAAGAGGTTAAGGTTGGTTCTGAAGCCCCCAGGGCTCGAGAATTTGAAAAGATGAAATATAATTGCCAAAGTTGAATTTCAAGTTCCAAAACACCTCCCCCGCTCCTGGGTGGTGGGGGAAGAGATAAAATTCCCAAGCTGGGAATATAATTCCATCCTATTCAAACACTTGGCAATTTGCCTCAAATTAGCAGCGAAAGCTGAAAATAGGCAGAAAGCAAACATCGGCTGGAGGCCACAGGAAAAGTGGCAACAAATTATTGTTCTTTTAAGAATTACAAATACCAAAAGGCCAATTCATGGATTGTGTTGGGGCGTTGTTTTCCCAGAAAAAAGGTCGGCCTCACCCAGCTCTCCAGACCCTTTTGGGTCACACCAGGGTGAGGCAAGTGGGGAACTTTCACCCCAGCCCTGCCCTGCTTGTAAGACCCTGGGACATAGTGGTAGTTCAAGATCGTGAAGCTCCATCTCCCACTCCTATCCATAGGCTCTTCCACCTCTCACCAAGTTAGAAGTCTGAGGGAGGACCTGGCCCCTGGGCTGTCACAGCCCTGGTAGGCTGCCCTTGTGCTCAGGGCACCCGACACGTAGACATATTTACCGTGCACTCAATATATGTAAGACATTCTGCTAACAAGGACATCAACCCACCTCTCTCTCCCAGGGAGCTCACAGCCTCATAAAAATGACCCAGGGAGGGAGGGAGATGCAAGAGGGAAGAGATATGGGGATATATGTATATGTATAACTGATTCACTTTGTTATAAAGCAGAAACTAACACACCGTTGTAAAGCAATTATACTCCAATAAAGATGTTAAAAAAAATGACCCATAATCACATCTGGGGTGGTATCCAGATGTGATCTTAAATAACCTCAAATCACATATTGAGAAAGCTTTCCTTTTTCAATTTTATTTCACTCTCCCTGGGCCAATACATCATCAACACCTCCCCACCACTTGTTAAAAGCTCTTGGCAGGCAACAGATTCAAGCTAGAATTCATTGAATCTATGGTCATGGTTAGCTTCTAATTATGGCAAATGAAATTGGTTTCCCATTTTAAATAGTGATTTAATTCTAAAATGAATCTATTGGAATTTAGAAAAATGTAAACGTGCACCCACTTGAAGAAGCGTATCAACCAGTAATAGCACAGGTGGTGACCCACACAGGCCAACAACCACCTGAAGGTAAGCAAAAGGAAACAAACTGTCTCCACCCAGCCCCACAGACTCTTGACTATCCCGTGGAATCCCTGTCCCACCTATTTCCAAAATACTCCAGAGAATGGAGGATTTTCCTTTTGGTCTGGGATCAACTCAACCTGCTTGGGATAAAGAGCAATTAACAACCTTGGTATTAATTTCTGCAGGGACTGTTTTCCTCCCTCCAACCCCTCCTCCTGGGAAAAAAAGTTAATATAAACAAAGCCACTTGGATTCAACTAGTTAAGTGTTGTTTGGGTGAGTTGAGCGTTGTTTTGCAACTAAGATCTTAAGATATTTTAAGAGATGGTGATAAGAAAACAGACAGGGCCGTCCACCCAGAGAAAGAGAAAAGTGATGATTTGGGGCCACCAGTTCCAAGGTTGCGGACCCGAATTCCAGCACCAGGGCCCGCTTTAGACCTTTAGTTGTCTGAGCACTGTGGTGCCCCTTACTACCTTCTTCCCATGTAATTTGAAATATAAATAACATTAAACCACAAAGACCTAACACATATGCCAAAGTTAAAATTAGCTTATATTTCCATATTTTAAACTTACTGATGGCAGAATTTGAATAGGATTGTTGAAATGAACTTCTGTTCTCAGGTATTGTTTGGACTGGGGGTGTTTCTTTCACTTTTCTGGCACCCTGGCCACATTTTTTTCGCCTAACCACTAGCTGCCAAGGGAGGGTGGGTGTGGAGCAAGATGAGGTGGGAGTGTGACCCGGCCCAGCCCAGGGACTGCCGCTGCACCTAGGCTCAGGATGTTGACATGTCACCTGTCAGGACCACTCTGTGCTATCAGTCTGACATCAGGCTTTTAGTCGGCCAGACAGGAACCTGTCTCATCTCACAGGCACTAGCTGGATTCTCAGCAAGCAATTATCAGTTTACTCCACACAGACTCTCTGTGTTGGGGACACCAAGAGATCAGGAAACAGGTGTAGAAAATGGCCCAAGAATAAAGAATAAAACAGTCTACTATCCACTGTCATAACACACGGTAGTAATGAGATACCTCATTTCTGGACCATCAGAGCAAGTCGGGGCCTGAGATCATACCTTGTCCAACCTTGTCATCTTATAAATAAGGAAATAAGATTTCGGTGTTAACAGTGTCTCCTGCCAAGGAGGAATTAGCATGTGTGTAATTTAATCATGGGCAGGTCCTAGCACACCATGGGCTCAAAAAAAAAAAAATCATCACTGAATTCAAATAAATCTTCTGATTTGCTGCAGGAGAGAGGAAGTTGGAACCAGGTCTTGGTTGAGCTGCTTACCCGTGGTGGGAACGTGGTGGGAAGAGAGGTGGCCTCTAGGGACTTCCAGTATTGCAGTGGTTAAGAATCCGCCTGCCACGGGCGGATTCTTAACCATGGGTTCGATCCCTGGTCCGGCAAGATCCCACATGCCGCAGAGCAACTAAGCCCGTGGGCCACAACTACTGAGCCTGCGCTCTAGAGCCTGCAAGCCACAACTACTGAGTCTGCGTGCCACAACTACTGAAGCCCGCATGCCTAGACCCCGTGTTCCGCAACAAGAGAAGCCACTGCAATGAGAAGCCTACGCACCGCAACGAAGAGTAGCCCCCGCTCGCCGCACCTAGATAAAGCCCACGCGCAGCAACGAAGACCCAACGCAGACAAAAATAAATAAATAAATAAAATATATATTAAAAAGAGAGGGAGAGAGGTGGCCTCCGTGGCAGATCCTAACCCACCTCCCTCCCAGTGAATGGTTGCTTAGTCTACAAACAACTTCCGCATCTAATTAAGTGCAGAAGCACCGAGAGTGGTGCTTCGGAGGAGATGTTTTCCTCAAAGTCCTACTCTGGCCCCACTTTGACGTGCCATGACCAGCCCAGCTCTGAGGCATGGAGAGGGGCCGTGCACACTGGGGATCTTCCCCTTCTGCCCCCAGGGATGCCGTGCCCACAATCTGGAGTTGGCAGTCATAACGATTGTTTCTACTGGTCATTTTGGCAAAGTTGCTTTCTGTCCCCTCTCTGCTGGGGGAGGTCAGGTGGCGTTGGGACAAGGAGAGTATTGTGGCGCCAACCATTGTTCTAAGTGTCCTTAAATGGGTGTTTCTGGTACATGCTCTATGCACACATGTCCATGGGGCTTTAAGTAGGAGAAATAAGGGGGTGGGTTGGTTGTGGCGTCTTCTCTCCTCGGAGAAATAAGGAAGTTGGATTATTTGTTTTAGGGAGAAATAAGGAAGTGAATTTTTTCTGGGCTGGGCACGTTTGGTGACATGAAACAAAACCTTGGGTGGAGGGCATTGTGAGGCCATATTGGAATTTCCAGGGAGCTCCATGGGCCTAGAAAAGCTAAACGCAGCCAGGTCCCTCTGGTGCTGGACATGTGAACTGGAGAGTTGGAGACTGAAGCTACCTGCCCAGTGCCTTGGGCTGCAGGTCTCTCTTACCTCAGTTTCTTTCTGAGCAACTGCTCCCTTCTCCTCTCATCCAGCGGACACACTCCACTTGCTCAGATTCCACATAGCTCCACATGGCCCCTGGCACCCAGGAGAACCTGGCCTTCCCTTTCTCGTAGTCAACAACTGCCCTCCCATTAGTGCTTCTTGGTTCAGATTCTGATTGATTGTGGAGTCAGGGGACAAGTCTAGGGATTGGCTGAACCTGAGCTGATCAGCTACGTCCAGAGGTGTGTGTGTGTGTGTGTGTGTGTGTGTTTGTGTGTGAAGGGGTGTGTTGTGGTGGCTACCTAGAGTAACAGATGCTGTGGTAGGGTTTCCCCTGGGATGAGGGATGCTGCAAGCAGGCCCTCTAAGTAAGTGTGGCAGAGTGGGAATGAGAGTTTGCTCTCTCAGTTTGAGAACCAAGGAGCAAACGTGGTTTGTAACAGAAGGAAGTGGGATGATAGCCTCTCATCATCTGAGTGTCCAGACCCCTTCACAGGCCAGTCCCCAATTCTTTAAGAGCTGCCATGTTGGCACTGCATGACCCCGACCCCATCCATGGTTGATTGGACCGGGAGTAGACATGTGACCCAGACGGGACAATCCAATTTTCTCTCCTGGGCACTGGCACTGCAATGCCTCAGTGCACTTGCCAGATCGCTCTGGGGGGCCAGGTCCTGCCGCAACGACTGGCAAGAAGAGAAAGTGGGTCTGCAGGGAGGTCAGAGTGAAGCAGGTACAGAGAGAAGAAACTAAGTTTGAAAATGGTCTGAATTGGTGACTGATCAAATCCCTGCTTCTAGTCACTGTGCAAAATGTATGGAGGTTTCTCAAAAAACTAAAAACAGAACTACCATATGACCCAGCAATTCCACTCCTGAGTGTATAGCTGAAAAAAAATGAAAACACTAATTCAAAAAGATACATGCACCCAATGTTTATAGCAGCACTATTTATGATAGCCAAGACATGGAAGCAACCTAAATGTCCATCGACAGACGAATGGATAAAGATGTGGTACATATATATACAATGGAATACTACTCAGCCATAAAAAAGTATGAAAAATTGCCACTTGCAACAACATGGATGGACTTGGAAGGTATTATGCCAGGTGAAACAAGTCAGACAGAGAAGACAAATACTGTTTGATATCTCTTACATGTGGAATCTAAAAGATAAAGCAAACTAATGCATATAACAAAAAAAGAAACAGACTCACACATATAAAGAACAAACTAGTGGTTACCAGTGGGGAGAGGGAAACAGGGAGGGGCAAGATAGGAGTAGTGGATTAAAAGGTACAAACTACTATGTATAAAATAAATAAGCTACAAGGTTATATTGTACAGCACACAGAATTTAGCCAATATTTTACAATAATATAAATGTAGTAAAACATTAAAAATTGTGAACCACTATGCTGTACACCTAAAACTTATATAATATTGTACATCATCTATATCTCAATTAAAACAAGAATTGAATACAAAGGCTTTTGAATGTTTCCCCCAGCCAAAAAAAAAAAAATCCCTGCTTCCAGTCGCTTCTGGAACCCTGGCTGCCTACCTTCATGACAATCTTCCCTTTAATAAATTCCTCTTTGGGGCTTCCCTTCCTTGGTGGCGCAGTGGTTGAGAGTCCGCCTGCCGATGCAGGTGACACGGGTTCGTGCCCCGGTCTGGGAAGATACCACATGCCGCAGAGCTGGGCTGGGCCCGTGAGCCATGGCCGCTGAGCCTGTGCGTCCGGAGCCTGTGCTCCGCAACGGGAGAGGCCACAACAGTGAGAGGCCCGTGTACCGCAAAAAAATAAATAAATAAATAAATTCATCTTTTCTGTTAGTCCAGCAGGAGTGGTTTTGTATTGCCTGCAACTAGAATACTCATTAACACATATATTTAATAAAATAATAATAATAATAGCTGATATTTATTGAATGCTTATTATATGCCATACATTCTCCCAAGGGGTTTAATATAGATTATCTTATTTAAACCCCTCAACAACTCTGTAGGGGTATGTATTATTATTCCCATTTCACAGCTGAAGAAACTGAGCACAGATAGGTTCACTTGCTCAAGATCACACAGCTAGTGGAGCCAGATTTGACCGCAGGTCATCTGGCTTCAGAGTCTGGGCCACTGTCCATTATGACAGCCTTTTCATTTGAGACTGCTGGGGGGTGGGGACTCAGGCCTTCTGAGCTCTCCCCGCATCACATGCTCATTCCAGCCCTGCACCCACACAGAAAACTCAAGCTGGAGGAGTTGGCCTCTGAGGGGGAGTGCTTGCCCTCTGCCCCCTGCCCTGCCTACCCCACCTCCAGAAGTAGAGGGAGAGTCCAGAGTCCCTGGGTTTCCATGACACTGCACTTTGGGGTGGTAAACATTAAACCCATTGGTCTTCCTTCCTCTGAGTGCCCAGAGACCTCTGGAACCACCTCGAAGGAGGCTGGAAAGGGGACAAGACTGTTCGGGAGGTGCAGCACGTGGTCACTCTCACCTTCCAGAATTGCTTCTGGGCACTTCCCGAATGCCCAGCAGCGCATCCTCTCTCCCACTTGAAGCCACCATAGTGAGGGGCCTGGGCTGGGAATTGCACCCTGGCTGCCTGCTCCTAACTTGATCTCCAAGCCTTGGATTTGTTATCTGTAAAATGGGGGTTATAATAACCCCTACCCAGAGGAGAAAATAGGATAATGGGAAAATGTTTATGTATTAAGTGAGAAAAGTGGGGGCCTTTGTGCTTTCCTCAATAAGTGAGAGAAACCATGTCCTGATTACATCACTGAGCCACTGGGAAAAGCCTCACCTAAATGTAGACTTTTTTGTTTCATATGTATCCTACGATTGCATTCTTAGAGTTTTTGTTTTGTTTTGCTTTTAAATTGGGAAAGATAAATACCAAGGTGTTAAATTGGATATCCCTGTGTGATGAGACTACAGGGTATTTTAATTTCCTTTTTATTTTTTGGATTCAAACTTTCTGACATGAACATAGATGATTTATGTATTTAAAAATATATCTTACGGGCTTCCCTGGTGGCGCGGTGGTTGAGAGTCTGCCTGCCGATGCAGGGGACACGGGTTCGTGCCCCGGTCCGGGAAGATCCCACGTGCCGCGGAGCGGCTGGGCCCGTGAGCCATGGCCACTGAGCCTGCGCATCCGGATCCTGTGCTCCGCAGAGGGAGAGGCCACAACAGTGAGAGGCCCGCGTACCGCTAAAAAAAAAAATGTATATATATATATATATATATATATCTTACTTTACACATATAAAATATTTTTATTATTATTTACTTCAAAGTGCTTTGGCAAGTATAGAGCCCATAAATGTAGAGTGTGAGTACTTGTCCAGGTCCTAGAGTCATGTGTGGGGGACATTTGTGAGTTGCCTCTCCCACATCCACTTCCCTCTTCTCCTTTTGGAGCAGATTGGGTAGGTGGAAACCTTATCCTATCTCCACAGGTGGGCCTGGATTGGCTTAAATCAATCATTGTGGTGACTGGATTAGGGAGTCCGTGATGGAGGTTTGGTGCACGAGACTTAATTCCAAGGCTTGTGTTTGTCTGGGGAAACAAATTTCCACGTTTTTGATATATTATAGGTGACACATATCCATATGTCACCTGGGAACCTCCACCTGGGTGAAATTGGGGCCAAAAGAGAGGAAAAGGAGCTGAGAAATGGAAAGAGAGGGAAACCAGGTCCTGATTACATCACTGAACCACTGGGGAAAAAAGCCTCTCCTGAATGTAGACTTTTCTGTTTCACGAGCCAGTAAATTTCCTTTATTTTCAAAACCAGTTTGCGAAGTTAGATTTTGTTATTTACAACTTCCTAACTGATAAGGAAACAGGGACCTGAAGTGGGATATGGCAAATAATAGACCCTGTGGTGCAGAACTTGTGGGGCTGAGTAGGGAGGTATGGTGCAGGCGGAGCCAGGGCTTCTGCCTGGGAGGTTGGCAATTCTCAAAGAGCTGGTGGTGAAGAAGTCAGGTAGGCTGTAGTCTGAATCTTGGAATTCAAACCAAGGTACCTCCAAGGCTGCTCTTTTGTGAGACTTGTGGGAAAATTTCAGGATTTTGGAGGTTGTTCATGTCTTGTAGTCTTTAGTAAATTCCTACAAGAGACGTGCGTGGCTCCTTTGAAATTGGCCTGTTTGAAAGAAGATAAAGAAGAACTAGACACTTTAGACCTGAGGCCTTGATCCAAGTTAACAGTGAGTCCAGGATCACAGCCAAAAAGCTGAATTCTCCATGCCCAGCTATATTTAGTGTAAGCAGGGGCCCGGAGGTGGGGGGCTTAGCAGGAGATAAAGCTGAAGCCCCTCAGGTCCTTCCCAAACTCATCCCATTAAGCATTCTTTGTCTGAGATTATTTATTTATTTATTTTTTGGCTGCGACACGCGACTTGCGGGATCTTCGTTCCCCAGCCAGGGATTGAACTTGGGGCGCAGCAGTGAAAGTGCTGAGTCCTAGCCACTGGACCACCAGGGAATTCCCAAGCATTCTTTGTTTGACAAGGAGACCCAACTCCTCCTCTCACGCTTCTGCTGGGATGCAGACTCTGGACAAGAGGTCAATTAGCAATATCTCTCCACACCTGCTATGGCTTTGACACGTCAAGGAAGAAGCCATCCATTAAACCAAGGGCAGGGGCATGCACTGAGCCCAAGGTTAGTTGTCAGGAGATGAATATCCCCAGGTCATGTCCTAGACACAGATAAGTGGCAAAGTCTCCATGTATTTGGCTAAAAGCAAATAGGTCAGACACCTACTGAGCCTTTTAGAACATTGCTAAAGTAATCCCAATCTGCCCATTATCAGCCTGCCATTGCCCAAGGCCTAAAGTATTCTTGGGTCCCCAAATTTGCATCTAACAGGAAGTGGGATGCTAAAGTGGTACAGCCCCCAGGGAGAGCATCTCCAAGGCCCATCTCAGGAGTGTCCATCGAAAACAGGGAAATGGATGGACAGACCGATGCACAGCCGGAAGGATGGGTGAATCTTCAGGAAGGTTTTATCAGTGATGATAAAAGCCATTATATGCATGGGGGAGAGGGGGGCAAGGGTGGAGGAGATCTCTCCGCCTCCTGCGTACAGCCAAACTCTCTTTCTGCTTATTCAGAATGGCTTCCTTCCTGCCTTCATTCTGGAAATGCCATGGGACTGCTATGGCTGGGCCTGCCTGAATCTGCTCTGACCTCTGGAATCCCCCAGCAGACAGCCTTGACCCTTCCTTTTGGCCTGCAGCCTTCTCCAGGGCTGAGAAGAGGAAGCAACATACTCCCTCTTGGAGCTTGGAGCCTGCTCACAAGTCCCTTTAGAAATAAAGGGCAAAATGGGGACACTGTTCCTCGGACAATGGGGTTTTCTCACAGGGTGGGCTACCCAGGCCTTTGTGAGGAAGACTTCCTTTAAGTGCAGCCGGGGCTGGAGGACACCCTCTGGTCTCGGCCTGAGCACTGAGCTGACTGCGGGGGGGTGGAGGGTGGGGCCTGGGACTACAGATGGGGCTGGAAGTGTGCTTGAGTTAATACTGCCTGAGAGATTGGCCTAAGAGAGAGAAGACGAGGGCTGAGCGAGGGCAAGCCTCAAGACGGGACAGCACAGGGACCAGGGCAGGACTGGGACGGGTGGGTAAGTCTAGGCCTGGGGCTGCAGCCAGGGCTGGGAAGCTGGGAAGAGGCTTGGGGGTTAGAGGTGGTCCTGGGAGAGCATGTTGTATACTGCTCAAAGCACAGGCTTTAGCCATGGGCGGCCTGGGTTCTTCCCTGACTGTCTGGGTGGTCTCAGGCAGGCCCTCTCTCGGCTTCCATCTTCGCTCTGATCCCATCTTCTCTCCCCTGAACACTCTATTTAATGCCACCATCTGGCCCCCTTGGCACTCCTCCTCCCCCTATATCTGTGCTCGTTCTTTACTCATTCCCTTAACATCTTCTCATTTACTATATAATTTACTTAATTATAATGTTTATTGTTTATCTGTCTTCCTTAACTAGAATGTCAGTTCCATGAGGACAGAAATCTTTATCTTGTTCACTTGTGTCCCCGGATCCTAGCACGGTGCCTGCCACTGAGCAGGCATCCAATAGATATTTGTTGAGTGAATAAAGTTGTTAAGTCTCTCTGAGCCGAGAGCTTTCTCATTTGAAAAGCGAGGATGAGGGCTTCCCCGGTGGCACAGTGGTTAAGGATCCGCCTGCCAATGCAGGGGACAGGGGTTCGAGCCCTGGTCCAGGAAGATCCCACATGCCGAGGAGCAACTAAGCCCGTGCGCCACAACTACGGAACGTGCGCTCTAGAGCCCGTGAGCCACAACTATTGAGCCCGCGCGCCACAACTATGGGAGCCTGCGTGCCTAGAGCCTGTGCTCCGCAAGAAGAGAAACCACTGCAATGAGAAGCCCATGCACCACAAGAAGAGTAGCCCCTGCTCGCCACAACTAGAGAAAGCCTGCATACAGCAACAAAGACCCAACGCAGCCAAAAATGAAATTAATAAAATAAATTAATAAAAAAAAAGAAAAGAAAAGCGAGGATGACATTAATGATGCTGCCTCGGTGTTGCAGGGAGGAGCCAATGAGATCTCGCCTGTGAAGAGCTTTGCACCAGGCTGGCGGGCACTTCTGCAAATGACAGCTCGTATATGCCTCAGTTTCCTCATCTGTAAAGTGGGAATAAAAGTTGTTGTGAGGGTTAGCTGGATTAATATGTACAAAGCCTCATATTAGGTCAGAGCCTCACATGAGGTCAGCGTTCAGTAACGCTGGGCAGTACCACCCTTAGTTCCTTCCATCTCAGGCTTTTGGGTCCTTGTTTTATTGAGTTGAAGGAGAGGCTGGAGGTGACTCTGGGAGTCAAATCGTTGAACCTTTGGTTATGCTTAAGCTTAAGATAAAATGATCCCTCAAATCCAAGGCTTAAAACAGACAAAGGGTTTCCAGACTCCCTCCTCTTTAAATATCTCCCTAGATTTCAGGTGCTCCATCCTCCAGCGCTGGGTCACAGCTGACTCCTCGATGCCACCCATAAATAGGCCTTGGATTTTTGTTCTTCTCTCTCCATCCTTTCTCCTTCAGCCTTCACCCTGAGGACCTGACATCCCTGTGATCTCCATCTCAGCCTTTATCCCTGTAGGAACCTCCCCAGGATTAGTGGAAATGAGAAAACTCTGAGCTCCTGGGTCTTTTCACCTCTAACTCAGTTTCTGATGCCTGGTGAGTTTCAGACCTTGCTCAAGGCAGGGGGCTCATGGCATGCATTTAATAAACATGGAGTGAATGAATGAGTAGGAAAAGCCCCAGCTCTGACCCTGACCATTAGGTAACTAACATCTCTGGCCTTCGGTTTCCTCATCTCTAATGAGGGTTATAAATGCCTTCCCTGTCCACCTTAAAAAACTGTTGTAAGAATCAAATGAGATCATCAGCTCTTAGAATAAAGGGAGCTTGGATGTCACGCAGTCCAATTTGCTTATTTTTTCAAGAAGGAAACAAATCCCCAGAGACGCGGTATGTGTAGATGCAGAGAAACCTAATATAATGAACTGTTTTCTCACAGCTGAGTGGTCCAGGAATCCTGGAATTCTAGAGATTGTCCAGTCCAGCCAGCCAGAGGAAATCTAGGCCTGGACAGGGAGAGCGATTGCTCAGCTCACCCAGGAAGCAGAGCTGGAAGATGGGGCTCCTGGTTTCCAGTTCAGGCCTCCTTCCTGCTGTGTTGACAGCACCAGGAGGGGTGGCATCCAGGGAACAGGGGAGGCAATGGCTGCTGGGTGACTCCACCTCAGTTGAATTCTTGGGGCACAGAGCCCAGGAGCAGGGTAGGGAGAGTGAGGGAGGAAGGTAGCAGGACTGGCAAGGTAGTGATCTGTCTTGCTCATAACCAATCCCTGGACTCCCAAGGTGGTACCTGGGGAAAAACCATCGACACACAGGAGGCCCAATGCTGGCCATGTGGTGCAACCAGAAGTGTCCATCCCCCCCCAATCTTGGGGAGCTCAGAAGTCAGGGACAGGCATGGGGGCCCATGATTGGTGAAATGGGGTCCTTCCAACTCCCTGTTGCCTCAGCCCCCCAGCCTCTGTTCAGGCTGGGACAGGCAGACCTCCCATACCTGGGGATTTACCCCTGGCTCACTGATGATGGCGACATCTCAAGCCTCTTCGTATCCCTAAATCCTTCCTTGGAGTTTGTGAGCAATTACAGAACCCCTCCCACGTTCTGGATGCTTTCACCCACAATTTCTTATGCAAAAGTGTTGTTTCCCAAACTTGATTCATTTACCACCTCCATGATTTTTGCCATAATAATCTAACCCACTGAATACATAAATAAATAATATTTAATCAACGTTTTGCTTCACTTTCTAAAAACATAAATTTATGTCAAAAAAGAAACTTCATATCACTCCTGTAAATAAAGAAGCAGTATCAGTTGCTAAAAATACAAGAAAAAAGAAAAATAAATACATTCTTGGTTTCTGGTGCCAGGCCCCAGCTCTTGTTCCAATTATACTGACAAGCCGCCTGCATGTTCTCTCTGGACCTCTGTTTTCTCCTCCCTAAAATGGGGTTGTTGGGAGATAAAGTATGCAAGATGCCTTATTCTGAGCTGGCATGGAGTAGGTAAGAGAGAGAATTCTGGGCTGGTATTGGTTCTGCTGGTGCTGACACCTTCTCTGCTCTGCTCTGGCCTCAATCCCCTCCAGTCCCAGCTCCAACCCCCTTTATCTAGAACTTTAGAGTTTCCTGTGCACTTTTCAACCCTGTCTCATATTAATCTGCCTCTCAGCATGTGATAAGGGAAGCCAGGGGAGATCATGTCTGCCTATTAAGGGGCCGGCCATGCCACAGGGCTCAAATGATTTGCCCAAGGTCACCAGGGTGGAGCCTTGAACCTGGGCTGTCTGTTTCTACTGCACGGGGCGTGTTGGCTTCCTCCTCTGGTCACCCAGGAGACAGGTTCTCAGGCTCTGGCTGGGATGCAGTCTGCAGGAACCCTAGCTGGCTCTAAGGAGAAAGAGGGAACAGTCCCTGTCTAGGAGAGTTGGCCCTGCCTAGGGGAGGCTCCCCTCCCCGAAGCCACCCCCTTCTAGGTCTCCCTCTGCTTCCTCAGCCCCTAGCAAAAGACTCAGCCCAAGGGCAGGGGAGAGAGAGACAGGCTAGTGGTCTGGTTGGAGTGGGAAGGCGAGAGGGGACAGTGAGGAGAGTCAGAGACACAGGTGCACAGAGACGGAGAGACAGACTCGTGGACAGAGATGGGTAGAGACAGAGATCCAAATAGAGACAGGTTGTCACACACAGAGGCAGACACACAGAAAGGGGCAGAAAAGACAGAAGGCGCGAGAAAGACAGCCACCAACAGACACAGAAGGAAGTTGGATCCAAACCTAAAGACAACCCCAAAGAGTCGTGCATAGAGACGGAATCAGAGCTGGAGCTCGTGGAGAGAAAGTAGAGAGAAGAGAGAGAGAGAGAGAGAGAGAGAGCGACAGAGAGAGACAGAGAGAGACAGAGAGACAGAGAGACAGAGACAGAGAGACAGAGAGACAGAGACAGAGAGAGACAGAGAGACACAGAGAGACAGAGACAGAGACAGAGAGAGACACAGAGAGAGACAGAGAGAGAGACAGAGAGACAGAGAGAGACAGAGAGAGAAGCGCGGAGGCGGAAAGAGCAGGAGAACACGGAGACAGTGGCACCCCAGCCCTCCCCAACCCCGCGCGGGACCCGAGCCGAGCCGGGGCGCGGGAAGGGGGAGGGTGCCCCACTCCCCGGCAGGGGGCGCCCTGGCCACGCTGCGGACCGGCGGGCATCGCTCCAGCCGGGGCCGGGGGCGGGCCGGGGGCGGGGGCGGGGAGGGCCGGGGCCCCAGCCGGGGGCGGGGTCGGGAGCAGGGGAGGGCTGCCCCGGCCGCGCTCGGGCCCCGTGGTCGCCTTTATAAGCCTGCGGGGGAGTTGGCCCCGGTAGCGTCGCGCTCCCGCCACTCCGCGTCTTCCGTCCCAACGCACCGACCTCTCGTCACTTGTGCCAGGACAGACCTTCGCCCACGAGCTCTGCGCAGGTAAAGACTCGACGCTGGCTCCAGGCTCCCCGCGGCCCCAGGGATGTGGTCGATTCCCCGGCCCCTCCCACATCCTCCCCTCGCCTGGGGACGGTGGCGAGGTCGGATATCAGTGGCGGGGCAGGGACCTCTGCGCCCCGACACCTCCCAAGGCAGCCCATTCGGAACCCCCCAGCCACCTGTCCCGCTCCCGTGCTCGCGTGCATCCGAGGCTCCCGGCGGGCGCGCTGGGCCGGGCTGGAAATCGGACTTGGCGCTCGCGGAGCCGGCGAGTCAAGGGGACTGCTCTCGCGACCGCTGCTGCAGCCCTGGGGTCTCCTACCTCCGAGGCCGCTGCCCGAGACCCCCACCTTCAGTCTAGGCACCTCCTCCCGGTGCTCCGTGACTGAGCGGCTTCTACGGAACCCCCTTGGTCCGAGATCAAGCGAGTCAGGTTGCCCACCCAGAACTGCCAACCACCTAGTAATCTCTAGATCTTGCCACAGTAGTCGGGGAGGGGGCTGGTCTGCCTGGGTGGGCTCCAAAGTAGTTTGGGCCAGAGCTGGGAACAGTAGAGGGAGGGAGGCGCTTGGGTCCGGGAGCCGCAGGGGGGTGGGAGTGGGGGAACGGACATCCGGCGTGTTGGAGTCTGTTTGGGAGTTCGGGGTGGCCACAGCAGCCTTAGGGCAAAGCTCCGGAGTCCCAGAAGCTGAGGGAGTTTGCGATCCATCTCTGGGCATGTGCAGGTGAGCGGATAGCTCAGGGTTGGTTCCCATGCCTAGTCTTGATAAAAAAGGGTTAAATGCATGGTAACAGTGGTGGGGCTGGAAGCTAAGGAAAGTCCTATCCTTCCCCTACATTGTCCCTTTTGACCCTTTTTCCAAGCGTAATGGGATTGGGGGAGGGGGAGCTTTACAAAGGCCTGAGGATGGAGGGGGAAAACCCTGGAGATCAAAAGGGGGCAATTCTCAGGCCAGAAAGGGCCTCTGGGCCCTGGGAAAGAAAGACTCCCCCGGTGGGCCGGGCTTCCCTGGTAAGCAAGGGGTTGGCTCCCACACCAGCAAAGATGACAGCAACTGTTTACTGAATGCCTACTGTGTGCCAGACTCCAACACTTCACATGCATCATCTTGTTTACAAATAGGAAGACTGAGGCCTGGAGAAGTTACGTAAATATGAGACCAGGATGTGAACCCAGACTCTAAACCCTACAACCTTAGCTCCCTGCTTCCTTTATGTGACCCAATAGATGAGGGGCTGACCTTTCCTCTTCTGGCCCTGCTGGTGCTCAGGCTTGCCTCGCCCATGCTCTAGACCTGCCTTCTTCAAATCTTTAGTCCTCCCCACTGTGTTGTTCCCCCGCTCCCCACCTACTCCACTCCCTGCCCCTGCTCTTCTTGTCCCTTTGCCTCCTTTTTTCTTCCTGAACTTCATGCCTCTGAACTCCCTAAGCAGAAGAGGCTCCTGGACATGGCTTCCTAACTTCCCGGCCCCTGGAGTAAGACAGACTTGAGTGATGGCCCCTGTCTGTATTTGTGGCCCCACCTGGAAAATAGGGAGTATGCCTCTCTCATGAGACTATTGTGAGGAATAAAACTGAACTGAGGCCAGAAACAAAATGCTGTCTTCATTTAACAAATACTTAGGAACGCACCAAGCCCTGTTCTAGGTGCTGAGAATGCAGCCGGCAAATTAAACAGCCGTCTGGACGCTTGTGTAACAAAATGTTTTCAGGCTCTGAAATTGACACTTTAGAATTGGAATTAAGCAGTTCACAAGGAAGGAGATTAAAATGCAATAACATGGGTAAAACTGATCAGCCAACCTTTGGTTTTCACTAATAGAAAAGGCAACCTAGCTGTGTGACCTGGGACAAATTCTGTTCTCTGTCATGCCCCAGTCTCCTCCTTTAAGTTGAGGAGATCGATAAATAGTATGATTAATGTATGCAAAGTGTTTAGCTGGTGTCTGTGCCTAAGAAAATATTGTCTATAATCAGCTCTAATCTCAGCAGAAAATGCAACCCTGAGACTGGGCATAGGGTTATGTCGCTGCCCCTGAACCCTGGAAACCTGTCACCACCCTGCCTAGGCCCTGTCCTTTCCCTGATGGGTTGTGCTGTGGAGTGGCATGGCGTCTTCCTTGCCCACACTCAGGTGCCACCTCCTGTCATCCTAAACTCAGCCTTGGCCAGGAGCCTGGAGGTCCTTGCTGGGAACAGGCCTGGGGCTGTTATCTCCACAGTGCCTTCTGCCTCTGTGTGTCCCAGCTTTGAAATGAGGTGAAACCAAACTCAAGCCCTGCCTGTCCCATGGCTTACATACCCAACATTCCCTGCAAACTAGGAATCATTCCTGGAGAAGGGAAGTGACTTGTTCAAGGACACACAGATGCTACCTGGGGAGCTGGGGCTGGAGCCCTGGTGATAACTCCAGCGATCTTCACGAGTACCCATCTTTGGGGATGAGGCCTCTTAATCCAGGGGCAGGATCCCGTGACATAGCTCGGAGTTCTCACCTTGAGTTATTAATACAAAACTCAGAGCTTGAAGAGAACATTACGGGCAGAGTGAGCAAGCTGAGCTGAGAACCAGCACCCAGCAATCTCCGCATGGCCACAGGAATGCACACTCAGCTTTCCAGTGCTACGTCGTCGTCCTCGTCCTCAGCAGGCTGGAGCTAAGCTGTGCGGTGTGTTTTTTTGTTTTGTTTTTAGAGATGTCCTCACTTTTAGAGGGCAGTTGTGGGCAGTAGATTGGAGGTTCATTCCCAGCACTGCTGTGTGACCCTAGACAAGTTTATTTCCCTCTCTGAGCCTCAGGTAAGGAAATCATCTGTAATATGGGTTAATAATATGTACTTTGCAGAGTTGATGTGTGGGGCCAGCAAAATCATAAATGGCTTTTCACCGTTGAATGGCTCAGCTGGGGCTGACCCACTGTTGGAGATTGTTGTTGAGAAGTTAATATTTCCTATGGGACAGTTTCTTTGCCACTACCAGGTGATCCATAAGGGCCAGAGGGAAAGCCCTATGTAGGTTACAAAGGCATAGACAGGAGGGAAAGTGCTGGCTTTGGGATCAGCATCTTGGGTTCCAATCCCTAGCTGTGTGACCTGAGGCAAGTCACTTGGCCTCTCTGAGTGCTGGGTTCATAGTAGGCCCCCAGCAACTCTTCTCTGATGCTCAGTGTCCAAAGAACATTCAAGAATAGTCTCCATATTTTTCCACCCCCCTCATACCACCCCCCAACATTTACTAATTACTCCCAGAAAAACTTCATGCTTAAAGTTTTCCATGCTGAAATTCTCAACCTCACTGTGGCATGAAATCAATTGTTTGCATTTAATTTGACTTCTCAAATTAAGAGGTAAAATTTGAGATGAGGATAGGGGGTCGGGGGGGAGGAGATGAGGAAAATGAAGTTAAACCAGATGTGTTTTTGTTTAACTGTCGGATGGTGGTTAAACTGCCTGGGTATTAAGATCATTCTTTCTGAATTCCAGTAACCAGGAGTCAAGTTTCACTTAAAATTGTAGTGTTCCTTCCTGGCTACCGTGGACTAGCCCTCCCCATTATTATTATTATTACTATTTTATATTCATCTGAGGCCACAAAGTACTGGCCAGAGAAGAGACCTCATAGATTCCTCAGAGCTGGAAGGCATTTAAAGGCTGCCTCTGTCAACCGGCTGCTTTGCAGACCAGGGAGACTGAGGTCCAGAGAGGGGAATGGCTTGCTCAGGGTCACCCATGACTGTCCTAAAAGTAACCACTATCTTGATTTTGGTGTGTATCATTTCCATAGCATATCCTTAATATATCTTTTTTTTTTTTTTTTTGCGGTACGCGGGCCTCTCACTGTTGTGGCCTCTCCCATTGCGGAGCACAGCCTCCGGACGTGTAGGCTCAGCGGCCATGGCTCACGGGCCCAGCCGCTCCGCGGCATGCGGGACCCTCCCGGACCGGGGCACGAACCCGTGTCCCCTGCATCGCCAGGCGGGCTCTCAACCACTGCGCCACCAGGGAAGCCCAATATATCTATTTTTTAAAAAGAAAGAATTGTTGAAGGAAGAATACAGATGGTGTGAGTTGGTAGAGAAAGATCCGCAACTCAGAGCAGAGTTTAAGCCCTTGAACTGTTGATATACTACCTGTGTGACCTTGGGCAAGTCCCTTCCCCTTTCTGAGCCTCAGTGTCCTCATCTGTAAACCAAGTTGCCTAAAGAGCAGGAGTTGGGGGGTTGGGACATCCCTAAGACTTGGAATGGGTCTGATTTAATTTGAGTTGGTCCTCATACACTTGTGACTTAGGTTATGGCAGGTCAGTCACAAACTGCCCTCCTGAGGCAGAAAAGGGTGGGGGTGGGGGCATTGTTGACTCCCGCAGTGATTTTTTAAAAATTTCATTGAAATAGAGTTGATTTACAATGTTGTGTTAGTTTCAGGTGTACAGCAAAATGATTCAGTTATACATATACATATATTCATTCTTTTTTAGATTCTTTTCTCATATAGGTTATCACAGAATATTGGGTAGAGTTCCCTATGCTATGCAGTAGGTCCCCGTCGGTCATCTATCTTATATATAGTAGTGTGCATGTGTTAATCCCAAGCTCCTGGTTTATCCCTCCCCGCCACGTTTCCCCTTTGGTAACCATAAGCTTGTTTTCGATGTCTATAAGTCTCCTGCAGTGATTTTAAAACATTGATTTCATTGCTGGTGATTGCATTTTACATAAAAATAAGGGTTTCTGGCTTCTCTCAAAAGATCAAAAGACGTGGCCTCTCTGGGCTGCATCCCTGCCTGGCCACCGTGACTGGAGCTCATTAGCAGCTGCTCCACCCACTTGACCGCAGTCCCCGCTGTGCCCTGCTCTCGCACCCAGCCCATTTGCTTCATTGCCATTCCCTGCCTGCCTTCTGAGTTTGCAGTTTCTGGGCTAGGTGCATGAGCCTTCCGCCAGCCCTCAGGAGGCTCAGGTTAGGAATGTGGGACACATAGACACCAATCCCTCTTCCGGGGCCTGGCAGCATCTCTGAAACATGTCAGCCAGGAGGAGGGAGCTTCCTTTCTGCTTTTCTGGTCCCAGGAAGAGGCTAAGGGCTCTAGAGTTTGGGGGCTAACAGAGCATCAGCCTGTCAGTGCTTAGGAAGCTGGGTCCGGGGCCCACCCCCTAGGGGACAGGCAACCTGGGGTGCTTCAGACTAGAGATTATGCAGCCCCCTGAGGGGAGGGACCCCCTTGACATCTGCCACCTCACCTAATGCTCCCAGTAGCCCTGTGCATTGGTGTCACTTCGCAGACAGGAAACGCCGTCTTGCACTCTGAACCCACAGCTCTCTGTTCTGCCCCCTTTGCTGGGGGCCAAGGCCTGGTGATTGATGACAGGCCATAGCCCATCTGTAGCACAGATCTCCAAATCGCCGTGTCTGAGCTCAAGGGCAGTGTAGGAGGCCATGAAACCTCATGGTTAAAGCTCACGGTGAAGGCTCTGGAGGCAGCTGCCTAGCATGAGATCCTAGAAGGTCTCCACAAGCAAACTGTTCTGCGGGGTACAAGATGAACAAGGGGGAGCCCTGATTCCTGACAGAGCCACAGGGCCCCTGGTCCCTGCAGCTGCAGAGGAGTGCTAGGAATGACCTTGTGTGGGAAGTAGCATTTTGTGAGCACCCGCTGGGTACCAGGCGCTTTCCACATCATCTTTGAACCTCACCTACCCCTCACCCCCTGCCACTTTGCAGTTGAGGCTCAAGGGATGGACACCTTGGGTCCAAACCCCTTCCCGAGGTGCCTCAGTCACCCTGCCCTGACCCGGGGAAGGGAGAGAGGGGAATGGCGGCTGGGAGGCTATTTCCTCTGAGACCCTGTAGTGAGGCACTGACCCAGGGCTTGTTTGAGAGAAGCGTCTTCATCTTCCCAGATCTCAGTTTGTGATTCAGGTGATGAACTTCTGCTGGCCAGGTCTGCAAGCTGCCGGACAGGCCCAGCTAACATTTTATGTTCTTTAAAAAAGTGTTTAGGTGGCTTTTACTTGAAAAACCGTAAATCCCACTTAAAAAAAATCTTTTTTTAATTTTTAAAATTTTTATTTTTTGGCCGCGTTGGGTCTTCGTTGTTGCACGCGGGCTTTCTCTAGTTGTGGTGAGAGGGGGCTACTCTTTGCTGCATGCACGGGCCTCTCATTGTGGTAGCTTCTCTTGTTGCGGAGCGTGGGCTCTAGGCGCACGGGCTCAGTAGTTGTGGCTTGCGGGCTCTAGAGCACAGGCCGAGTAGTTGTGGTGCACGGGCTTAGTTGCTCTGCGGCATGTGGGATCTTCCCGGACCAGGGCTTGAACCCATGTCACCTCCATTGGCAGGTGGTTTCTTAACCACTGCGACACCAGGGGAGTCCCCGTAAATCTCACTTTTAAAAGGATCTGCCATGTGACTTTTTGTGAAGTCAAGCTCTTGCCTTCTCTGATTCACCTTTTACTTTGTCTACAGAACAGCAGGGTGGGCACTCTCCCAGACCTCAGGTTGAGGTTGTCAGTTCGATGTCCTATAATCCTCTAAGCTGGCTGTGTCAGGCTTGGCCTCTCCAAGTGTCATTTGTCTCTTTCTACTCCACCTGTTCCCACTTTGACTTACTGGCCTCTTAACATACAGGAGTTAATAACGTACTCACCTGCCAGCATTCTGGGTGCAAAGTGTGTCAGCGACTCTGAGACCCCCTCCCCTCCTTCACTCCTTCTTAGCACCTGTAGAGCTGCTCTGTTTCCTCTGCCTCATTAAGCGAGCACCCCTCTCCCACCTCCACACACCACCGCTAACGTTGTCATGCCAGGTGGTACTCAGCGCCTGTCCTGGAACTGTTCGGTTAGTCTAACGGCTGCCCTATGTGGCAAGTGCGATTATCCCATTACAGATAAGGAGACTGAGGCACAAAATCACTCAGCCTGGAAAGTGCGAAATATACACACTCATCCCCTACCATTGCCAATCCACCCACTCAAGGATGCTTCCTTCTTTGTGACATGAATTACACACCCTATTTCTCTAGAAGAGTCTGGTTGCTTATTTTGAAATGATCAAATGTCGTAATTCATATTTCAGCTTCAGTTAGCCTATCAGGATATCAAAGATAAACAAGTTCCTCTCAAAAGCTCATTTGAGCCTTGCCTTAATCACCTGAGTAGTTTTTGTGAAAATGCTGTGAGTTTTCATTTTTCCCCTTGACCTCATCCTTCCAACTAACATTTAAGGTCTTACTCTGTGTCAGGAACTGAGAAAGTCACTTTTAAGGACCTTATTATATTTAACTTGTTATCCTCTCCATTTTATAGAGATGAAAACTAAAGCTCAGAGAAACTGAGTAACTTTCTCAAGGTCACACAGCCAGAAAGAGGCGGTGAGACCCAAATTTAGGTCTCATACCTTCCTGCCCAATCAGATTAGCATCTGGATTCAATTTTTTTGTCTGGATACAAGCCCTCAGGGGACCTTGCTGTATATATTTGTTTTCAGTGGAACCATCTGTCTCTAGGGTTTGCAAAGTCATGTGGGAGGTCTCAGAGGGAGGGGACCAAGCACAGGCACACTCCTGGTTGGACAGCTGCTTCTGTTCTCCCAGACAATGGGTTTTGGCCTGGACACCTCCTCTTCTAGTCAAGAGGAAGGAAATGACAATCCTAGCAGGAAGCATCCTCAGAAAGCCAGAGGAGCCTGGGTTTGAATCCCAGCCCTGCCATTTCAAGCTGTGTGACCTTGGACACATCCCTTTCCCTCTTGGCTTTCAGTTACCCTGCCTGACAACTATGGCTTGTTTGAGGGAGGCAAGGTTAGGACTTTTCTAGTTCACGTGTGGCAAATAGTTGGCACGCATGCTGTCACCCTCTTGTCCTGTACATGTCAGACATGACTAATCAACCACTGCTCTCTTTCCTTCTAAACCTTAAGTTCCTTCTAAATGCAGTCCTACAGGCAGCCATTATCCACTCATTAGAATTGGCACACAAGATGGAAAGACATCCCGGAACCAAATTAGACTTAGGCATTGTGTGAACAGGGGCAGAGAAGGGACGGGCCCAGGGTGGTGCCCAGGCCGGTGTCACTGTGCTCCTCGGTCTTCTTTTCCTGGCCTGGGAAAGCAGGAGGACTCCCGAGCTAGACTGTGCCAGAACTCACCTCTGATGCAGGGTGCAGACCTTCCATGGAGCTGTGTCCCTGGTTCACTCCTCAAGGAAGGGTGGGGAATGGTTTCTGGGGCTGGTCACAGCTCAGGCTTAAAATAAAAAGGAGAAGGAAGAGGCTGGTTTCAGATCGTCCCGGAAAGAGTTCCGCTAACCCCTTCCCCCACCCTCCATAACAATATCCATAGTAGTGGTAATAGTAGTAATAAGAGTTATTAACATCTACTGAATATTTGTTATGCACCAAGCCACTCTACTAAATGCTTTATATACATTCATGCTTTTAATCCTTATAACAGCCCATTTTTCAAGTGAGGGAAATGACTCGAAGGTGAAATAATTTGCCCAAGTTTCCTCAGCTGGTGAACCAGCGGAGTTGCTGAGATTGGAATTTTCACATCCGTCCAGCCCTGAAGCTGGCTCCCCTCCCTGGCTCAGTTTCCACACTGGCTCTTCCTCACTCACCATCATCACCTCTCATTTGTGACCCTGACATTCCTTCACCTGTGGAAAGCGCTCTTCCACATGCAGAGCCTTCCATGTACACATGGGAGTAGCACAGCAAATGGTATCTCCATGTTGCAGGTTAGAAAATTGGGCCTGGGATCACACGGTGAGGAAATGGTTATCCCTGGGCCCTGGATTGGCCAGGGGAGCCTGTGTTGGGGGATGGGAACATGGGAGTGTTGCAGCTGAGGTGGGGTTGAGTTGCTGACCCCTCATCCTGGATGAACCAAAACTAGTTCCTGTTTCAATCAGCCATGGGACCGTAGATGAGTCACTTTAACACTCGTTTAATAGTCACTTTAATACTGGATACTGCCAGCCTCAGTATCCAGACTCTTATACTTTTCCATTTTTAAAGCTCTTTCTTACTCATGAACTCGCTGAATCCTTGAAACAGCCCAATAAAGTATTATCTTCATTTTGCAGAATGGAAACAGGCTCAGGTCAAGTGGATGGCAGAACCAGCCCTCAAACTCAGGTCAGGATCATAGGCTAAAGATCTTTCCCCAAATGTGTCCCCCAACCTGTCCCATCTTTGCCTTTGCACCTGCTGTCCCCTCCCCTGCAGTGTCCTCCCTGCCTGTGTTGCCAGTTGGCATCATGGCTGCTTTTCTAGATCTTGCTTGGAAATCTTCAGCCCTTTGTAATCTGATCATCCAGGTAGTGTCTGGCTCTGTGTGAGTTTCTGGAGGGCAGGAACCCCAGCTGAGCCATTCGTGAATCCCAGTGTCTAGCAAGGTACCCTCATTCAGCAAGCGTCCAATGACGTTAACGTAATGAAAGGCTGCCCCGCCTGGCAGGGGTTTCCACAGCCCAGCTGGGCTTGGTTCCCATGGGGAAATCTGAAAAGGCTGTCCCGCTGGGTTTAACACCTGAGCCACTCCAGGCTGAGCCTGGCTGCCCTTCCCGCATATGCATTGGTGTCTTCTTCTCTCCATCAGTGACATCAGCTCATGAATGATTGGTTAATGATTGGCAGCAGGACAATCCAGTCTCCCTATTGGTGGCTCAGACCCTTAGTCAGGTATGAGTTTCCCCAGCGTCATACCTCTGACCAATCTTCTTGTTCACAGATGGACCCTCAGTGCCCAATAACCTTAATTTCTTTAAAAATAGTAACAGCCATCATTTGCCGAATCTATATAACATGCATCCTGGTGCATAGCATGCACTTAATACATATATGGTGAATGGGTGAGTGAATACTTGCAGGAAATAACATCTCTTAGGAACTAAGACCTTGTATGACCTCCGTGCCTGTTTCCTCCTCTGTCCCTGAGAGGTACTCGGAGGAGTGATTGATACATATATATCAATAGATATTTGTTTTAAATATGTCATGGACCAGGCTCTGTTTTAAGTGTTTCACTTATATTTATTCATTTTTCCTCACAACTGAGCCCCAGAGAGTCTAAGTAATGTCTCCTAAGTCACACAGTCGGTACCAAGTGCAAATATTTTCATACCTTCCAGGGCACATGTATTCCAAGTAATATAATGTGGTGACCATTTTCCCCCAACCTCTTTCCATAGTACAGAAGCCCCTGCCCCAGAGCCTGTGGTCATAAGTAGTAGGTGAGTCCAGTGGTGGTTTTGCCCCCTGACTAGGAAACATCTCCATGGATATAAAATATGCTAAAATGTGTTAAGACACTGTGTTAAGACACAGTGCCGAGCACATAGTAGATCTTGTGATCATCATCCATGTAACAGGCGTGGATCCTGCCCTGTATAGAAGCCCACAGGAGGGAGACCTGACTCTGCTGGAGAAAGCCAGGAGATCCTTCACAGAAGAAATTAAAGCAGTCCTGAATGACTATAATAGCATCAGCTCATACCTCCTAGGAGCAGACACTGCCCCAAGTGTGTTAGGTGTAGGAACTCTTCAGCCGTGGGAGGTAGCACCATAATTAATCATCCCCACCCCATGGATGAGGAAACAGAAACGAACTCACTTGCTCGGGGAAGTGGTTAGCAGCTGGCAGGCCGGCACGTAAATCCCAGCCATCAGGCTATGGAGTCTGGTCGTACTGCCTCCTTTTGTAAGGAAAGGTTCATCTAAGTTTCCTGCTGGTCAGTTCCTCTCGCCTCTGCTCAGGGCTGGCTGTTGGCAGGCAGGCCTGGGTGAGTGTACACGCTGACGTTACATGATCCTTGCAGTGGAGGAGAGTTTCCCCACCTCCTGGGCTGGGGAGCCACACCCTGAGGCTGGGCCCAGACGGAAGTTTTCAGGAAAGGAAACCAGCCCATTACCTTACCCCTGCCTGGGGCAGCCCCTGCACATGTCAGCTCCCTAATTCCCTGGCACTGCTCAGAGCCGACAGCAACAGGGACTAACATCCCCCCCGATGGGGAAGATTTGTGACAGTTCTGAGGGAGGTACTACTGTGGTCTGTAATACACAGAGGCAGAAACAAGACTCAGTGTGGTTAAGTAACTTGCCCAGGGTTGCAGAGCTGATGGGTGGAGGAGCTGGGATTTGAACCCAGAGTCTGGGGGCTTTCCCCTCTGCTTTTCAGTCTGCTCTGAGCTGACTGGTTTTGCCTCTGGTGAGGGAAAAATTGTCTGTCTTGGGGATGCCTGGCCCAGAGACTTAGGCTTGCCTCCAAGCAATCTTAATTTGTTTAATAATACTAAGAGTTGTCATTTGCTGAATCCCCATGTATGGCCTGCTAAGTAAGTGTTTTACACACCCTTTTTCATTTGGTCCTCTTAAACTTCCCACAGAGTAGGTACTCCAATCCCAGCTTTTACAGGTGAAAAGGAGAAGCACGGAAAAGGGAAGGGACTTGCCCAAGGTCATGCAGCTCATAAGTGGTTAAGCCAGAATTGGAACCTGGGCAGCCTGGCTCCAGAGTGTGGGCCCGGAGTCACTTAATAAATATTAGATAAATCTCTGCAGGCCAGATGTATAAACTCTTCTTGCACCTGATGGTTCTTCCAGAGCCTGACTCAGAGAGGGGGTGCAAGGCAGGAGTTGAGCAAGTGGCAGGAATAGACTGTGGGACACTCCCTGGCCCCCTGAGCCGAGGATGCAGGGTTTATCTACCCCTTGTGTGATCCTGGTCAAAGGGAGGAACGGACAGGGGTGGGGAGCACAGGGGGGCAGTCCCGGTGTCTCCAGAACCAGGGTCAGAAGGAGGCCAGAGTAATTAGCCTGGCTGAAGCTACT
Organism: Monodon monoceros; assembly: GCF_005190385.1. Taxonomy (NCBI): domain Eukaryota; kingdom Metazoa; phylum Chordata; class Mammalia; order Artiodactyla; family Monodontidae; genus Monodon; species Monodon monoceros. The sequence goes on along the minus strand of NW_021703774.1, from coordinate 164,542,620 downwards.
GCTAACTGAGAATCCTCAGTGGGGGACTGGCCCCAGCTTCAGTCCAGGGCTCTGGCCTTGGACCTGACCCTCCTGGAGTTCCATCTCAGGCTTCCAGAGTCTTCCTGGGGTGGCAAATCTCAGAGCACTGGTTTGTGTGAGAACTGTGCTCTGCAATTTCCCCCTTCGACACCCAAGTCCCTGGACTGGCCTGCCTGCCCCACTTCGTCCTTTTGGAGGAAGCAGATCCTTTCCTCTTGCGTGGCTACTTGATTGGAATAATCAAGTATTTCCCCACTGGCCCCTGGCCAGGCCGAGCTCACTTGGCAAGGCCTCTCACTGGGGCTCTGAGGCAGGCCTTCCAGCCTCCCCATCCTGTAGCACGCTCTAATCAGCGAGGCTGAGATGCACAGAAAACCCTGTCCCATTGGCTTTGCTGGGCAGGCCCCAGATGGTTCCTGTGGCAGAGGCAGGGCTGACCTTGGGCTTTGTTCCCTCACTGTCTGGAGTGACTACTGTTGGTGGAAGGAGGGGCTGTCCCCACTTCAGAAAATCCACGCTGGAGTGGCCTTTCTTGTCAGCTCACCTGGGTGTCACCTCTTGGCACCTGTCAGGCTGGAAAAAGGAGGGAGCAGAGTCAGGAAGGGGGAAAGATGGGTGCAGAACATTCATTCATTCATTCAACAAACATTTCCTTAGCCCAACTGCCTTCTAGGCCCAAGGCTGGCTGCTGGAATTCGCAGACGAATCTGGTCTAGCTTTTCCTTCAAAGATCAACCAGTGTGTGCAGGAGATGGTCATGTAAACAGACACATTCAGACACACTCACCAGGTGGTGTAGGGCGAAGGAAAGTTCAAGAGCTATGGGACCAGAGGAGCCACCTAACCCAGCCTCAGGCAGAACAACCACAAAGAATTTCTGCGGGAGGCAGCATCATTCTTTTTATTTTCCTCTCCCTTTCCAACAAATACTGAGCATTTTCTGCAGGCAGGTGTGGCTCTGGGTGCTGGGGATACAGGAGCTCCTCTGTAATGCAAAAGACAGACCATACAATAAAACTGGGTTAATTTCAACCAGTGATGAGCAGGGTTGTGAAATAGTGAGGGACTGGGGTGTGGTAGGGGCTCACAGGTGGTGGCCTTTGACCTGAAGAATGAGGAGTGATCCAAGCAAAGACCTTGGGGATGAGTGTTCCAGGCAGGGGAACAGGCCATGCAAAAACCCTGAGGGAAGAGAACAGGGCACAGAAAGTCTGAGTGGTGAGCGGAGGGGGCCAGGAGGTGATGTCAGAAGGTGGGCTGGACCCAAAGCTTGCAGACCTCAGACCGACTCTGGGAGAATCAGCAGGGCCTGCCAGGAGAAGTAAGGTAAGGATGACCTGTTTGTTGGGTGGCCCCTTAAATGGTTGTTTAAGCAGGAATGGACTTTGGGGTTTGCCATTCTAGCCCTCTCCAGTCACAGAGAAGGAAAGTGACCCTCCCAGGTCGTGAAGGGCGGTGGTAGGACTGTATCTGGGTCCCCTAGCCACCAACCAGTTTCTCTCCAATATGCCCACACAGCCCCTCTGAATTAAGGCGAACACTTATTAAGCACTTACTGTTTGCCAAGAAAGTTACATATCTTGCCTACTTTGACAGGAGGAGGTGACCTGGGTTCCAGATGATTGACCCTGGCCGAGTGACTGAACCTCAGTTTACTCATAAAATGGGGACAGTAATGGTTTCCAGCTCGTAAAACTGTTGAGGATTCAATGAGATATGAAGCGTGTTGAACAGTTTCTGTAGTGCTTGACAAAATGTGAATATTTACTGAGCATTTTTGTTTTCATTTAAGTTGTTTTATGGACCCTGGGATCTTTCAGTGGATTAATGATGATCCTTGTTCAAGCACATTTCTCACTGCTTCATAATGGCCCTCTTGTATATTTTATTATTTTTATTTTTTGGCCACACTGCGTGGCATGTGGGATCTTAGTTCCTCTACCAGGGATCGAACCCATGTCCCCTGCAGTGGGAGCGTGGAGTCTTAACCACTGGACTGCCAGGGAAGTCCCTATTTTATTATTAAAAATAAATTTTAAATGCCTATGAGCCATCATCCAATACCTTACATCTTCCTCTGGGTTCCTCCATCTGTCTCCTACCCACCATTCTTCATGTGGGGTAACCACTCTCCTGAGTCTGGGCTTTCTCATTCCCTTGCCTTTTAAAATTATTATTTTAAAATTTTGATTAATACTTTATTAGTATTATTATCACACACAGATATACGTGTTATACATATGAAGTTTCTCATTCCCTTTGCCTTTTTTGGATTAGTATTTAAAATCATATATATGTACGTGTTATATACATTATGTAAAATATATATTTTTTTACTTTATGAAAGTGTATCATGCTTTACATAATCTCCTGGGACTTGCTTTTTTCACTCAATCTTACATTGCCAAGATTGATCCAGTGGTTGCATGTAGCTGTAATTCTTTTTTTTAACTACAGTATAATATTCCACTGAGTATTCCGTAATTTTTTTTTTTTTTGGCCGTGCTGCCCTGTTTGTGGGATCTTAGTTCCCCGACTAGGGATTGAACCTGGGGCCTTGGCAGTGAAAGCGCCAAGTCCTAACCACTGGACCTTGAGGGAATTCCCACCACAGTTTTTATTTAGTCAACTTCTTGTTGATGGCATTTGGGTTGTTTTCAGGTTTTTGCTAGTGTAGAAAAAGCACTATGAGTATTCATGTATATGCTTTCTAATGCATATATATAGAAATTTTCTCTTGATATATAACTAGGAGTGGAATTGTGGGGTCATAGGGTATATGAATATTTGTTCAGTATCACAAGATAAGAGCAAACTGTTTTCCAAAGTGATTGTATCAGTTTAGACTCCCACCAGTAACATGTAAGAGATCCTGTTGTTCTACATCTTCCATAAGTGTTGTCAGACTTCTTATTTTTTCCAACCCAACAAGCATAACGATTTCTCACTGTAGATTTGATTTACATATCCCTGATTGCCAATGAGGTTGAAGAAGTGTATATGAATGTGTGTGTGTGAGATGTCTTTTGCCCATTTTCTTCTTTCTTTTTTTAAAAATATTTATTTATTTATTTTTGGCTGTGTCGGGTCCCAGCTGCAGTGTGCCAGCTCCTCCTTGAGGCGTGCAGACTCCTCTATAGTTGAGGCATGCAGGCTTAGTTGCTCCGAGGCATGTGGGATCTTAGTTCCCTGACCAGGGATCGAACCCGCGTCCCCTGCACTGGAAGGCGGATTCCCAACCACTGGACCACCAGGGAAGTCCCTTGCCCACTTTTCTATTTGTCCTTTTTTTGTTCTTTTCTTATTGATCTGTAATAGTCCTTCCTTCCTCCCTCCCTCCCTCCCTCTCTCTCCTCCTTCCCTCCCTTCCTTCTTTCCTTCCCCCACTGTGTGGTTTGCAGGATCTCAGTTCCCTGACCAAGGATTGGACCCAGACCACGGCTGTGAAAGCCCGGAATCCTAACCACAAGGCCACCAGGGAACTCCCTTGTAATAGTTCTTTATATTTCTGAGTCTACTGATGTTTTGGAAACTGAAATTCTAAAGTTTAATAGAGTCGAATCTAGCACTGTTTTATTTAATATTTAGTGCTTTTTGGATCTTATTTAAGAAAGTGTGCCTTAACTCCAAGATCAGAAAGCTGTCACCTACAGTTTCTACTAAATGTTTCAAAGTTTTGTTTTTCACATTTAAGACCTTGATCCATGTTCAGTTGATTTTGTGTATAGTGTAGGATAAGGATCCAATTCAACTTTTTTCCCATCTGGGTACCCATTTTTTCTTATGTTTTCCAGTTCTCTTTGTAGCTGATGTATGAAAATGCAATAGGCTTTTTTGCATTTGATCTTATCAAGCTAATCTGCTAAACTCTATTTCCAATTATTTGTCTGTAGCTCCTATGCGGACAATCAGTTACAAGTAATGATAGTTTTCTTTTGTATTTTTAGATCTTTATGCTTTTAACTTTTTTTCTCATCTTATTACACTGTCTAGGACTACCAGTACAATCTTAAAAATTTAAAAGGTGGTATTAGGTATCTTTGTCTTGTTTTTTATTTTAGAGATAATGTTCTAATGTTTCCCCATTTAATATATATGTATTGCAGATTTTTTATAAATTGGTTTTTTTAGGTTAAGGAAGCTTTCTTCTATTCATAACTTACCGAGAGCTTTTTAAAAATAATAATTTGTGTTGAATTAATTTGCATTAAATGCTTTCAAAAAGTATCTTGAGATGATTATATGGTTTTTCTCCTTTAATCTGTTAATGTAGTTAATTACATATTTGATCTTCTAATATTAAACCATCCTTGCAGTCCTAAGATAAGTCTAACTTGTATATTGGTTATTCTCTTATATCTTGTTTAGAGTTTTCTCAGTTTTCATGAATAAAATGGGTCTGTAATTTTCATTTTTTATGTTGTGCTTTTCTGGCTTTGGTATTGCAATAACAATGGCCTCACAGAAGTAGATGGTAATATTTTCTCTTTTACTGTTTTCTGGAAAAGTCTGGGTAAAATTGAGATAATTTGCTTCTTGAAGTCTGATAGAACTCACCTGTAAAATCACCTTGGCCTGTTTTCTTTGTGGAAAGATTTTAACTACTGTTTCAATTTTTAAATTTAGTTTCCTTATTTCTTCTTGAGTCAGTTTTGGTGTGTTATATATGTGTTTTTAGAAATGTATGCATTTAATCTGCATTTTCATATTTATCAGTGTAAGGTTGCTTATAGCATTTTCTTATTGTATTCCTCTTTTCCGTAATAATTGTGTATTATCTCTTTCTCCCTCTGTTTATTTTTTAAAATTAATATTGCCTCAAGTTTATTGACTTTTTTAAAGGACCAACTTGTGGCTTTGATCTTCTCAGTTTAATCTTTGTTTTCTGTTTTGTTGATTTCTGCTCTTTGTAATCTCCTTTTATTTTCTTCGAGTTTCTGTTTTTTCTAATTTCCTAAATTGGAAACTTAGCTCATTAATTTTTAGACTTTCTTTGCTGCGTTGCAATTTTTGATATATAGTGTTTTATTATCGTTCAGTTCTAAGTGGTGTTTAATTTCTACTATGACATTTCTTTGATCTATGAGTTATTTAGGGATTTTTAAATCTCTAAGTGTATGGAAAATTGTTTGTCCTTTTAAAAACTAACTTCAAAGTTAATGGTCAGAGAATGTGGACTCTGTGAAGACCTGTTATTTAAAATGTGAGACTTGTTTTGTGGTCTGGTATGTGATTAATTTTTAAAATGTTTGAGTGTTCCTGAAAAGTATGTGTGTATCCTACTTTTTAATTTCAATTTATCTTGCTTTTTCTGTTTCATTTTAATATTTTATTACTTTAAAAGAATTGTTAGCTGTAGCTCTTCCCTGCAAAGACAAGATTAGCACTTTCTTATACCCTTTGGTCTCTCTCTTCCCTTTCAACCCTTATACTCTTCAGTGACATGCCTTTGAGCCCCCATGACAGCACATTAAAACTGTCTAGGTTTTACAGTTCTCAGTTGTTTAGATATTATATATTTGTCTTGTTCTTCTCTTTGATCTGGGGATTTTTTTTAAACACTAAACTTTACTAAGTTATTTGCTCAGCTTTCACATATCTTTAGTATCATGTGGAATTTGTTTCTATTACTGAAGTAGTTACTTCAAAATTTTTTTTGGGGGGGGTGTCTTTTTGTATAAACCTGAGCCATTGAATGTTTTTTTTTTAGCCTTTAACATTTGAATGGCAGTTTAGCTGGATATAAAATTCTCAGTTCAAATTCTTTTCCTTTGGTACTTTGGTCAATTCAATTTTTTACTTATTCCTTTGTAAGTGATCTGTTTTTCTCTAGACTTTGAGAATGTGTCTTCTGATATTCACTCTAATATTTCTGAGTGTGGGTTTTTCATTATCTATCCTGTCTGATGTATTTGGGATGCTTTCAAACTGAGATCTATCATTTTTCTTCAGTTCCAAGGTTGTCTTCATTATTTCTTCAAATATCTCTTCTTTTGATTTATTTTCCTCTCATGGGACTCCTAATATCTAGATGTTGGTGCTTATATTTCCATCTCTCTCTTTTTTTGGTTGATGTATAATTTCATTCAATAAAATGCACAGATCTTAAGTGTTCAATTCAATGTGGTATTTTGACCAATTACATTACCTTGTAACCATAACCCCAAAATAAGATTAAAAAAATTTTTCTACCTCTCTAGCAAGTTCCCTCACAACACTTTCCAGTTTATTTTTCCTCCCAAATTGCAATCATTATTCTGATTTCTTTTACCATAGATTAGATTGGTCTTTTCTAGAGTTTCGTGTAAGTGGAATCATACAGCAGATACTCTTCTATGTCTAGCTTTTTTCACTTAGCATAATGTTTTTGAGATTCATCTATGTTTGTTGCCTCAATAGTTCTCTCCTTTTTCAGTCAAGTGGTTTTCCTTTGAATTAATATACCACCATTGTTTATTCATTGATCTCTTAGTGAATATTTAAACTGTTTCCAGGGACTTCCCTGGTGGTCCAGTGGTTAAGACTGCGCGCTTCCAATGCAGGGGGCGTGGCTTCAAGCCCTGGTCGGGGAACTAAGATCCCACATGCCATGCTGCCAAAAATTAAATAAATAGAGTGTTTCCAGTTTGGGGGTATTATAAATAAAGTTCCCATGAACACTTAATGTATGACTCTTTGGGTGTATCTTCTTTCTTTTTTAATAAATTTATTTATTTTTGGCTGTGTTGAGTCTTCATTGCCGCACAGGGGCTTTTTCTAGTTGCAGCGAGCGGGGCTACTCTTTGTTGTGGTGTGCGGGCTTCTCATTGTGGTGGCTTCTCTTGTTGCAGAGCACGGGCTCTAGGTGCCCGAGCTTCAGTAGTTGTGGCACACCGGCTCAGCAGTTGTGGTGCATGGGCTTAGTTGCTCCACGGCATATGGGATCTTCCCGGATGAGGGCTCGAACCCGTGTCCCCTGCATTGGCAGGCGGATTCTCAACTGCTGCGCCACCAGGGAAGCCCTTTGGGTGTATTTTCATTTCTTTTGAGCAAATACTTAGGAGTGGAATTGCTGGATAATGTGGTAAGTGTATGTTGGTTTAACTGCCAAACTCTTTTCCAAAGTCGGTGTACTTTATTACATAACCATGAGTTGTTCTACATTCTTGCCAATGTTTGATTTTGCAAGTCATTTTGATTTGGTTTTAGTCATTCTGGTGGGTGTGAAACGGGTTTAATTTTCATTTACCTGACGATAATTATGTGGAGCACCATGAACTATTGGTCATTCGTATGTTTTCATTTTGAAGTGGCTACATCTCTTGCCCACTGTGTGTGTGTGGGGGTTGTTAATCATTTTATTGGCAACTTTAGGAATTCTTTTTTTTTTTTCTGTTTTTTTTTGTTTGTTTGTTTTTTTGCGGTACGCGGGCCTCTCACCGCCGTGGCCTCTCCCACCGCAGAGCAACAGGCTCCGGACGCGCAGGCTCAGCGGCCATGGCCCACGGGCCCAGACGCTCCGCGGCATGTGGGACCCTCCCGGACCGGGGCACAAACCCGCGTCCCCCGCATCGGCAGGCGGACTCTCAACCACTGCGCCACCAGGGAAGCCCAAAAATTCTTTATTTACTGGATACAAGTCCTTTGGGAGCTATGTGTATTGTGCGTATTCTTTCCCATTACGTGTCTTGTCTATTCAGTCTCTTAATGGTATCTTTTGATGAGCAGAAATGTAAAATTTTGATGAAGTCCAAATTATCATTTTTTTTTAATGAAGTTAGGACTCCTTGCCTTACCCCAAAGTCACAAAGATATCTGCTTATGTTATCTTCTAGAGGCTTTATGGTTCTGGCTTTTATAGTTAGGATTATGGGGACTTCCGTGGTTGTCCAGGGGTTAAGCCGCGGCGCTTCCACTGCTGGGGAACTAAGATCCCACATGCCGTGTGGTGCGGCCAAAAAAAAAAAAACAAGAAGATTTGTACAATTAGGTTTATGATCCATTTCAAATTAATGGAGTAAGATTGGGGCTGCTGTTTTAACTTTTAACAGATCTTTTACCATTTCTTTCATATTTCCAATTTCTTAATCCTTCCTGGCTTCTTCCTGGAAATATTCCTCCATCTGATATCCCAGTTCCCTATTTCATTCCTCAGCTGCAGTATCCATTCTGCAGTTAATTCTACCTATTGTGTTTGTTATTTCAACTGTTTTTTCCTATAGAATATTTCCACTTGTGTCCTTTAACACTCTCTTATTCTGTTTTGTTTCACTAATATCTTTCCTTATTTCTTTGGCATGTTTCTAATGCTTATTTTAAAATTCTCAGTCCATCTGTTGAACACGGCCAATTCCAGTGGTATCTCTAATTGGTTTGTTTTTCTTTTGAAGCCAGTGTGCTCCTCGGATTCCCTGCTCTGTAACCCGTGAGCTCATTCCTCGGGGTGGGAGGGTTTCATCTATTCTGTCTGGTGCTGCATGTTGGGGTAAGAATCCAAGCCTGACCCTGGTCTCTGTCAGCACTGATGAGCCCAAGGAGATGACAGTCCCAGAGTGGAGGCCCCCAGGTGTCAGAACTGCATAGTTCCTCCCTGGGTTTGTCATCGCGACCCTCACCCCCAGCCCCCCCCCCCACCAAGTAACTAACTCTACAGGATTGAGCCTCACTTTCTGGATGCCAGGAAGAAGCAGCAAGGGAGAGGGCTGTCTGCCTAGGTCAGAATCCACCAGCCTCCAGGTCCAGAAGAGAAGGGGTGGTGGAGTGACCATGGAGGCCTGTCACCCCATTAGTTCCCTCTTGCTTTCTGCAATTCCACGGTGCCTGCTGCACGGCCCTGATTTTACTCCGGCATGTACTTGGACCGTCTGCCTGGGCCCCGCGTGTGCACGTGAGAATGCTGGCCTCGATTGCTCCAGGGCAAGTGGGCATGTTTTGGGGCAGGGGGTGTGGGGAGGTGTGCTGGGGAAGGCTTGATGCAAAGAGGCAAGAGCAGAGCTCAAATCCGATTGTCTTTTCTACAATATTCTCCACCTGCTAAAGACTAGGCCCTGCCCCTTCTCCTGGCTGCTGCGTTCCCACCCTCCAGCGCTGCACACACCAAGTTAAAACCCCCTTCCGTCTCCCCAGGAGATTCCGTTTCTCTCCAGGATTTCCTAGGCTTAGTGACATTTTTGCTCTATTGTTACTCTGGTGTTGATTTGAGGATGAGGGGCCGGGAGCCATATGTCTTCCCTCACTGTTTCTAGGGATGGTATGTGCAGCACCCTCAACCCCACTGTATCAGCAGCTGGAGCACAGAGGCTTCAAAAGAAAAACAGCAAACTGACTTGAGGCAGCACTGGAGTCAGCGACATTAGAACAGATAGACCAAGAATTTTTAATTAACATTAGAAACATACGAAAGAAATAAGGAAATATATTAGCAACATAAGACAGAATGAGAAAGTGTTAAACAATAAAAGAACCATGTGGAAATATGAAATATGGTTTAATATGAAAACCAGCCTTATCGTCTGTTCCAGCCCCAACCTTTGCATGCACCTCACAGCTCACTCTTCTCCAAAAAGACTTTCATGGCCGCCAGACCTTCACATGGGCTCTTCCCTCTGATTAGTCTGCCTTCCCTACACTTCTGCTGGAAAAATTCTGGTACATCCTCGAGACTCCTTCCCTGAAGGCCTCTCACGGTCATTGTGATACTCAGTGATGGCATGGGGTTCAAGAGTTAGGAAACCAGGGTGCTTGTCCTATTCTTCAACTAACTGACTGTGTGACTTTGGGAAAGTCACACTACCTCTCTGGACCTTCGGCTCCTGCTGGGAAAAAAATGAGAGTGCTGGGTTAGATTAGTCCTAGAACCCCTTTCAGCTCTGACAAGCTGGTACAGTGGTTAAGAATGAAGGTTCTGGGCTTCCCTGGTGGCGCAGTGGTTGAGAGTCCGCCTGCCGGTGCAGGGGACGCGGGTTCGTGCCCCGGTCCGGGAGGATCCCACATGCCGCGGAGTGGCTGGGCCCGTGAGCCATGGCCGCTGAGCCTGCGCATCCGGAGGCTGTGCTCCACGGTGGGAGAGGCCACAGCGGTGAGAGGCCCGCGTACGGAAAAAAAAAAAAAAAAAAATGAAGGTTCTGGGCTTAATCGCTGTATTTCAAGCCTCATTTACTAACCTGGCATAATGGTTAACAGCTTATACTTTGGGGTTGGACAATTTGGGTTCATAATCCCATCTCTGTCACTTGCCTGCTGTGTGACCATAGGCAAGTTACTGAACCTCCCTGTACTTTTTTTCCCCCTCTTCTGTAAAATAATGTTGATATTAAGGGTGCCTACCTCCGAGTGTAGGCGCACAATAAATGCAGCTGTTGTCGTGCTGTTGGTGGTTGTTCACCATTATACAGACTTCTCCATTCCATTCAACAAAATCTTGATGTTTGTCTGCCAGGCTCTATCTAAATGCTTTTTTAAATTCTACCAAATGTTATTCCTTAACAGATACTCTCTTTTGCCTTTTATCTTTTTTTTTTTTTGGCTGTGTTGGGTCTCTGTTGCTGCGCGCAGGATTTCTCTAGTTGTGGCGAGCTGGGGCTACTCTTCGTTGCAGTGAGGGTTTCTCATTGCGGTGGCTTCTCTTTGTTGTGGAGCACAGGCTCTAGGCGTGCGGGCTTCAGTAGTTGTGGCACTCAGGCTCAGTAGTTGTGGCTCGTGAGCTCTAGAGCACAGGCTAAGTAGTTGTGGCGCACGGGCTTAGTTGCTCCGCGGCATGTGGGATCTTCCCGGAACTGGGATCAAACCCGTGTCCCCTGCATTGGCAGGCAGATTCTTAACCCCTGCGCCACCAGGGAAGTCCCTGCATTTTATCTTTAAAACAACCTTGCAGAATGAGGATCTGTAACCCTGTTTTATGGATAAGGATCCTGCGGCCCCAAACATAAAGTCACTTTCAAAGCTACACAGCCAGGACTTAACCCGATATCCAGCTCCTCCATGGTCAAGGTCTTTCCACTATGCCACAGTGTTCAGAAAGATTAGTCTGGGGTTTTGGGAGATTACTGAACAAATCCAGATGGAAAAGCTTGGTGAGAAACTCCTCCTCCCCGTTACACATGTACGCCAGCTGTCTGCGCGCCTAGGCCGTCCACAAGATGTATTTTGTAGGTTTCATGCAAATGCAGATTTAATGATGGGCCAGAAGTTAATTGAGGAGGCAGAACAAGGGTGGGTTGGACGATTAGCGTGTCATGTGACCTGGGATAGAGAGCCAAAGGGGCTCTGGGAAAGAGAGCAGTGGTCTTGGAGGACACAGAGTCAGCAAAGAGGAGGACTGAGATTCAGCAAGCCCAGAGCCGAAGCTGAAGAGCGAGGCCTGTGGAAGCAGATGTAGGTCTTGCTAAGAGGCAGTTCCAGAGGGTGGCACTAGGGCTGACTCCAGCCCCGCCCTGTACTCTTGCTGGTCCGGATATGTGGCTTTGCCTCTCAGAGCCTGCAAAAGGGCTGCTAGTACCATTTGGTAGGGGAGAGGGTACGTGGGGGAGCAGCAGTAGCCCTGCACCAGAACCTCAGCTCCACAGCTGATTAGATTGGCGTGTGTAGGCTCGATTTAATCCTGAAGCCTCAGTTTCCGTATCTCCAGTTTGGGAATCACATTCTTGCCTGCGTGGGATTATTGCAAGCCTCCAGTGAGATGACTTCATGGTGAGACCTTCTCTGATCTCTCTATTTAAAACTGCAAATACCACCTCTCCTCCCCCACTTCTTTTCCTCCATCTCACTTACCACTACCTGGCATCCTATTGATTTTACTTACTTTCTTATTGTCTGCTCACCCCACCAGCAGGGATTTGAGCACCTAGAACAGCCCCTGGCATATAGTAGGTGCCCAATAAACAGAGGTCATATGAATGTTGGTTGAATAACATATAGGGAAGACCCTAGGGGATAGGGGATGTTGAGGCCGTGTCAGTTGGATCTTGGAGATGCAGGACAGAGGCACGAGAGAAGCCAGGACAGCTCACTTGGGGTGCCAAGGGCTGCCCATGAAAGCAACTGGGGCCTGGATTTTAAGGTTGTGGCTGGGCCGTCTCTGGCCACAGCCTGTAGGAGGTGAGTCCTTTAGGAGAGTAAAGCTGGATGGGCCTGAGTACTGGGGCTTCTCATGGAACCAAGACTCTTGGGGCAAACAGGAAGCCCATGATACTTGGCTTCCCTGCTTTCTTTAGCTTTTTAAACCATTCTGATGGCCCCTAAGTGGAACAGACTACCTCAAAGAAATGTCAGTCCCAGTGCCATCCCTGCCACCACAAAGGCTAGAAGAAAAAGCACTGGGTTTGGAGGCAGGCAGATCCGGGGTTATGGCCTAGCCCTGCCCCTCTTTACCAGAGGGATGTTCGGCGAATCACTGCACCTCTCTGAGTCTCTGTTTCCTCCTCTTGTGAAATGGGTGTAGCAGTTTCCCCCCTGTATGCCAGCCTCCTCGGGCTTTGTGTAAAATACAGTAAAAATGTGTATTGTGACCAGTCATCACTAGACTGAAGGGCCTACAAGGCAGAAGTTGTACCTGCGGCCCTTAGTGCAGGGCCGGCCACACAGTAGACACTTGGAACCTAGTGGTCGAAGAGTTGTTAAACTCAACTGACAACAACCTTGGAAGGGGAGCGTCCGAGTCCTGCACACAGTAGGGCTTTTAGGCAAATCCTGCCCAAGGACCTCCTACAATTCTACAAGTTTATAGATTCCAAGAAGAAAACCAAGCTTGTATTGGTTGGCCTCATTTTACCATGCACTCGAAACTTATTGACCCATCTTTAGCTTGTTTGCAAGATTTTTCCTTTGGTAGAAACAACTAGATGAGTGACATGATGTGGTTGCTTACAATGTAAGGGGCTGAGAAAAACAGGCTGAACTGGAGTTCTGAGGTCAGACTCTGTGTTCCAAGTAACAGAAAATCCAAGGTAAGCAATATGGGGAATTAATTAGCTCATGTCACTTGAATGTTCAGAAGCAGGCTTCAGGCGTGGCTGCATCCAGGGGCTCAAGCAGCATCATCAGAGACTCAGATTCTCTGCATCTCTCTACTCCACCTTCTGAGAGCTTGCCTTATCTTCAGGTTGCACACAGTGCCCCTCCCCATCGCCCCACTCCCTCACAACACACCATCCAGGTGGAGAGAGTCTTGAGCTTAAGCTAGTCAGTCAGGACCCACCTGGAGCCGCTGGAGGTAGGATCAGCCCTACCCAAACCAGTTGGCTGCAAAAGGGAGAGCCACTTCCCAAGGAAACTTTGTGGTGTTGTTAGGAAAGGGGAATGGATTCTGGGTGGCCAAAAGTTATAGCACGTATCTACTACAGTCATCAGAAGGGGAAACAACAGAAAGCCATAGAAACATCTGCATAGCACTTTACAGTTTGCAAAGTTCCTTCCCTCCTAAGAAGCCAATATTGGAAGCAGAATGGCACTTATTATCACTGCTTTGCAGATGAGGAAACAGCCCTTGAGTAACTGGCCAGGACTCTGACTTGTAACCCTGAGCTGCCCCCACCCACCTCGGCCTCTTTGTGTAAAATTATAAACCCAGAGGGGCTGACCTGGGCGGGAGGGAGCCAGTGTGACTGAAGGCCCTCCCTTTACAGAGGGAGTGCCCGTTCCAGATATGAGAGGTCCCCAGGAAGCTGCAATCATGTGAAAGCCCAGGAGGAGCTGGTCTGGGGGCAGAGGGAACAGCCTGATGTGAGGACTGGTCACGGGGCTGGGCGCACACACACAATGGGAGCCCTGCCTCGCTCACTGCCAGGACCCCGGCATGCGCGCGCATACACATGCACACAAACTCACACACGCACATTGCCACACAGGCAGAGGGAGGTCACGTGACACACTGACGTGGGGCTCCCTGTACCGGGGGTGGCCGAGGCTTTGGGGTCTGCTGCCCATAATGGTGAACGTGATGGAAGCTGTTCTGGCATGTGACTGAGATGGGGGAGCCAGCACACTGAATACGGAGCCAGTCAGGCCTGGCCTGCATCCCAGCTCTCCCACATGGTTGCTGTGTGACCCCGCACCTCCCTCCCCGCTTCTGAGCCTCAGTTTTCTCTTCTGACCCGGGCTGATAATTCCCGCATGACTGGTTTCTTAGAAGGCTGAACAAAAAGCTCCCAGTACATAATAGGTGCTTCATTCATTTTGAGTTTCTCCTTTTCCCCCTTCATAGTGTCCTGTTAATAGCTGTGTGACCCTGGCCAAGTTACTTAACTTCTCTGTGCAGTGGGAGCAATGATAGCACCTACCACATGGTGTTGTGAGGAGTAGATGAAGGAATGCCTGGAAAGCACTTAGAACAGTGCCTGGCACACTCGTTATCACCTTTACTACTAGCTAACATTTATTTTGAGTGTTTAATATGGGCCAAGCCCTGGGCCTTGATCTCATTGTTTATTGTGCAGTTATCCTTCTTATAATAGCACAGTGATATAGGCACTCTCTGTGATTATCCCCATTGGACCAGTGAGAAAACTGAGGCCCAGAAAGGGGAAGTGATGTGCCCAAGGTCATAAAGCCAGTAAGCAATCTGGGGGCTCTGCTCAGCTGTGCGCCCTTGGGTGAGACCCTCACCTCTGTGGGTCCATATTTACTGCCTGGAGGTTGGGGTGCATCCCTGCCCTGTACCTCCCAGGGTCACCATGGATATCAAATGTAATAGTGCCAGGAGCCTCCACCAGCTGGAAGGTTCTCTGGGAATACGAGGAGTGCTATTACCATGGGCCCAGGGCAGTGAGACCTGTCTCTGGGAACATCTGTGTACTCCCTGTTCTGACGCAAGCTGGGCATTCGAGAAACCGGGCACTTGCCACCCAGGGATACTGCTTGTGTTGGCCGCCACTCAGAAGGTTACAAGTTCATGGCCTATTTCCCTGAAGTCCAGAGCCGCCTCAGCCTCTTCTTACAGGGCCTGTGTGGGGCTGTCTATGGAGTGGAGGTTTCATCTCCTAGGGGAAGGCTGCCAGAGCACATGGGGCATCGGGGGCAGGGAGGGGGGAAGAGCCACGGTGGTCCAGGGTCCTGCATGGGGACCAGCTGAAGTAGGAGATTGTGGGGGAGGAGGGTTGTGTCCAGGGTCACTGGCCTGTCCAGGGGTGGAGCCAGTTCTCCAGCCGAGGTCTTCCCCACCCCGCCCCCCGTCTCTGCTGCACACCCCAGGCCGTCCCCTCTGCAGGGCAGACCACCTGTGATCAAGGACTTGGACTCAGTCAGTCCTTGGCCACTCTCATGCTATGTGACCTGGGGCAAGTCACCTCACCTCTCTTCCATAAAGTGGGGATAAGAAGCCCTCCCTCCGGGGGCTGTGATGCACATACAATAAAATGACATCTGGGAAGAGTGTATAAGTCAAATGGTAGATGTGTGAATTCCATTCATCTCCAAACATATAATGTACATATTGCACATAGAACAAATGTGCTTTGTCTTCAGTCTTACTGACTGCTTCAGGAGTTTATACTTGGCCCTGGGAGACAGAAACATCTACGGGTGACGCTGAATTCTGGCTTGGCCACTTACTGGCTGTGTGACCTTGAGCAAGCACGATCTCTCTGTGCTTCTGTTTTGTTACCTGTACAATGGGTATAATAATAGTGCCTACCTAGTAGGTTGTTGTGGAGATTGAATGAGTTAATATAGGTAAAGTGTTTAGAACAATGTCTGGCACACAGTAAAAGGTATGCTATTATTATTACAAATACAAAGACAAAGTAAATAAAGTAAGGGTTTTTCTAGAGTAGCCTCAGTTTGAAATGTTCTTTTCAGTTGACAGAAATCACTGATTTCCGGAATTCCAAGACGTTGGTATCCATGCTATGCCTCACAGACTGCCTTGTGCTTCTGGTAATAGCCTCCCAAATCTTAGCTGGTTAGTGGGGAGACTTATCCCTGCTGACGATTGCTGTGTGACCCTGGGCAGGTTGTATACCCTCTCTGTGCCTTCCTTTTCTTGTTGTCCACTGTGATGGCGACGTCTCCTGGTACCAGAGGGGCTCCCACTGCAGGAGTGCTGGGTGAGGTACCAGAGTGCAGGGGATGACAAACACAGCACTTGCTCCTTCCCCCGACCCCACCACTCAGCTCCCAGGCTTGGCTCAGAGCAAGGTGGCCTGGGACAGAACATGTCCTCTGCGTGGGATGGTGGGAGCCTGTGTGCCCGTGGAACAGCCATCCCTGACACCCCTCTGCCCAGGCTCTCCAGCCACCCCAGGCACCGTGCCTCTGGGCCCTGCCATCTCCCTCCCCCGCCTCCCTGCTGCCAGCTCTCCTCCCACCAGATGAACCTTGACTGGCTCCAGTCCTCTGCGCACAGAGCCAGTCTGTGGCATCCAGACCGGCCAGGCACCCCAGGAAGCCACAGAAAGATCTTTAGCTCTGGAACCCAGACCGCTGAGGCTTCCGATTCCAGCTCTGCTGTGTGGCCTTGGGCGAGGGGCAGACCATCTGAGCTGCAAAGTCCTCACCTGTGAAATGGGCTGGCAAGAGACGTGTAAGTCAGGCGGGGATGCCAAGCGCCCGCTCTTGACCAGGCTGAGCTCAGGGAGCGAAGCCCTTTGTGGTTGGTCCTGGCTGCCTCTCTGTCCTCTGTCACCAGCTGTCGGCTCCTGCCTTTCTCCCCGACCTCTAAGTACTTCATTCCTACCTCCTTGCCTTTGCACATTCAGGTTCTCCTGTAGGGAGCACTGTTTCTCTCTCTGTTCCTCCCAACCCTACCATCCTTCCAGCCTGGCTCTCCTCCCACCCACTCCATGGAACCTTCCCGGCTGACCCTAGGCGGTCTCTTTCTCTTTCTCCTTCAAGAGGAAGAGAAGGCATCAGGCCTCCTGGTGGGATGTTTGTCTGTGAGAGAGAGAGAGACAGGCAGACAGAAAATCTGGTCCTCTCAGGAAACACAGCGCCCCTTGAGTATAGGAACTGGAACCTCCACCCCCTAATTAACCCCTCCCCCAAGTGGAGGCACATAGCAGCCAGGTAAGCTTTTTGGTTTCTAGAGCCTTAGAGCTGGAAAGACCTTGTGGGCCTTCCAGGTGGGCAGGTCTGTGATGAGCACAAGGGTAAATGGCTGCTGGCCGAGTGGGCAGAGAAGGGTCTGTCCCTTCTCAGCTCCAGCCCCTCACCTGCCCACTTACCCCTCACCCCATCCTCCCCTGCCCGGTGATCATGGCTGCTGGGTGACATTCATTGCCCACTTACTGTGTCCCAGGCCCTGTTTTAAGCCTTTCTGTGCATTAACTCATATAATCCTTACAAGGACCCTATGGATTTTATTCGTCTCCCACTTTGCAGATGAGAAACCTGAGGCCCCAGGGGTGGGGTCACTGGCCCTGAGCTACTCAGCTCACCAGGGGCAGAGGCAGGATCTGAACCTGGAGCCCTGGCTCCAGAGCGTGCTTCCTGCTGCCGAGCTGCCTCTTTGGTCACTCACCATTGACCCTCCACCCTTCCACCCACCTACCCACATTCCTGCCCGGCCAGCCGGCTGTGCACCCGGCTCTGCCAGCCGTGGGGCTGCCAACATCCACAGAGCAAGATCCCTGCTCTCTAGGAGCTCACCCCATGGTTCTCTGACTCTGATAAACGTGACCAAGGTCTTGAGCGGCTGGGTTTTGGGAGCTTGGGGAGGAACTGTAACTACCGCCTGGGCTGGGGCTGGGCTGCAGGACAGCCCAGCAGAGCTGAGGTCAAGGGGGAAGGGTGATGGGAGGACTTTATCGGGTGGACAGCAGGGAACATTCCAGACGAGGGAACGCAGTGTGCAGAGGTGCTGAGGCTGGAGGTGCTCAGAGGGACAGCTGGCTTGTCATCACAGCCCTAAAGATGCAGTGGCTTGGCAGCAGGCAGGGCTGACACCAAGCCTCCCCAGGCACTCCCGCCTCTGTTTTTTTTGTCGAGATGGGGTGCTGTCTGCAGCGGCTGGAGGTCTGAGCCTTGCTCTATGCCAGCACCTGGCCTACCGCCCTCTGAGGAAGTCCCTTCTTGGGTCTGACCTGCAGCCTACTCTGACCAGCACACATTCCTTCCAGAGCCCTTCACCCAGAGGCTGCTTTATGGCAGCCATAAATAACTTCCATCAGTGAATGAATAGAGTCCCGGCCAGCAAGGCTTGCAGGAGATGCTGGGCGGTTCTCTGTTCCCTCTCTCTGGCCCTGCAGGTGAGATGTTCCTGGGCTGATCTTTAGTGGCACTCCCTCCCCAAGGAGCTGCTGCAGCCCAGTTTGACGTTGCAGGACCCCCTCCAGCTCCCCTCCCACTCCCCACCGAGGGAGACCGTGTCTGTCCTCCTCCCCACTGAGTCCTTAGTACCCGGAACAGAGCCAGGTACATAGCAGGTGTTCAGTAAATGTTTGGGAATAAAGAATGAATGGACAAAGGGGAATGAACAAGCCTCAGGTGGGGAAGGACTGGGCTGGGGGAGGTGAGCCCCATGGATTCTCCTCCCTCCCATTTCACCCCTCCTGGGCTAAGCCCCTAAGATTAACCCCAGGGAACAAAGCCAGGTCACCGCCACTGACCCAGAGCTTTGGAGCAGACATCCAAGGCTAGTGTGACTAGGTGTTACAGGTTGTGGTGGCTACTCCGTGGGGCCCTCTTCACCCAAGATGGCCCTCCCGTCCCCCACCGTGGACGTGGTCCTCACAGCGGTCCTCAGCCTTCTCCTCCTGGCGCTGACCTTGAGCCTGGTCTGCTTCTTCACCTGCCGCCTGGCCAGGCCGCTCAGGTAGAACTCACCCCGGCCCGACTCCTTCCTCTGCCAGATCTCCCACCCTAAATTCATTTGGCTTCTATTTGCTCTTGAGGGATAGTGGAAAGGTGGGCGCCGGTCTCTCTCCCTCTCCGTGGTGGGGAAACTGAAGCCCAGAGAGGTTGAGTCAGCTTGGGATCGAATTGCACTTGGCCATGGACGAGCTGAGATCCTTTGCTCAGTTTCCTAAACGGTAAAACAGGAGTTAATAACACTTGTGAGGATCAAGTGAGATGCCCAAGAAGTGGTAGTGATTCTTATCAGTCCTATTATTCTGTCATTTGTCCTGGACCTTTTGAGACCCAGCCCAGGGCTGGCTTTCTGCCCAGCTCCAAAGGGCTCCAGTGCCCTCTGTCCCAGGATGCTGAGTCAGTCCCCAGGGGCAAGGCCCAGCCTCCGCTCCCTCCCCTGACCTGCCAAGTGGCTGTTTCTCCTCCAAGGCCAGAGTGCAGCCAGGGCTTCTGCACACTTGTCATGAATAGTCAGGGCACGAAGCTGGGAGCCTGGCAGAGATGGTTCGGCTGGGAGGTGGGGAGCGATGGGGCTGGCACACACCCGGAGGCTCCATTATGAACTGGTAGAGCATTGGCAGAGGGTGGTGGGCAGCTGGGGCCCCGCAGCCCCAGGCTGGGCCCCACAGAGCCCATCATCTAGGGCTGCCAGAGAGCGGACTTGGAGCCTCTGAGTAGGGGCGGGGGCCGTGAAGAGGAGCCAGCAGGGGAGACTCTGGCTCCTGAAGGGTTTCCTAGATTCTCCTTTCCAGGCAGAGGCAATGGGAGAAGGCACCTGTGTGTCTCCAGAACAGGCCCTTCTCAATGCCACATCTCTGGGGCCAAAATTCAAAGCATTCCAGCCTGAATCATGGAGCTTTTCATTAAGTTAGCATTTTCAGAGCTGATTCTATGTGCATGGGGTTGGAAGTCAGAGATGGAGAAGAGATGGTCTTTACTCGCACGGAGTGTTGGGCTAGCAGAGAAGAGAGACAAATGAGAATAACCATGCAGGGCTGGATGAGCCCTTTAGAGCTCCTGGAGCCACGCTTCACTTTTATTTTTCCTTATTTATGTGTTTGCTTTGGACCTTATTTATGTGTTTGTTTTGGACCTGCGGTGCAGAGGGTTGAACAAGTCATATTCCTCAGTGCGTGGGGTACTATCATGAGCTCAGTTTTTGTTTTATTTGTTCATTTTCGCCTTCATCCCTGCTCCCCAGAACCAATCCCACCACCCTCCAAAGGTCTTCATGCTAATATGCTTTATTTAATATGTTGTTGAATTTATAAGTGTCCTTGCAAGTAACGCTGTGTTGTATATATGAGTGTGGTTTACACTGACATACAAATTACTGAAATCCTGTGTTTTTAAACTCCACCGATCCTACTGTTTTACTTCTAGTTTTAATACTACTGCCACATAGTTATTGCCCCACCACTCTTTATAACTTCCTTCCCCTAGTTATGGACCTAGAGGTTGCCCCCAAATCTTCTAATCCTAAGCCAGTGTTAAAGGGAACATGCCAAAATTTCTTCAATAAATATGATGGTTCTGTAGGGTTTTTTTGATATATAAAGTCTTTATCAATTTAAAAAAATTATTTCAATTCCTGGTTTTCTGAGGGCTTTTATCATATAGTTCTGTACACCCCCATTCCCCCTTCTTAAGTGATCCTGTAAGTTTGATTAAGGCTTTAAATGCCACCTTTATGCCCAGGGTTCCCAAGTGTATACCTCTAGCCAAGAACTCTTTCCCGGTTGCCAGATGCCTATATGCAACGGTCCGCTTAACATCTCCACTTCATCTTAAACTCAACATGTCCAAAACCACGTTCCTGATTTTCCCCACCAAATTTACTCCACCTCACACCTCAAAACACCGCCCCAAATGCTGAAAGGCTGAATGCTTTTCCTCTAAGATTAGGAACAAGGTGAGGATGTCCACTCTTCCCTCTCCTATTCAGCATGGTGCTGGAAGTCCTAGCCAGCACAATAAAGCAAGAAAAAGAAATAAAAGGCATAAAGATTGGATAGGAAGAACTAAAACTGTCCCTATTTGTCAATGACATGATTGACTACACAGAAGATGGCAAGGACCCAGGTTCAGTCCCTAGTCAGGGAACTAAGATCCTGCAAGCTATGCAGCACGGCCAAAAAGAAAACAAAACAGAAAAGGGACTTCCCTGGGGGTCCAGTGGTTGAGACTCTGCACTTCCACTGTAGGGGGCAGGGGTTCGATCCCTGGTCGGGGAACTAAGATCCCACATGCTGCACGGCATGGCCAAAAGAAAAAAAAAAAAAGCAATGCTATTTTAATAGCTTCCCCCAAAGTGCAATACAACAGTATAAATCTAACAGGATCTGTATGATGAAGACTATAAGATTTAAAGGCACAGAGAGACATACTGTGTTCATGATTGGAAGACTGAACATTGTCAAGATGCAAATCTTCCCCATATTGATCCACAGGTTTAATACAATATCAATCAAAACTATACTGATGGGGCTTCCCTGGTGGCACAGTGGTTAAGAATCCTTCTGCCAATTCAGGGGACACGGGTTCGAGCCCTGGTCCGGGAAGATCCCACATGCAGCGGAACAACTAAGCCCGTGCGCCACAACGACTGAGCCTGCATGCCACAACTACTGAAGCCTGTGCACCTAGAGCCTGTGCTCTGTAACAAGAAGCCACCACAACGAGAAGCCCGCACACCGCAACAAAGAATAGCCCCCACTCACTGCAACTAGAGAAAGCCCACGCATAGCAACGAACCCAATGCAGCCAAAAATAAATAAATAAAATAATTAGTTAAAAAAAAAAAAGCTATAGTGATGGAGAACAGACCTGTGGCTGCCAGGTACAGGCATGGGCAGCTTCTGACTACAAAGTGAAAGCACAAGAGAGTTTTTTGGGCTGGCAGAACTGTTCTCTATCCTGACTGTGGTGGATATCCATGTGGATATCCATATCCACGAATCTATCCATGTGTTAAAGTTCAGAACCTTCATCCTGTAGTTGGTGAACCAGAATCCCCACCCTTGGAGGATCACCGTGGTAACCTTGTTGCTAATTCTGTAATTGGCAGCTTAGTGGTTAGAGTTCAGCTCTGCTACCTGCTTGTTTGTAACCTTGGGTGAGTCACTTTTCCTTTCAGAGCCTTGTTTTTCCTACTTACGAAGGAGATCATACAGCTCTGTCTGTCTACCACATAAGTTATTATGGTGAACATTTTATCAGTGTCCTTTAGGGATTGTTCATATAATCTCTCAGAGAGTAGTGTTTTCATTTTATTGAAGTATAACATACATACAGCAAAATGTCTATATCCTCAATTGACAGCTTGTTGGATTTTCAGATTGAACCCACCCATATAAGGCAGAGTGCCTTTTTTTTTTTTATTTTTGATGTTCAATATTCACTTTCTTGTCGCTGCCATAACAAATGACTTATGACAAATGACTTGTCGCTGCCATAACAAATGACACCGCAAACACAGTGACTTAAAACAATACAAAGTTATCCTCAGTTCTGGAAGTCAGGAGCTCCAAGAAAGTCTTTGGGGCTGAGAATCAACACATTGGTGGGGCCGCTCCCTTCTGGGGAGGCTCCAGAGAGAATCCACTTCCTCGCCTTTCTAGCTTCTGGAGGCTCCTGTATTTTTTGGCTTGTGGCCTTTTTCCTCAAAGCCAGTCGCTTAGCATCTTCCTTCTATGAATCTTCTGTCCTCACTCAGCCTTCTCTTCTGTGTCAAATCTCCCTCTGCCTTTATCCTGTCTTGTAATACCCTTAGTTGGTTTTTATACTTTTTAAAAAATTCTTTTAAATTGAAGTATATAGTTGATGTACAATATTATGTAAGTTACAGGTGTACTGTATAGTGATTCACAATTTTTAAAGGTTATTTTCCATTTATAATTATAAAATACAGGCAATATTCCCTATGTTGTACAATATATCCTTGTAGCTTTTTTTTTTTTTTTTTTTTTTCGGTACGTGAGCCTCTCACTGTTGTGGCCTCTCCCGCCGCGGAGCACAGGCTCCGGACGTGCAGGCTCAGCGGCCATGGCTCACGGGCCCAGCCGCTCCGCGGCATGTGGGATCCTCCCGGACGGGGCCACGAACCCGTGTCCCCTGCATCGGCAGGCGGACTCCCAACCACGGCACCACCAGGGAAGCCCTGTAGCTTATTTTATACATAGTAGTTTGTACCTCTTGATCCCCTACCCCTATATTGCCCCTCCCCCCTTGGGTTTTATACTTTATATCAACAATCCCCAACCTTTTTGGCACCAGGGACCCGTTTTGTGGAAGACAGTTTTTTCACGGGGAGGGGGAAATCGTTCAGGTGGGAATGCGAGCGACGGGGAGCAGTAGATGAGGCTTCACTCGCTCGCACGCCGCTCACCTCCTGCTGTGTGGCCTGGTTCCTAGCAGGCTGAGGACCAGTACCGGTCCGAGGCCCGGGGTTGGCGACCCCTGCTTTATATCATTAGAATCACACTATATATACTCTTGGGTCAGCTTCCTTCACTCAGCCTCACCTTTGCAGGATTCATCCATGTTGGTGTATAGAGTTCTCAGTTATTCATTCTCATTGTTGTGTGTGGATTACCTTCTTGTGAACCCATACAATGGATTTATCCATCCTGCTGAAGTTGGACAGAGTTTTGAAGCCATTATGAACAGGGCTGATATGAACATTCTTATATATTCTTTTGGTGAACACATGTACATTTCTGTTGAAGTTAAATGGGTCAGAGGGCATGTGTATGGTGTCACCTTGGTAGTACTGTCAGCTTTCCAAAGTGGTTGTACCAATCTACACTCTACCAACAGTGAACAGATACTCTGGTAGTCCCAATTCCTTGCCAATACTTGGACTTTTCTTCACACACAAAGGGAGGATTTGGGGGTGATTCCTCCCTACCTCCACTTCTTAGAGCACTGACTTTCAATTGATGATGTAAATACTTACTATGCCAAGCACTGGAGTGGAAACGAACAAGGCAAAGTCTCTGCTCTTAGAAGCTCCCAGTGTGGTAGGTGAGATGGACCAGGAAGAAATTACTTTCAAAACAGAGAGGTACATGCAGTGATTGTATTGATATTGTATATCAATTTAATAACTTTTTTTCTGATGTTAGAATTTACTCTAGTAATGTTTGGAAACTAAAGTAGACTTAAAGAATTAGAAGTCATCTGAAATCCCACCACTCAGAGTTAAATGCTGTTAGACGTTAGATGAAAGGTATTTCCTTTCAATTCCTGTGCTTTCCTTCCCACCACCTGTCCCTGCCCCAAGCCAGGTTTTTAAGAAGCCAGGTGGACAAGGAACGCAGTAGAAAAGCACCGGAGTGCACTTAAAAAAAATTTTTTTTGGCTGTACCTCGTGGCATGTGGGATCTTAGTTCCCCAACCAGGGATCGAACCTGTGCCCCCCTGCAGTAGAAGTGCAGAGTCTTAACCACTGGACCATCAGGGAATTCCCTCCATGCACGTTTTTAAGGTTGAATCAAAAGCCCTTTTTCCAGTTAGAGTGGTTTCTTACCTAACAGCCCACTCTGTCTAATGGTAGAATGTTGTGTATCACTGCCATTTCCCACAACAAATGAAATGATCATTTTTATCTTGATTTTGGTGGAAATAATAACATTATTTCCCAGTGAAACTCTTACCATTTAAAATTCCTCATCTTCCAGTAACATTTATACACAACATGGTTAGTATTTACATTTCGCAGCTGCCAATGGGATTATCCCATGTGATCCTAACAGGATGACCACAGTTTAAAAACGTTCTTAGGCCATTAATACATGCTCATTTTAGGCAATTTGGAAAATTCAAAAAAAAAATTAAAGAAGAAATAATCATTCACAGTCCTACTGCCCAGAGAAAACCAGTTAACATTTTGGTGTATTTCCTTCCAGTTTTTTTTTTAATAACATTTTTAAAAAAAATTATAAAGGTAACATCTCAACACAGAAGGAAAATTTGGAAAATGCAAAAAAGGCAATGAAAAAATAATGAGTCATCTAAAATGTCACTGCCCAGAAATGGCCACACTTATAAGACAATCTTTTCCTGTATGTCCCTCCTATAGTTTTTATATCTCTCGCCATAAATGACAAGCTGTAGAACGTAGCAAATACAGTTGTTTGTAAGAGCGAATGTAGGTGTCCCTTAAGAAAAGGTGGACTCTTTGTTTTGTCTCTGATGTGCTTGGGACCTGGGTAATTCAAGGCTAAAGGCTGATGTTCTAGAACAGTGCTTCTCAAAGTGGGGTCCACGAACCAGCAGCAGCAGTAGCTGCAGCACCTGGGAGCTTGTTAGAAATGCAGTTGGAGTCTCTGGGCGAGGGGTGGAGGGTACTGGAATCTGTTTCAGCAATCCTTCTAGAAGATTCTGAGGCATGCTGCAGTTTGAGAAGCACTACACAGAAAGTGAACTCTGGTGGGTTCTGGGCTTCAGGTGGATTGAAAGTGGGAATTCACTTGGGAAAGGAGAAGGAACCACTTTGCAGCATGGAACTCATTTATGCCTATACAACTGTTTATGTGATGAAGCTTCTTGAGGGAGGGACCACCTAGGTTTTGCATCTAAATGCCTAGTCTCTTGTAATAGGTGAATAATGAATGAATCAACGAATAAATAAGTGAATGAACAAATGAACTCTGGAGCTGTGACCTTCATGTCTTTTTTTTTTTTTTTCTCCTAGGATTGGAACATCAATTAACTACTGACCACTGGCAGCCCACCCTTCCCACCCATATCCATCATACCTCTGGGCTCCAGAGAAAAAGCAGGTCTTGGAGTGCACCATGATTTCACCATTCTTAGTGCTGGCCATTGGCACCTGCCTTACCAACTCCTTAGTGCCAGGTAGGATTGGGGGCAAGGGTGGAGGGAGGGGGAGACATGGTGCAGGTAGGATAGGACGAGGGCAGTGTCTGTGTTCAGGGTCATAGAACCATCCAAAGTATTTAAGAGCTGGAAACAAATGTTCAGAGCAGGAAATCCCAGCCTCTACATGTGCTAGTGTTGGAAAGGTCACTCTTTTTCCCTTTTTATTATTCTTTAATTGGGGTTTCTATTCTCTCTTAACTCAAAGAATCTGAAATAGAACTTTATAAACTCTTCCAAGTCGCGGTGTGTTAAGTCTCCTGTTGGCTTCGTCTGCTTAACTCTCCCTCATGATAGTACATTTCCTTATATTTTGTAATTCTTGCTTGTAAACTCACCTTCAACAGTTCTTTTGTTCTTGCTTCCTGTTGTAAACTCGTACAAGAGTGTTTCTACAGTGCAGTATTGTGTTTGATTCTTCAACTAATTCTATGAGAGTACTTATGTTAATTTCTCAGTTTTTGGTTCTTACACTATAAATTTGGAGTTGAGTTCACATTTTTATGACTGGCTTTCTGTCCCCATCCCTTCCATAGCTCCCAGGCAAAACATGTACCTGAAAAGTTTCAGCCTAGCCTTGTATTTGGTCTGACACTGCAAGGGTCCTTCAGCCTCAGCTCCTGTTTACCTTTCTGGTTTTGAATACCCTCTGAATTTCTGCCTCCTGGGGGTTTCCCTTCCCCCTTTTCTTCCTTTTTCAAGTAATATACTGTTCTTGATTTTTCTTTTTTTCAGCATTTTAGTGTCTGTTGTAGGAGGGGAGCCCTCCTTGGCTCAGTCCATCATGTGGCTGGAAGTCCCCACTTGCCCTCCCCAAACCTTAATTTCTCCATCTGTCCAGTGGAGATAATAATCTCTCCTCCTTAGGGCTGTTGTGGGAATTATAAGGGACAGTCACAGTGCAGGCAGGGAGTGGGTGCTCGTAGGAAGAATATATTTCAACAGATGAGGGAATTGGGATTCAGAGAAGGGACTGGCCCTCCCAGGTCACGCAGCAAGTCAGTAGCAGCCCTGGGGACTGAACCTGAGCCGCTAGGTTCCCAGGCCACTGCTCCCTCTGCGGTCCCATGATGCCTTTCGGCTTGTGTCCTTGGGGGCCCAAGGTCACTCTGGGACCGAGTCCCTGCTTTCTCAGCACTCACAACCCACCTGAGCGAAAGGTGAGCAGATGGATGAAATGTGAGAAGACGAAAAAGCGACAAGATGAAAAATCTTCAAATACTCAGCACTTCAGTTTTTTGCATGTTTCATTTTAGTCATTCTGATGGGTGTGTAGTGGTGTTACATCATGGTCTTTAACTTTTTTAAAAAAATTAGGTGTAACTTACAGCAAAGTGCACAAATCTTAAATGTATAGCTTGATGAGTTTTGACATATTTTTGTACCCATGTAACCATCACCCGGATCAAGAAAGAATATTGATCATGGGACACCAAGGGCTTTCCTGTGCCCCTCCCAACTACTGCCCCCACCCCGCCCTGCCCCAAGCCAGAGGAAGTGACTAGGCTAACTCCTGTCACCTTAGTCGAGTTTTGCCTGTTTTGAGCTTCGTATAAATGGAGTCATACGGTACGTACTGACAAGCACTCTTCACGTAGCATTCGTTACAGCGCGAGCATTTCTGAGTGTCGCTTAGTGGTCTCCAAACACAATGGCCTCCTGATACTCAGTTGTCCAAAGCCACCATTGCTTAAACCAGTCCTCTGACAATAAAGTCAGTTTGACACCCACTGAACCCTTCTCGGACCCTGGGGTGGCGCTGGTGAAAAAGACAAGGGCTCTGCCCGAGTCCCAGTCCTTCAGGGAGCAGGCACAGCAGGGAACTGGCAAACGGGTAACAGGGCTCACCTGGAGAAGTAGCAACGGGAATGGGGAGGCTGATGGCAGCCCAGCCCCGGGGGTGCTGTGCCAGGTGCTAGGGGGAGGGCAAGGTGGGTGGAAGTTCATCACCACCCAGATGGCACCCAAATGGCCAAAGAAGCTCCTTGACCAAAGCCCTGGCACCGTGGTATGTGGGAGGAAGGCGGGAGGGAGATTGAAACACGCCCAGAGCTGGTGGGATCCCTGATGAAAACCACTAGCCCAGGGAGTTTGCAGTTAGCAGATGCAAACTGTTACATGTAAAATGGAGAAACAACAAGGTCCTACTGTATAGCACAGGGAACTATATTCAATATCCTGGGATAAACCATAATGGAAAAGAATATGAAAAAGAACGTATCTATGTGTATAACTGGGTCACTTTGCTGTACAGCAGAAATTAACACAACACTGTAAGTCAACTACACTTCAATTAAAAAATAAATTTATAGGACTTCCCTGGTGGCGCAGTGGTTAAGAATCTGCCTGCCAATGCAGGGGACGTGGGTTCGAGCCCTGGTCCGGGAAGATCCCATGTGCCGCGGAGCAACTAAGCCCGTGTGCCACAACTACTGAGCCTGCACTCTAGAGCCTGTGAACCACAACTTCCGAGCCCATGTGCCACAACTATTGAAGCCCGCGCACCTAGAGCCCGTGCTCTGCAACAAAGAGAAGCCACCACAATGAGAAGCCCGCACACTGCAACGAAGAGTAGCCCCCGCTCGCCGCAACTAGAGAAAGCCAGCATGCAACAACGAAGACCCAATGCAGCCCAAAAATAAATAAATAAAATAAATAATTAAAAATCAATAAATAAACTTATAAGAAAAGCTTATATTTGGAAATAAAACAAACCCAAGTTTAAAAAAAAAACACTGGCTCAGGGCACTTGCCCAGGCTTTACCTCACTTGATCCTAGAACTGCCTGCGAGTAGCTATGTCCTCCTATTTTTCTGGGGCAGAAACTTGAGTGGCAGGAACTTGCCTAAAGGTGCACAGCTGGATGGAAGGGCCAGGGCTCTCCGGGCTCCAGCCAGTGGCCTCTGCCCGTGAGGTCTGAAATTGGGGAGCTTCAGAAGAGAGATGTGGCGCTGGGGGGCTGCCAGCGTGAAGGTGGGGGACTAAGGGATCAGGGTGGGGTGGGACCTCTAGGGAGAGGAGTGGGGCGTGGGTGGGTCCCAGGCTTGAGGTGGAGAACTGCTTCCTTCCATCTCCTTGCCTGCGCTACCTGCCCCAGGCAGGAGCACAGCCATGGAGATGTGTGGGTTTTCTGTTCCCCTGCGGCTCAGTCTCAGAATCCTGTTTCCTCATTCCACAACGTGGAGGAAGTTATGGTAGCCACCCTGTAAGGCTGTGGGGAGGGGAAGGCACTGTTGCCGTGTATGTGGCACTTGGCACGAGCCTGGGTACCACGAGTGTGTAAGAAAGGAGAGCTGTGCTCCTCACCCGCACAGCATGGGCCTGAGCTGGGCCAAGGGATGAGGCCTGTGTCTTCAGCCTATGAATGTGTAACATGGCCTTGGACAGGACCCTCCCACCTCTGCTGGCCTCAGCCTTCCTTCCATGCAATGGAGGCCAGTGAAAGAGAGAATCCCCAAGGAGCTCCCCTCTCTAGGCTTCTGTATTTTGATGGGCGGGTTTGATGGGGCCCGAGTACAGAAGACAAACCAGCAGATGGTGGCAGGGACCCCGACCCCCGTGGAAAGGGATCCTGGGCCTCTGCTTGGATGAAAAGGGGATTCCAGGACTTACTGGGGTGGGGGGGCATCGATCCTCTCCTGTGGGTCAGGTGTGTCACTTTCCTTATCTAAATCCTGTCCTCGTGAAGACCCCGAGAGGAAGGTACAAACACCTGCATCTGATGGGGAGGAGACTGAGGTCCAGGGAACTCACTTGTCCACACAGCTGCTGCTTGGCACAGATGCGGTTCTAACTGAGGACTGTCGGGCACTAGAGTGTTCTTTCCACTGGAGAATTGACGACTAGACTCATGGACATGAGAGAGAGAGAGAGGAGAGGGCATTCCTGGTTCCCAATTTTTCTCAAGATTAGGGACACAGAACGTCTTTGCTAATTTATCCTTACAGGAGTGAGGCTGTTCTTGGCTACTTTAAGTTTGATACGTTAAACAACAGGCAAGTCTTGCTTTCCAGCACAGCTGAATAGCTGTTTGCTAAGTCAGGTTCCTGCGGAGCCTACTTTAATGAATAAGCCAAGCAGAGTTTCTAATTGATGGCTGGACACATCTGGGGGCTCCTGCAGTTGGAAGTAGTTTGTTCTCCTGAGTAAGTTAAACATCACCCTCCTAACTGTGCTAGCACAATTCATTTCCTGCCTTTGCACAATGTCTCTCTGCTGGGTGGAAGGAAAGAGCGTGGGCTTTGGAGTGAAGCCCAGCTCTGCCAGTGTCTGCCAGAGCGGTGTGGCCTTCCTGGGCAAGTCGCTTGGTGTCTCTGAGCCTTGGTTTTTCCAGTCTCAGATGTGGGTCGAAGACCCAGGGTCCACAGGCTCGTTTGGAGGATGGGACCGGCATGGGTTTTGCAGATCTCACGACGGCTGTCTGAGATGGGCAACTACTGCTTCCTCTGCCGAGTCCAGGCAGCCTTCTGCAATGAGAAGTTGGTGTCTGTAGTGGCTGGGGATGGGAAGCTGCCCCACCCCCTCCCAAATAACTCTGCCTCTCTGTCGGTACAGAGAAAGAGAAAGACCCCAAGTACTGGAGAGACCAAGCTCAGCAGACCCTGAAAAATGCCCTGAGGCTTCAGACTCTCAACACCAACGTGGCTAAGAATGTCATCATGTTCCTTGGAGATGGTGAGGCCTGGGGGCCCAAGGGAGGGGCTGGATGGGGGCCCAGGGAGCCAGGCAGAGGTGAAGGTGGCTGTGTTGTAGAGGCTGGGGCCCTGGGGGCATGTTGAAGAGGATGGGAGAGCCGGGCTGTGAACCCCAATGGTCTCGGGGGGGAAGGAGGAAAGGGACCACCCAGTCATGCTCTGGTGCCCACTGCTCAGCCTGCCTTGGCACCTAACTCTAGAGAGCTCTGGGTACCCAAGAGGGCTGATTGGAGAGGCTGGGAGCCCGAGAGACTGAGCCCCCCTGACCCCCGTTCCCCACCCCCCGCCACAGGGATGGGCGTCTCCACGGTGACGGCGGCCCGCATCCTCAAGGGTCAGCTCCACCACAGCCCCGGGGAGGAGACCAGGCTGGAGATGGACAAGTTTCCCTACGTGGCCCTCTCCAAGGTGAGCTCCAGCCCCAAGCCTCCCACCTCTCAGGAGGAAAGGGCAGGGGAATGGCATTCGCTGGAACCCTCAAACCTGCTGGCAATGCAGTCAGCCCTCCTGGGGGCTCTGTGGCCCCTCTGTGAATTGAGGACAGTAGCGGCTGCTTCCCAAGACTCTGGGGATTTCAGCTCATTGATTTCAAAATCTATTGACGCATAACATACATAGAGAGAAGTGCACCGGTGTACAGAGTGAATTTGCAAAAACTTTGCACGTGTCTGTATGACCAATATCCAGGTTGAGAAACTGAACATGACAGCAGCCAGGGGTCCCCCCGCACCCCCCTCCAGTCCTTGCTCCTTGACTTCTAACAGCATAGATTAGCTGTTCCTGCCTTTGTATTTGACGTAAATGGGATCACGCAGTGTGTACTCTGTGCATGGGGTTCTGTTACCTTCGTTCTCTCCCAAGGCGGCTCAGATAGAAAGTGGTAGCTTTGTTTCTGGTGTTGTAGTTGCTGGTGGCCGTGGTGTCACATAATAAAGGTCCTTTAGACACTCTGGGCCAGGCCCTGGGCTCCCTTCCGGGGGAACAGCAGGGGCTGTAATGTTTCCTGGTCTTCGAGGAGCTCTCAGGCTGGCGGGGCAGGGAGACGGGAAGATAGTTTCCGACCAGAGGTCTGAATAGTGGGGGGGGGTCCCCATTTCCCCATCCTAGATCCTGCCTCCCCCTAACTTTCCCTCCCCTTCCCCAGCCTCCCTCACTCCCTCAAGAAGCCCCTCCATCTCCCTTCTCCACGGCTCACCTGCCTCCCCCTCCCCCTTACTGGCTTCTGCAGCCCCAGACCCAGAGAGACCCAGCCCCCATTTCTCTGCCAACCGAGTCTCCACATATTGGAACATTGCGTTCCCGCCCCTTCCTGCAACCCTGGCTGCCAGGGCACTGGGCGTGGGCAGGAAGCAGGCAGCTAGGTGATCCTGTGGCTCTGGGGGGACCTCGGTGGGTAGCAGGGCTCAGCCAAGGCCGCGGGAGGCCTCTGTCTCCCTCATGCCCAGGCCCCATGGTGTGAGTGGGGGTCGGAGGGCAGCCAAGGCCGGGCCACCTCCTGACCCTCCTTTCCCGCCTGCAGACGTACAACACCAACGCTCAGGTCCCCGACAGCGCGGGCACCGCCACCGCCTATTTGTGTGGGGTGAAGGCCAATGAGGGCACCGTGGGAGTGAGCGCAGCGACCCAGCGCACCGACTGCAACACCACTCAGGGCAACGAGGTCACCTCCATCCTGCGTTGGGCCAAGGACGCAGGTGAGTGGGGCGAGTGGTGGGGAATGGGCCTGGCTCTGTGGCCTGTCTGAGCCTCTTTCCAACCGTACAATGGGGAGAGGGTAGAAGAAGATGCTCTCCAGGGCCCTTCCAGCTCTGAGGTTCTGGGCCTCTGTGAAATAGTCATGGATTCCTTTCCATGACAGCGAAAGCTAGTGGTTTAGGGGGTCACTCAGGTGTGCGTTTGCTCCCAGCTCATTTCCCTGAGTCTATTCCTTTGACTATGAAATGGGCATGAAAATATAGCCCCCTCCCAGGGGAGGGGAGGGTGAGGGAGGTCAGGAACGAGCCCAGCACTGTTCCTGTGGAAGTCCAGTAAATGTCTACCCCTTCTCCCTTCCTCCTGGGAATTGGGAGGCCCTGGAACGTGCCCCCAGGGACTTTGGAGTCAGGCTATGAGGCTGGCTGACATAGGTGACAGAACCACACTCCACCTGAGAGCCCTTCGGAGGGGCCCTTGTGTTCCTGCAGGGCAGCGGGGGGGCTTCCTGCAGGGTGGGGCTCTGCAGGGTCCTTGGTGGAGGGGAGGGCTCCAGCCCAGGTGCTCACAGCTCAAGGGCCCTCAGGACGGGGGAGGGTCACAGAGGCAGAGTATCTGAGCTGCCGGGACATTTGGAAGCCGCCAACCCCACCTTTAGTACGGATGGGGAGACTGGGGCCCAGGCAGGCAGCAGAACTGACCTGTCTTTAGCTAGGAGAGGGAGGGGGAAGACAGCTTGGACACGCCCATTTCCAGGCGAAACCAACCCCTCCTCTCCCACACCCCAGGGAAATCCGTGGGCATCGTGACCACTACGCGAGTGAACCACGCCACCCCCAGCGCCGCCTACGCCCACTCTGCTGACCGGGACTGGTACTCGGACAACGAGATGCCCCCGGAGGCCCTTAGCCAGGGCTGCAAGGACATCGCCTACCAGCTCATGCACAACGTCAGGGACATCGAGGCGAGTGCGGGAGTGCAGCCAGAGTAGGGGCTTGTGGGTCCGAGGCCTCAGGCCTAGACTGGCCTGGGAAGAGCAGTTTGGCCTGGCTCCCCACACACCTGGGAGGGCTTCCAGCCCATTAGGGGATTTGCGGTTGGGGCAGGGAGGCACTGTAGGATTTCTCTGCAGTGGGGCTGAGGGATGAATCCTGATGTGGCCGCCACCACACCTCAAGAACCAGGCGCCCAGGGATTATTCTGTAAATTGGAAACTGGCGCTGCACTGGAGCGTGGGGGTGACACAGTGCCATCTCAGGGGAGTACCTGCCCTGTACATTCCCACATGCACAGACAGGCACGCGTCCCGTGCACTCAGGCAGCATGCCCAGAGAAAAGGCGGTGTGGGCCGTGGTTAGCCCGAGCTCTTACTTTTAAAACTTGGGTTCCAATCCTTGCCCTGCTGTTTGCTAGCTGTGTGACCTTGGGTCAGTTACTTAACCTCTCTGAGCCTTCCCTTCTACAACCCTTTTGTGAAATGTACCTACCTTATAAGCCCATTGCAAGATCTAAATAAAATAATCCCTGTAGAGTTTAGCCCTGGGCCCAATGCCGAGTGAGTGCTCAGAATGTGGTAGCATTTATGCACAAGCAGCCACATGTCCCTGCCCTGAAACACCAGCTTCGACATACGGAGCAGGCTTAGCACATGTGCACCCCAGCATTGTCCACCTGATGTTCAGATGGGTCCCTACTCTGTGTTCTTAAATGAGAACCTCTGGCTTGTTCCCTTTTCAGACTCTTGTTACCTACTGCCAGGGGCTGGTGAGGGAGTGAGGGGACTTCGGCCCCCAAGCCTAGAATGGGGGTTCAGTGAGGCTCAGAGAGCCCCCAGGTCCCTCCTACCCCTTACCTCTGTTTCTACCCCCACCAGACAAACTTCCTGGCTCCCAGACCCACCCTCTGCCCCCCCATGCCATCCCCCCAATTTCTAAGTGCCACCCGGCCCCTCTTCCAACCCCTCATTTTTCTGAGCAGTGGACTGAGTTGCCCCTCTCGGGACACGTAGTCCCGTTGATCGCTCCTAGCAAGCGACTGTGTCAGGCAAAGCCGCCGTTCTGACTTTGCCTGTACCCAACTCATGTCCTGGGACAAGTCGCTTCCCCTCCCCAAGCCTCAGTGTTCCCACCTGTGCAACAGGGGCCGAGAGCCCCACCTGCCCCCTCCCAGGGCCGCTGGAGGCTGAGATGAGGTCATGGATGTGAGAACATTTGTTGTACAAGCACAGGGTGTAATTACGGGGCTGCTCTTGAGAGAGATTTGGCAGCAACAGCCTGAGAAGGGGACAGGAGCTTAAATGAAGGCTTCTGTGGGGCGGGGGGGCGGGGGGGGAGGGGTGTTAACTGGGTTTAGGGGGGTGGTAAGCCGCAGAGGCCACTGGGGGATGAGCTAGGGCGTGAGTGTGGAGGTGGGGCAGCTGTGAGGATTGCCCCTCCTCCCTTTCCTCTCTCAGCCTCCTCGTCCTTCTCTCTCCCCTCTGCCCCTGCATCAGCACCACCCCAAAGCCCCCCAGCCCCCAGGCTGTACATGAAACAAAAATCCTGGTGTCCGCCCTGAAAATAAATATCTTTTGCTAAAAAAAAAAAAAAAAAAAAAAAAGAAAAAGAAAAATGAAAGACACAAACCCAAACCCCAAAGCCAAACAGCAAGTCTGTTATTTGGGAGTTTAATGAGTGTGTGAAGTGCCTGCTGGGGCTGGAAATGATGAGACTCCAGGCAAGAAGATTGGGGGCTTCATTTTCCGTTCTGAAAATGCCAAGGGGTCAGGTTCTGTGGGAACAATTTGGGTGGGCGGGGGGCCAGTGACCCGGGGTCCCCTTCTCCTTTTTTAACAGCCTGCCCTGCCCCCAGAGCTCCTGGCTGGAGCCGGCAGTGAGGAACTTGGAACTACTTGGATCTCTACTACTTCTGGCCGTTGAGAATACCTTCCACGGGAGGCCAGCCCCAGGTGCCGGGACTGCACTGCGTCACTGCATTTCCTCCTGGGACAGTCCAGTGGCTGGGACAGTCCTGTGCGTGGGCGTTACTTCCATGTTATAGTTGAGGAAACTGAGGTGCAGAGAGCTTAAGTGACAAGCCCTTGGTCAAGATGCAGGAGAGTCAAGATTCAAACCCAAGTCTGACTTCAGAGCTCTTTCTGGTTCCCCAGGATCCAGGCTGGTCCTGGGGTCAGCATGTACCCCTCACCTGTACCACCTGTACCACCGGCCTGGACTCCTGGCTCCCCCTCCACTGGAACCTGGGTTCTGAGGAGGGAGCTGGAATGGAAGGTTGAGAAGGGTGCCCATGAAATGCCAGTCCCAGGACAGTGGATCTGAGGCCAGCCGTCACTGGGTCTGCTCTCCCAAGGTGTCAGCCAGGGGCAGCGGCCTGGGCTGACGCCCACGGTGACAGGAGGACACCGGTGCGGTGGTCACTGCGGGCGGCGGCTAGTATGCTCTTGGTCCCCGTTCTAAAAATAGCCAGGACTTCAAACACGGACTCCCCAGGAAAACAAACAGTCCCGCGTCCGTCTGCCCAAGCGGGTCAGCACAGTGGGTAAAATTAGCCTGGCGGTGACTACACAGACGTAAGTACTGGTCCTCTGTTTGCCAGGCGTCCAGCTGGGCTGCCCCAAGACCTCCCTGGCTGTGGGGGGAGGAGGCTCTCAGAGTCCCCATCCTCAGCTCCATGGACGCCGCAGGGCCCTGGTGCCGGGGCTGGAGGAGCCTCGGGTTTGAATCCTGGCTCTGCCCCTCACTGGCCGTGTGGCCTTATGGGAAAGAAATCACATTTCTACACCCATTTCTTTGTTTGGAAAACAGGTGACACGGGTTCCCTTACAGCCTTGGTATGACGTTGAATAAGATCATGTATCTCAAGTCCTTAGCGCCTGACATACACTCTGTACATGGTATTATTCTCACAGAAGCCCAAGTTATGCGTCGGGCTTCTGGAAAGCCGAATAAGGGAGGTTAGCTCCAATATTTCACCCAGAAGCCCAAATCACAGTCCCAATAGCCTCGTGATTTCATCCCTGCCCCCGAGCTGGAGAAGTGGAGGCTCGGGGAGGGCAGCGTGGACTGAAGCCAGGACTCGCCATGCTGGAGAAGCTTCCACTCCACCCGCCGGGCCTCCAGGAGCCCAGCTCTCCAGGCGGACACTCTGGAGCCTCTGGACGTCATGGCGCCCTGGGCTCCTCATGGCTGTGTCCCCTTTAGGTGATCATGGGGGGCGGCCGGAAGTACATGTTCCCCAAGAATAGAACCGATGTGGAGTATGAGATGGACGAGAAGGCCAGGGGCACGAGGCTGGACGGCCTGAACCTCATCGACATCTGGAAGAGCTTCAAACCGAAACACAAGGTAGCCTGTCCGGGGTCCTGATGGCTGCAGGGTATGCCTGCAGTGGGCAGGGCTGCGGGAGTCCTCTCTGAATCCGTGTTCATTTCTGTAGAATGGGGTCATAATTCTTACCTCAATGGGCTCAGAGGGCCTTACAGATATATGAACGGCACACAGTAGGTGCCCATCAATTCCTTCCTTCAAGACCACAGTGAAATACCTTCAGGCGGTAAGGAGGAAGGTGGACCAAGGATAACCTGCAGAGACGTTCAGTCCACCTGCACCCCTACTGTGTACAGGGCCCCTGGCTAGGCATGAGGTCCAAAGGATGAGTCAGATGGTTAAGGAAACGTGGAATGCTGTGTGCTTGGATGGCGAGACGCCCAGGAGCTACGGGAACCCAGAGGGGACAGACCACAAGGGTGGGGCTGAGAAGCCCTGACAAGGGGGAGGAAGGGGAGGAGGCGATATTGGGAGGGTCTTGCAGGCAGAGGTGGCAGGGAGGGGCCGGGCCGGGCACGTGCTGGCCTGCCGGAGCGTGGGAAGACCTGGGCGCTGGCCCCCTGGAGCAGCTCTGGCCCTTAAAATCCGTCTGCCGGCCGCTGGGCCTGGGGCAGCTGGGGTCTAGAAATGACTGCGGTCAGGGCTGAAGACAGTGGGAAGCAGCCTGGCAGCCACTTTGATGTCACTCCGGGGTTGGGTTTCTGAGGGTTCCAGGACTGGCCCCCGGGGAGGCCTTGTGGGATAGGGCTGGGCCAAGAGCGGGGTGGGGGGTAGGGGCTGGGAAACGGCCCCCCGGGGCTGGTAGGGGTGGGACTGAGCTGCTTTGAACCTTTCCCACTCCTGAGTCAGCTCAGGCTGGACCAGAGCCCCATCCCAGCCCGAGTCAGAGAGACACCGCCACTCCCAGCCTCAGTTTCTCTACCTGGAACATGGGACCGGAGCTTATAATTCTTCTTGCCCAGGCAGGGGGCTTACCCTGGAACTCAGTCTAGACACCAAGAGGGAGAGAGGCACCCACATCACTGGACCGAACAGGGTATCACTTTGAGGTTTCAGAGAAGCCACACATTCTTTGCAAATCATGCCTTAGTATGGGTTAATCTGTGTGTCTCAGTGTCCTCATCCGTAAAATGAGAATACAGTACCTACCTTGGGTGGGTGATGTGAGGGACAAATGAGATAACATAGGAGAATCATCTCAGTGAAGGAGGGGAGCTCCACTTTCTTAGCCTTCCCACCCTCCTTCCCAAAGCAGCCCCTGAGGTTCAGAAACCTCTGATCCCAATGCCATTGGCCAGAGAAGGCAAGGGGCTCTCTAATGGACACACAGCTGATTCCTGGTAGTTCGGGACCCCCCGGTCTAGACCTGAATGGTGCCATCACCAGGCAAGCTGGCCAGCCCCTTCCCATGGCCTCTATGCCCTGGGGAAACAGCACTTCCTTTATCTCCCCCTTGGATGGGGTCCCCAGGGCAGAGCTAGGGCTTTGCTTCCTCCCTGGCTCTCCACAGCTCTCAGAATACACATAGCCCATACCTCTCAGTGGGCACTCAAGGCCGCCTGTGATCTGCATCTCCCTCTTCTTTGCTCCCTGATCCCTCCCCGTGCTTGGAACTCTGCTCCCTGACCCCAGGCTGATCAATTCCTGCTTGTCCTTCAAGGCCCCATTAGGACATCAGGAAGCTCTCTCTGATCCTGCCTCAAGGCTCACAGTGGTCTCTGGTCTCCAAATTCTCATCTCCCTGCATTAAAATTTCCCATTTATTTGCCATTTCTTGAAGGCAGGGATGGTGGGTCTTCGGGGAGGGATTTTAAATGACTGAAGAGAACCAGTACATGCCGCAGACTCTGAGACCAGCTGGGGTTAGTCCTTCCGACTTCCCCAGCCCCGCATGGCTGACACCGCCCTCCTTCCTAGCACTCTCACTATATCTGGAACCGCACCGAACTCCTGGCCCTCGACCCCTACACCGTGGACTACCTCTTGGGTAAGTGGAGGGGGGTGGAGTGGACATCCAGCTGGGTGCCCCGGGGACGAGGTCCCAGGCTGCCCCGCTACTTAGGGACCTTCGCCCTCAGGCTCCAGGACCTGGGAGGGGTGAGGGAGGGGTTCTGGTTCATAGAATTAGACCTGAAATCTGCTGGCTGTGCAGGGTGAATAGCTCCATTGAGCACAAAGGGAAACAAAGGTCAGAGAAAGGATGCGACCTCTGGCATGCCACACAGCCAGTTAGAATTAGGGCCCAGGTGAGTCTGAACCCTGGCTGGAGCTGGGACTTAAACAGATCCTAGACTGAGGAGCAAGGGGACCCAGAGCCAGCCCTGCTGCGTTGCCAGGGCAGAAGCCAGCCAGATTGTCGCCAGTGGTCTTGACTGGGGGGGGGGGTACCCCCATTTCCCCAGGGAGTGGGAAACAGGTGTGGGGCCTGGGGGCGGCTCCAGGCCAGGTGGAATGAGACCCTGAGTGCCACCATGCAGACATCTGGGTCCTCTTTCCCTTCTGGCTATTGGGCCAAGCAAGTGGTAGCAAGACCTCCTGCAAATCTTTCTCAAGGAGCACAGCCCCTGGGTCCTGGGTGTGTCACTGGAAGTTATGGACTTAGAGCTGGGCACCTGGAGGATCCCTCAGATACACACACAGCTCTCTACTTGCCTGGCTCACACAGCACACACCCCATACCCCACACTGGCTGTGTAGAGTTATGCATGTACCCATGGAGCAAGAAAGTTCTGTTCATGGATCTTAGAGCCAGAGTGCTGGGTTCAAATCCAGCTCCTATCACCCATGAGCTGTGCAACCTTGGGCAAGTGATTTCTCCTCTCTGTGCCACAGTTTTCTCTTCTATAAAATAAGGATAATGAATCCTCCGTAAAATGGGGATAACAATAGGGCCTACCTCAGGGTTGTCATGAGGATTAAGTGAGCTAATATATAAGTTACCTGTTGCTGCATAACAAATTATCCCAAAACTTTACAGTTTAAAACAACTATAAAGTTGTTTTATTTATAATGATTGTTGAACAATTTATTCCTTCACAGTCTCTCTGGGTCGAGAGTTTGCAAGTGATTTAGCTGGGTCTCTTGTGAGGTTGCAGTCATCTGAAGACTTGTCTGGGGCTGGGGCTTCCGAGGTGGGCCACTCATATGGCTCATAACTTGGTGCAGGCTGTTGGCAGGAGGCCTCAGCTCCTTGCCGCATGAATCTCTCCATTGAGTTGCTTGAGTGTCCTTACAACATGGCGGCTGGCTTCCCCCAGAAATGTAAGAGTATGCAAGGCCGAGGCCACAATGTGTTATGCCCTGGCCTGGAAGTCACGCACGATCATTTCTACAGTGTTCTGTTGGATACACCGGCTAGCCCTAGTCAGTGAGGGAGGGGCACACACGGGCATGAATTCCAGGAGGGAGGATTATTGGGCAGCATCTCAGAGGCTGGCGCCTAAGTGCTTCCAAAGCACATAGGACAGCGTGTGGCACAGAGTAAGCACTCTGTTCATCGGAGCCCTTGCTTGGCTGCGTGCAATCATGGAAGGGCAAGGTGTTCTGGAAGGACATCCAGGACTGGAAACACCAACCCAGTACTTGTGGAATCTTGTGACATGGGTAATCTTGTGACACTCTCCTTACTTCACAAGGGAAAAAACCGAGCTCGGTGAACAGAAGGGACAGTGAGCCCAACCCTTCTTCTGTTTCACTGCACAGGGCACTGAGCCCTTCAAGGCTGACCTGTAAATGACATGTAAATACACACCCAGGCTGCCTTGTTGAGGCCAGGACACAGTCTTCTGCCGTGTCCAGGGCTCCATGGGCTCAGGGTGGGCTGATGGATTGGAATCCCAGGTCTCCCACTTAGCAGCTGAAAATAGCAAGGTACTAAACACCTGAGGCTCAGTCTCCTCCTCTGTGAAATGGACACGGTGGTCGCTCTCACCATGGCGTGGCTAAGAAGATGAAAGGAGGAAGTGCGCCCAAAGCACCTGGCACAAGTCAGGCCCACAAGAGCCACCCAGATGAGCTTCCATCCCCCCACTTTACCCCCAAGCTGTGTGTGGGGAGCCTGTGCTCCCTGAGACACCCACATCCTCCCGGGTCCTCCTCAGGTCTCTTTGAGCCAGGGGACATGCAGTATGAGCTCAACAGGAACAACGTGACTGACCCTTCCCTCTCCGAGATGGTGGAGATGGCCATCAAGATCCTGAGCAAGAACCCCAAAGGCTTCTTCTTGCTGGTGGAAGGTAGGGGTCCAGGACCTGACTGCAGGGCCACTTCCCTGGGAGCTTCCAGATGGGTTCAGGGGTAGGGCGGTCCAGCTCTCAGAACTGTCCAGTTTGGGGATGAGCAGGGAGATTCCTTTAGGGAGATGGGTTGTGGAGGAAGGGGGGAAAAGGGGGCGGTGCTGAAGTTCCCAGCCCAATAAGCAGCTCTCCTCTGGGCGTGGAGATGGCACATCTGGCTTACTAGTCCAGGAAGGCTTCCTGAGAGAGGAGGCACGTTTCTTCCTTTTGGAAATACCTCCCCAAGGCCTGGCTCTGGAGGGGTGTGCAGGCCCCTCAGCTTCACTCCTCCCAAAAGACAAATCAGCAGGCCCTGGTAGACAAATGTGCTCTTAGCAGCTGCCTGGCTGGGCC
This sequence comes from Monodon monoceros, assembly GCF_005190385.1. Lineage (NCBI taxonomy): Eukaryota > Metazoa > Chordata > Mammalia > Artiodactyla > Monodontidae > Monodon > Monodon monoceros. The sequence goes on along the minus strand of NW_021703774.1, from coordinate 164,501,619 downwards.
CAAGGACACCGGCCCAGGGTCCTCCTCTGTAGGTGCCCATCGGTCTGCAGGAACCCTCGCAGCTGGACAACAGACCTCTGATGTTACTGGGCCCGTGTAGGAACAAGGTCAGAGAGGAGAAGGCCCAGGGCGGGCCCTGGGATATCCCGGGGTCCCCTGGGTTGGGAGAGCCAGATCCTTCAGGAGGCAGCGGTGCTGTATGCCGACATTCCTGGGGTTTCCCAGCACTGTTGTGAGGCCCTGGAGTCATTGTCCTGATGCTGCCACCCACTGGCTCTGTGACCTCTACCTGTACATTTCTGTAAAATGAGGCCAAAAATAGTCCCCCTCTCCAAGAAGGGTTATTAGCATCCATTGAGTTCAGAGACATAATGTACTTGGAACAGGGCCCAAAAGAGAATAAATCCTTGATGCTTCTGCTATTATCATTATTATGATTACACAGTAGCTAAGTCAATAGCAATAGGAAGTGAGAGGAAATGATAGTTTCCAGAATCTTCCAAGGTTCTAACAACTATTGTCTTTCATGTTCTAAATGGACACACGCACACGGACGTATTTGCACACATCCTGTCACCACACATACGCACACGCTCAGGCCCCTCCGCCCTCCAGAGGCCAGCGGCCGCCAGCCCAACTCGGCGGCTTTCTTGCCAAGCCCCGGGGTTCCCACTGAAGCACGGCGGTCTCGGCCTGGTCCTGAACGGGCCTCTGATGCCGAAGAACCAGCCAGGAACCAGTGGTGGTGAGCACGGGCTCCCCCGGGAGCGGTTTTCTTTGTGAGCGCGGCCAAGACTGGGCCCGCCAGACCAGCTGCTCCCAGAGCCACAACAAAGGAGGGATCCACCCTGCTAGCCTGCCGGGCCAGAGTGGTGAGGCCCAGGCTAGCAGGAAGGAGGGCGGCCAGGCGCCCAGGCTCAGGAGCCTCAGAGATGGGAGTGTCCACCAGGCATCGTCTTCCTGTTAGAGATGGAAGATGTTCTCTGAAGTCACACAGCCTTAGCCGTGACCTTTAAGCCAGGCTTAACGCCAGGCCTCCTGTGCTCATCTGGGGAGGTGGCGTGAGGTGCAGGCTTCCCCGGGCCTTTATGGAAGGCTGCCATAGGCACTGCCCAGGCATGGAGGGTCTTTCCCCTTTAGGAGCGTGCTTTACCCTCAGAGGGGATGTATTCAAAGCGGAGATGGAAAAACAGGGCTTTACAGCAAGTCACACCTGAATTCAAATCCTAGCAGATCCCACCTTGGACACGTCACTTCCCACTCCCGGCCTCAGCTGCTCCCTCTGTAAACGGGGCTAATCGTGCCCATCTCTGCCCAGGGCTGTTGTGAAAGGGAAACAAGACATCAGCTTATGGTGCCTGGCACCTAGTAGCCATTCAGGCATGTTGGGTCCCTTCCCTACCTCTCCAAGGTCTTCAGGGACACCGAGAAGCTGAAGAAGCAGCGTTGGGAGCCAAGTGGGGTGGTGGAGCTGCTTTAAACCCTGGCTTTGCACTCTCCATGCGTGGGCCTGTGGTCCAACAACTCGCCTTCTGAGGTGCTGTGAAGGTCGAATGGCTGTGTCAGGTGCCTCGTGTGGTGCCTGGCCCAGGGGAGTCCCCTGGCCATCACGGGATGGGAATTGGGGGTCAGATCTCCTTCCCCGCCCCCTCACTGGAGGCCTTTGCCTTGGTGTCCCAAGGGGGAAGGATTGACCACGGGCACCATGAGGGCAAAGCCAAGCAGGCACTGCACGAGGTGGTGGAGATGGACCGGGCAATCGGGCAGGCAGGCACCATGACCTCCGTGGAAGACACGCTGACCGTTGTCACCGCTGACCACTCCCACGTCTTTACCTTTGGCGGGTACACCCCCCGTGGCAACTCTATTTTTGGTAGGTGGGCCTCCATTGGGGTGGGCACTGGGCACTCCCAGGGTCTGCCCTCTGGGAGCAGGAGTGGGGTGGGAGACCTGGCAAGCCCAGGGCCTGGCACGTGTGAGACTCAGAATTGGGCAGGGAGGAGAAGTCACTGACAGGTGGGGGAACACAGGATGGGGGATGGAGTGAAGTGATGCCTGGGTGGGTGTATGGGTGGCCACCTGGATGATGGATGGGTAGAAAAATGAGAGGGAGGATGGATTAATGGACAGGGGAGAGGAGAGGATGGATGGATGGATGGAAGGATGGAGGGACAGACCAACAGATGGGAGGATGTGGGCACAGTGAAAACTGAAGGGTGGATGGTTGGAAATAAATTGGGTTTGGAAGGCGACTTCCTTGAAAGGGGACCCAGGGGTTGCCAAGCTGGGGGCTGGGGACTGTACTCCAACATGACCCCTGGACCAGTGCCTCCCTGTGCAGGTCTGGCCCCCATGGTGAGTGACACAGACAAGAAGCCTTTCACTGCCATCCTGTACGGCAACGGGCCTGGCTACAAGGTGGTAGGCGGTGAGCGAGAGAATGTCTCCATGGTGGACTACGGTAAGACTGCAAGGCCCAGAGCTGGGAGGGGACAGGGCACCCTCTTAGGGATGAGCTTGGAAACAGTGTAGTCCTGTGGTTAAGGCTCAGGGGGGTGTCTCAGAATAGCCAGGACTTGAGTCAGAACAACCTTAGTTTGAATCCCTCCTAAAATCTAGCAGCTCTGTGACCTTGAGCAAATAACTTCACCTTCCTCAGCTTCTGTTTCCTCCATATCTACCTCCTAAGTTTGTCTGAAGGACTAGATAGATCTGATGAGCTTAGCGTGGTGCCTGGCATGTGTAGGTACTTGCTATGTTACACTGTCGTTTTTACTGGCTGTATAATATTCCAGTGTGTGAGTCTTCCCAGTCTGCTTATCCAATTCCATATTGTTGGATGTTTGTTCATGATGTCCCCAGGGGTCCCTGGGGGCCTAATGGCACAGCCAATGGTAAGAGGCTCTCCTGGGTTGACTCTTCCCTTCTAATCCAGACGGCCCAGATGAGGTCTGGGGGTTGAGGCTTCTGTGTCAGAACAGACTCAGGCCCAAATCCTGTGGCCTGGTGCGAAATGACTTCCCTCCAGTGAGCCTCAGTTTCCTCTTCTATAAAATGGGGGCATTCAAGCCAACCTGGAAGGGGCACGGGGAAGCTACTGCATAGTGCCAGGCCCCTGGTAGGCTCTCAGCAAGTGTTTCTTCTGGCCCGCAGCTCACAACAACTACCAGGCACAGTCTGCCGTGCCCCTGCGCCACGAGACCCATGGCGGGGAGGACGTAGCCATCTTCGCCAAGGGCCCCATGGCACACCTGCTGCATGGCGTCCACGAGCAGAACTACATCCCCCACGTGATGGCTTACGCAGCCTGCATCGGTGCCAACCGTGACCACTGTGCCTCCGCCAGCTTGTCAGGCAGCCCCTCCCCAGGCCCTCTGCTGTTCCTGCTGGCCCTGCTCCCCCTGGCCATCCTGTTCTGAGGGCCCAGGGCCTGGGCATCTACCAGCCCACGACAGATGGCTGGCCTCCCTCTCCAAGTGCTGCCCACCCCTGGCAGCCCACACCTCAAGGGGCGGGAGGCAGAGGCCTCCACAGCCTCTGCAGCTGCCAGAAAGGGGACCCAGGAAACCAAAGTCTGCCTGCTGCCCACCTCGCTCCCCGCTGGAAATCTCCACCAGTTGCTGACCTCCAGCCTCTGCCCCCACCCGCTGCCCCTTTGGCCAACAGGGTAGGTTTCTCTTGGGCAGGCAGAGAGCATAGACTGCAGAACTTCTCAAAGCATCTTATTTTTCTAGCAGACGTATTTCTCCAGACCCAGAGGCCTTGGAGCTTCTACGGAACATTCCGGATCTGACCCTCCCACTCCCCTCTCCTTCCCTCTGGAACCCACCAGGCCCCACCAGGCTCATGTCCCTGTCCCCAAGCCCAGTCCTAACTGCAGGGGAGACCAAGTCCTTCTCCTCAGGACGGGGGTTTGCTCACTCACTCATTCCAAGGCCGCCTGGGGCTCCCAGGAAGTCAGCTCCTGGGACTGGCCATCCAGCCCAGGGTGGCCCAGGCTGGGAAGGGCAGCCTGGCAGAGCAGACACTTCCCAGCTCTGAACACACATGCCAGCTCCTCTCTGAAGTGACTCTCCTGTTTGGAGCAGCCAAAAATTTTTCGCTTTTTGATGTTGGTTAAAAGGGAACACAAAACATTGAAATAAAACTTTCCAAATATTTCTGAGGACAGGACTGAGTCTTTGTGGTCAGTGAGGAAGAGATTGAAATAAGATCATTTCTCTGGGAAGAACTGGACTCAGGGCCCAGGAGCACAGGTGGGGTTGGACGGGGAGAAAGGGGTCTCCTGCTGACCTGGGGACTTCACCGCTCATTACCTGGGCGACTTTGGACAAAGTCCTTTGTGTCTCTGCCTCTCCATTTCCTTATCTGTAAAATGGGAGACAGTCCACTCTGGGGTTGCCATGAGGATTAAAGAAGACTGCCTCTGTGCCCTGAAACCCACGGCAGGAAGGCCTTCAAGGGCCCTGGGACACCCTTGCTGCGTGGCGCTCACAAACAACTGCCCACCCTGGCCCATTGTAGCTGTTCCTCCATTCATTCACTCAATAAGCATTGAGTATGAGCCAGGCACCGTACTAGGTCCTAAGAATTTAGTGGTTGCCCTCACAGAGCTTCAGCCTAGATGACTGTGATTTTTCCATTCCTGATTGTCAAGCCCAGGTACCAGACTCAAGATTACACGTGATATTGGGGGTACACAGAGTTGCCCAAGTTTGCTCCTCTTTCCTCAATTAGAATCAAAGTCCCAATAATGATACTAATCCTAACAATTGATATTGATCATTTACCATCTGCTAATCTCTGTGCTTGATGCTTGTATGCATTCAGTTCATTTAATCCTCACTAGGAAGTAGGCCTCCATCATCCACATTTCTAGATGATGAAGCCAAGGGTGCAGGAGGGGATGTGAGTGCCCAAGGTCCCTCAAGTTGTGGAGCTGGAATTTGATTACAAAGTTCCCATACTTAATGACACGCTTTATTTCTTTATAATGCATTTCCAACCTCCTGCCAACCAGGCTTTGAGGCAGCCGGTCCTAATGACTCATAACGGGCCAGTTAAAGATGAACTTGGAAAGATGAGAAATTGTATGTCAGAAGCAGACATCCTTCAAGAATGAAAATGCAGCTGAGCAGATTTCTCTTTGAGTTTCCTAGCAGTCCTGTTAAAAAGGGAGGCACAGCCGAGCTGATGCTGGGTTAACAAATTAAACTACATGCCTACATTCTCGCCAGGACAGAGACCTCATCTTCAACTGTACATTACAGCATTTTCATTTGTTATTCTCATACCATCTTCATAATTTTTGTCATATCTCTGTACTATCATTTCCTAAACACTTCTTCTTTTCTTTTTTTAAATTTGTTTTGGCTGCACCAGGTCTTAGTTGGCGGCATGCAGGATCCTTAGTTGCGGCATGCGGACTTCTTAGTTGGGGCGTGCAAGCTCTTAGTTGCGGCATACATGCAGGATCTAGTTCCCTGACCAGGGATCAAACCCACATCCCCTGCACTGGGAGCACGGAGTGTTTACCCCCTGGACCACCAGGGGAGTCCCCCTAAACACGTCTTTAACTTCACATTTAAGCAGTCTGTTTTCAAAAGTTCACCAGGGACTTCCCTGGTGGCACAGTGGTTAAGAATCTGCCTGTCAACGCAGGGGACACAGGTTCGAGCCCTGGTCCGGGAAGATCCCACATGTCGTGGAGCAACTAATCCTGTGCGCCACAACTACTGAAGCCCGCATGCCTAGAGCCTGTGCTCCGCAACAAGAGAAGCCACTGCAATGAGAAGCCTTTGCACCGCAACAAAGAGTAGCCCCTGCTCGCCACAACTAGAGAAAGCCCATGTGCAGCAACAAAGACCCAACGCAGCCAAAAATAAATTTTAAAGAAGTTCGCCAGTACCACCCAAAATCAATTTACACGTCTCTGGGGTATGCAAACCATCCTTTGTGTCTTAGGTTGGATTTTCCAGAGGCAGACTCTGAGACAAGGACCTGAGTACAACTAGTTTATAAAAGGAACCCAGAAAGCACCAGGCAGAGTGGGGAAGTCAGCATGGAAAGGGAAGGATATGTTATTAAGCAGGTTACCATTCTGGACAACTAGGGCTCAGCCCCACTGTGGGCCTCCAGGAGACTGTGTAGAAGATGTATCTCAGAGTTACATCACTGTGGGGTGAGGGAGCTGGGGTATTTATTCTCCAGCTCTAATCCCTCATTGGCTGAGGGCTGCTCCCAGGAAAATGAACACCCTGGCCCTTCCAACTGGCCCCTGGAAGGGCTGAGACAAAGTTCCCAAGCATTTGCTAGAACAGTAAATGCTCAAAGGATACTAACAAAGCACCATCATATCTGTTAAACTTTGGGATGGGGTTCAAAAGCATGGGCTGTGAGTCAGAGAGATAGGGGTTCCTGTCTCTGCTCCATCACTCTCTCGTTTCCATGAGCTCAGGAGAGTTCTTTAACTTCGCTGACGTTCCATTCCTGCATCTGAATGTACGGTCCCAGCACCATGCTGAACACATGCTGAGCCTTTAGGATCCCATGAGAAACAAGGAGCTCCTCCTGCCGGGAGTCCAGGCTGTGGGCTGATGTCTGCTTCAAGGATAATCAAGGATGCTCAGGCGCCACTGCTCCAGAGTCTTCCCCATGCCTCCCTCACCCAGGCTGGACCCCACATCTTCACGTCACTCATCACCCCTTTAGTCTAACTGTTGGTGGCTCTGAGTCCTAATCCAGGCCAGGGGTCCAGGCAGAGGTCCCAGCTCCACCCATCCACCCGCAGAACTAGAAGCTAAGCATGACAGTAAGATGCTTTCTCAGGGAGGAAGACTGAAGCTAAGCTGACAAATCCTCTTCTAGTCATCCAGATAACCCTGTCTTCTGTTAAAGAGAAATCTAGAACTTAACACAATAAGAGTTTATTTCTATCTCAAACATCTGGTGGTGCCTCTGGTCAGGTGCCTGGGACCCAGGTTCTTTCCACTATGTGGCTCTGCTCTCCTCTAAGTTCCAGATGTTCTATCTAACCAGAACGTCTATCTGACCAGCTCACCAATGAGGGGGGTGGGAGGGACCCACTTTTTAACCACTTCTTCCTGGAAGTAACATATGTCCCTTCTACTCACGGTGCATTGGTGAGATCTAGTCACATGATCCCATCAAACGCAAAGGAGGCTGGGAAATGTAGTCTTCAGTTGAGTGGCTGTTGCCCACCAACAACTCTAGCAGGTTCTCAACTACGGCACTACCGGCACTTGGGGCTGGGTGCTTCTCTGTTGTGAGGACTGTCCTGTGCATTGCAGGATGGTTAGCAACATGCCCAGCCCCTCCTCACTAGATTTCTAGGGGACGCAATCACTGCCCCCCACCCCACTCAACAGTGAGCACCTTTGCTCCACAGAAAGGAAGGGGTATAGGAAGCTTGGGTTGTCTTGTCTCAGCTTCACTTAACGCTCAGGGCACCTTCCAACTCACATGCTCCCCAGACGTCACTGAGTATCCTCACAGTGTTTCAGAACATTGGGAACTTGCACAAAAGATTTGAATTTCTGGCTTTTTTTGAAAAATTGGAAGGTGTGCTGGCACCGCCCCACATTTCTGCAGGGCAGTAGTCAGCTGGGGCTGAGAGACGGCTGTCCATCTTGGGGGTACCTCTCCTGTTTGCCTCAGTCCCCAGGGTTCCCTGTACCCTTATGCAAAGCCCCTCTGGACTGGCGTTACTTGTCTGGTCGTTGTGGAAACTGAGCTTGTGGCCCCTGCCTTTTTCTGGGCCATAGCCTGGGCCACGCCTGGGAGATAACTGCGAACAGGCCCAAGACTCTATCCTCAGGAAGTTCATGTCTCATGGTAGAGACCACCAGAGGGAATTCCAGGGCGGTGGGGAGGCAAGGAACTGTGGGGGCATGGAAGGGGCACCTAACCAGCTGGGGGCACAAGTGGGGTGGGCACAGAGACAGAAGGCAAAGAATGACCTGGGGCTTGACAAGGCGAAGAGGACTGAGGCAGGCATGAGGCTACAGAGGGGAATTCAGAGGAAATGTTGTGGGAAAGATGGGCAGGAGGGCCTCAAATGCCATTCCAAGAAGCCAGGGGTTGACTTTGAAGACCCTGGGGAGCCATGGTAGATTCTGGAGCTGGGGCGTGAGCATCATTTTTGAAAGATCATCTTGGCTGCCAGCTCTGAGAAGAATTAGAGGCTGGGAAACCAACAAGGAGTCTGCTGCAAAAGGCCAGGCAAGGGAAGCTGGGGTCATGGAGGTGGGGAGGAGGAGGCAGTCCCCAAACCTGTGCCTGAGAGTCTCAGTCCTATTTGTGAAGAAGGAAACTGGACCAGCATGTAAGTGGATAGATTGTCAGCAAACTTGCTGCTCTGAGATTGAAGGCAGGAGGGAGCAGGGGACCTACAATGCATCGCACACCCTACTAAGCACCCAAGACATGGCAGTGAAGTTGTAGGATGGTTAGTAGCATCCCCAGATGCTAGACACATCCACATACCCCACCACCATCCTGTGAGCTGGACAATATCATCCCCATTTTACAGATTAGAAAGTTGAGGCTTGGCAGGGCACAGGGACCTGTTCCATGGCTTGTTAGTGACAGCTGCAAGTTGAACCCAGGTCTGCCTGACCCCCAGTCCACCTCCTTCAAGGACCTCCGAGGCGCTAATCTCTCCAAGGAAAACAACCCCAGCCCCAACAGCCACAGAAGCCCTTCGATCAGGTAGTGAGATCCCCAAAGCAGCAGCGTTTATAATTAGCCCTGGTGGCTAACCCTGAGACCTCCCACCAAGATCTAGTACCAGCCGATCTGGGGGTGGGATGGGGGATTAAGTTCTCAGAAGAGGATTTGGGCTTCCGAGTTTCTGTGTGGCTTCCTGGGGCCTCCTTGTGATGCTGCCTTGATCATGGCTCCAGGCTCTTTTCCGGCTCCTCAGCCATCTGCCCCCAACCTCAGGATGGGGGGCACGCACATGACCCACCAGCCCAGCAGGGGCAGGCGGGGCATGGGGCCGCCACCGGCCATTGCTGACTCTCCCTCCTGCCCACTGGAACCGAGGCTTAGAGTCGCTGAGGTGTTGGAAACACTGGCTACAGGCACAGCCGTGGACATTTCCACGGTGCTCCCTGAGTGCCAGCATCCTTCCTCGTGCTTCACAGCGCACTTAACTCATTTATCCGCCCAACCACTCTCCGAGGGCAGGGACTGTTATTGTCTCTGGTTTACAGATGAGGAAAAGGAAGCAGAGAGAAATCTGATAACTTCTGTGAAGTCCCACAACTAACAGGAGATGAGAAGGACGTGAAGGCAGGCAGTGCGACCGCGCACCGGGCCGGATGAGCAGCAGAAAGCAGGAGTCGGGATTGTAACTCTGCAAAGGTTCGAGGGAGCAGGGCTGCCGGCGTCAGTCAGGAGATCCTGACCTCTTGGGCCTGTACCTTTGTCCCAGTGGGGAGTGCCCAGCAGCCTCAGGCAGAGCCCCTGCCTCCCCCTGCCTCCCCCTGCCTCCTCCTCCCTCCCCCTCCCTCCTCCTCCCTCCCCCTGCCCAGGCCAGGGCGGGTGGCCCCAGGGTCTCTGAGGTCAGCCTGGGCTTGAAAACTCTGGCTGAGGGCCCTGTAATCAACCTCCTGCCCACTCAGGTGACCTGGTTGGGGAACAGTGGTGGCTAAGAGGCTGTGCCCTGAGGATGGGGGCTGGGTCAGGATGAGAAGAGGGCTCTGGGGCAGGATATGGACAGGCTCAAGGTGTGACCATTCCCTCTTCTCCCAGAGCCCTTCCAGGGCTAAGGCCTGAGCAGGTGCTGCCTGTTCTCAGGGTATGAACAGCTGCTGTCCTGACATCCAACCTCAAGGCAAGATTCAGTGCTGGATGGGCCTTTTGCCCTGATCCCTCCACTCCTGAGGGATCTCCTGGGGACAGGCCTCTTTCCATTGTCACCCAGACAAAGCTCAGGGCTGGAGTTGGCTTCTGCCGGCCAGGGAGGAAGGTAGCCCAGAGAGGGTCAGAGACCAAGTTGAAGTCACACAGTAAAATGGGCAGAGGAGCCCAGCTTCCACCTCTGGCAAAGGGTTCTCCCAGTCTCCTGACCCTGGGTCCAGCTAGCTCAGGGTCAGCCATGCCTTGGGACTGTGGGTGCCAGTGAGAGAGGAGGACACAGGAGCCCAGTGCCTGCCTCACGCTGGCATCTCAGCACCCCCTCCCCGCCAGCCATCTCTCTCCACCCTCTTAGGTAGGGCACTGGCACTGGCCCCATTTTACAAATAAGAAAACCAAGGTCCAGAGAGTGACTGGGGGCCCTGCTGTAGCTGGTGGGCAGGGAGGACTTGTCTGAGGAGGTGACACTTGGTTTGAGACCCAGTCGGTAAGAAGGTGGCCTTTCAAAGAGCTGGAGGAAAGATTATTCCACGTAGGATAAAGCAAGTGCAAAGACCCTGGGGCAGGAATACTCTTAATATGTTTGAGGGACAGAAATAACCAATGTGGCTGGAGCCCAGAGAAAGGGGAGACGGTGGATGGGATGAGGTGGGAGTGGCGGACAGGAGCTGTGTCGCGTGGGGCACGATAGGCACCTGCATCTTCTTCTGTCACACGGGAAGGTTAGGCGCAGGGAGCGACACAATCCAGCTTATGGAAAGATTGCTCTGGCTGCCATGCAGGGATCAGCAACGCCAGGGGCAGATGCCGGAGGGCAGTCTGGAGGCCTTTCTGTTGCTGGGGGTGGAGGTGGTGATGGCTTGGACCAGCTAAGTGTGGTGGGAAGGGGCTTCATCCCAGACACGTTTGGGAATTAAAGCCAGCCGGGCTTGCTGACGGGCTGAATGCAGGGAGCAGAGGAAACAGCGGAAGCAGGGATGCCCCTTCAGTTTGGGGTCTGAGCACCTGGGTGGAATGCCATTTATGCATATGGGGGAGCAGATTTGGGGAGAAAATAGAGAGTTGGTTTGGATCACGTTAGCTTGGAGATGCCCATTGGACTTTGGAGTGGACATGCTGGTAGGTAGTTGGGAAAGAGTCTGGAGTTCAGGCGAGGAGCCCAGGCCGGAGATAGAAGGATGAGCGTCACAATGGCATTTAAAGCTATAGGGGAGGGAGAGGATGAAACGTGCCCAAGATCACAGAGAGCCAGTGGCCAGGATTTGAACTGGGCTCTGTCAGACTCCAAAACCCATGAGAGCTCTTTCCACTCCATCAGGCAGTCACCTGGGAGAGGGGAACAGAGGGGGTTGTGTCAGAGGTGTGGGCGGGGGCTGTAAGACTTGGGGGCGGGGGCAAGAAGAAGCCCCTGAAAATGACTTTGGGAACAACTGAGATCCTTCCAGCCTGGGCTACCCACCCCACAACCACAGCCTGCCCAGCTGGTGGAGCCCTGGTCAAGCATGGAGTGCTGACCCCTGCCCATTGTACAGATGGAGAAACCGAGGTCCAGAGGAGGGCAGGGCTGGACGCTAGGTCTTCTGCCTGCCAACCCTGGCTTCTCCACCAGCCTCTAAGGAGGGCTCCTGTCTGAACCAATTCAGTGGTTGAGTTGCAGCCACCCAACAATGACAATCCTGAAGCGGGTGGATGTTTCTCTTGAGGTCCTCAGAGAGAACTGGGGCCTGGGGCCTTCCCTCCTGGGCTCCCCATCAGGGCAATGTTTGCCCCAGTTTAGCCATCCCCGGCCTCAGGACCCTTCCAGGTCTCTGGCAGGGCAGCCCCGAGTCTGGCACCAGTTGTGGCTCCTGCCCCGTGGCCAGGATCGAGGCCCTCCCCGGCCCCTGCCCAGACCACCCAGCGCCAGGGCCTGGTGGAGCCCAGTGGGGCTGGCGGGCAGTGTTCCCAGGCCGGCCAGTCGCGGTCTGGCTCCGCCCGAGGGGCTGTGGCCTGGGAACCACTAGCTGTCTCCTCGGGGTAGCGGCTGGGACCTCCAGAACAAACAGGGAAACCACAGGCCTGCGCCCCGCCTGAGGAGGGGAGCTGCCTCTGACCTTGTCAGCAAACGCCAGTGGGGAAGGTGCATCAGCTGGGGGGCTCGGAGCCCCTGGGTGGGGTGGGGTGTGTCTCCTCCGCCTCAGGCCGGGAACAAAGCCTGGGAATCAGACGGATCTAGGTTTATATCCAGACTCTGCCACATCCTAGCTGAGTGGCCTGGGGCAAGGGACTTTTCTGCCCCGTGCCTCAGCTTCCCCTTCTGCAAAAACAGGCCCAGTAGCCCCTGCCTCCCAGAGCTGTAGTCACATGACCTGGAGTCCACTGCATGGAAAGCACCTGGCTCAGAGCCTCGTGCACAGTAGGTCCTGGAAGGACATTAGTCCCTGACCCATCGCTGGCTCAGTGGGAGCCAGAACAATCCTGGGGGATTCCTGGGCCTGGCAGGGCAGGCCGGGACAACCTCGCTGATTCAGAGCAGTGGGCAGGGCCGGGGGGGAGGAATGGGGGAGCAGCTGACTCCACTAAAAGCCGCAATTAGAGCTCAATTTACAGAGTCGCTGTTAGTTCTTCCCAGGGCAGATGTGATTATAGGCTCGGAGCTAACCCATTACTAACAGGATGACACACAGAGGGCCCCGTCCAGGCCATGGCAGGACGTCCAGCCCCACCCCCTCACTGTACAACTGGGGAAACCAGGCCCGAGCAGGAGGGACTAGCTCCAGCTCACACTGCAGCCCAAGCCCTGCCACCGGATGGCCACTCCAAGCTCTGTCCCCAACTCTAACTTTTCTCTGAAGGATTTCTTGCTGATCTAGAAGCCAGAGGCACTTTGAAGGAGCTGACATGCCTTGAAAAAGAGGGATGGGGTCCAAGATGGTTGAAGCCCCGAGAGGAAGCGGGCCTGTCGGGATGGCTCAGTGTGACACTGGCCACGGGGCCCGGGCCTTGGGGCCAGCCACTCCCTGCCCAACCCACAGGGGCCTCAAAATGGTACCGATAATATGGGGCTTCCCTGGTAGCGCAGTGGTTAAGAATCCACCTGCCAGTGCAGGGGACACGGGTTCGAGCCCTGGTCCGGGAAGATCTCGCATGCCACGGAGCAACAAAGCCCGTGCTCCACAACTACTGAGCCTGCACTCTAGAGCCCAAGAGCCACAACTACTGAGCCCGCGAGCCACGACTACTGAAGCCTGTACATCTAAAGCCCGTGCTCCGCAACAAGAGAAGCCACCACAATGAGAAGCCTCCGCACCGCAAAGAAGAGTAGCCCCCGCTCGCCGCAACTAGAGGAAGCCCGCGCGCAGCAACGAGGACCCAACGCAGCCAAAAATAAATAAAATTTTAAAAACTGATACTGATAATAATAATAACAACAATAATCATGGTGGCTCCCCCTCTGAAGCTCTCTCACCGAGGGCTGGCATCATCTCATACCCTTCACAGTAGCCAGGGAGGGAGCTGCTACCGTTATCCCCATTGTAGGGATGGGGAAACTGAGGTTCAAAGTGGTCAGTGACTTGCCCAAGGTCACACGGGGAGCCAGTGGCAGGGCCAGCACTGGAACAGGTATGTTCCTACTGAGACCAGAAGAGATGCTGCAGTCCTTTATCACCTGGCCTGGAGCTGGGTCATCCCAGCGAATGGAGGCAGTGAGGGAGGGATCAGCAAGTGAATAAATGAATGAATGTATGAATGAATGAACAAAAAGGCTGTTTAAGGGACTCTGTCTTGGGGGAGGGGTGGGAGAACCACAGGCCTCTCCCTAGTTGGCCCCCCCAGGAAGACCCCTGAGATCAATGCGCTTCAGGAAAAGATCCAAATCTTACCTCCCCAGAAACAAGTGTCCTCAAGTTTCTGGGTCCCAGGAATCTCCCAACTGTCCAAATGTCCCCCTAAGGAGCACTGATCAGCACCTCTTTGGCCTGCTCCCCTACCTTAGTCCCCAAAAGCCCCCAATGCCGGAAGCCAGAGGTCACCCTGCCCTAGTCCCCAGCCCCGACCTGCATGCTTGCCCAGGCTGGACTCCGAGTTGGGACTGGGGTCTGGGGTGAGGGTGGGGTAGGAGAAAAGCCGGCATCATCTCTCTGTGCCCTCTGCCCTGCTCCTCCCCTCCACAGCTCACTTCGGGGAGCCCCTGGGGTGAGGGCAGTGCACACTCCCGTTGGATCCAAGGAGCTTGGGAGGGGCAGGTAGGGTGCTGGAGCCCCTGCTGGCCAGGCCCGCCCCACTGCTGTGGGCATGGGTTGGGAGAATTCTTCATTCATTCAACGAATATTTATGAAGCCCCTACTGTGTGCCAGGCCCTGGGTGAGGCACCGGGGCTCAGGAGAGACCCTCCCTTCTGATGTCTATGGTTCCCCTGAGGAGGTAACTGGTGTCTGTGTATCACGTGCACCGCACCCCGCCAGCCAAGCTCCTGAGGACTGGCCCCACCCCAGAAAACTGAAAGCTCCCTGTGGGCAGGAGCTGTTCCTCCCACATCAGACAGGGATTTCCCCCAGGCGTGGCTGTGACATCCCCGCCAGGCGGGGGCTCCCTCGGTCTATAGAACCTGCTGCTCCTAAGAAATTTCTCCTCTCATTCTTAGAGCCTCCCCGATAGGGCTGCCAGATAAAACATAGGATGTCCAGTCAAACTTGAATTTCAGATAAACAAGGGATGATTTTTAGTTTAAGTATGTCCCAAATATTGCATGAGGTATACTTAAACTAAAAATCATCCCTTGTTTATCTGAAATTCAAGTTTAACTGGGCTCTGTGTGTTTCTACTTGCTAAATCTGGCCACCCTACCCCTGGAGCTCAATTCTTCTGCTCGCACCTGGCCTGGATGGATGGCCCAGGCCATGACAGAGCCCCTGCCTGCCCAGCTACAGCTCCTGTCGGTCCCCAGGACTACTGTCCTCCCCCACCAGGACCCACCTGCAGCCCCAGCTCCCAGGTGGACACTTACCCCTCACCTGGAGTGCACAGCCCAGCCTACAGACTGTCAGAAGGCTGCGGGGGCCTCCTGCATGATGGACCCAGAGAGAGGGGGATAGAGTCACAGCTGCAGAGAGGGACCTCGAGTGTCAGAGACAGAGAGAGGCAGAGACACAGAGCAAAAGGGACATAAAGAGTAAGCAGATGGAGACTGTGGGAGATAGCCAAGACAGAGACAGACAGAGAGCTTAAGGCTCCCTGCCCAGAACTGCTTCAGGGAGACCAGTGCAGAGGGTGGAGGATCCTGAGAGCCCACCAGGGTTCATTCTGAGTGGATCAGGGCAGAGGCTGGGCCCCTGAGCCCCTGTACTGGGCCAGGGCTCTGCGCCCTGGATGGGCAGGCCTTGGGAGGCAGCTTGGGGTCTCCGGCACTGGCAGTCAGGGGTGGGAGTCCTCCCAGCCCCTCTGGTCTCCCCTCACCCTGCCTCCCCGGGGCAAACACAGGGACATTCATGGCTTCCCAGAAGGGCCTATGGGGCAGCCAGAGTGGCTTTTAAAATTAGCCTTGCTAACCAGATCTGGTTATTTCAGGAGGCTCCGTCCCTGACTGTCCCCTTGGCAGGGCGGATACAGGGAAGGAGGGAGGGACCTCCACATTCCAGGGTCCCTGGTTAAGTACCCCCTGCGGCCTGAGCAGCAGAGAATGTCCAGGTCCCAGTCCCCTGGCACTGGGCGGGCCTGGGCCTGCGGCCGGCTCTTTGGCAACGTTGCCCCAGAGTTAGCCGTGGATGTCCAGGGATGCCCCAGCTGCTGGGGGACGGGGAGGACCCCTCCTATTGGGCATGGGGTCTATGCCACATCCATTAGAGGCCATGACAGCTTCTTGGCCTGACAGCAACAGGTAGGGCTTTGCCTCCATTTTATAGGTGAGGAAACTGAGACCTGGAGAGAAAGGTCCCAGCTCTGAGGCAGGGGAGACGTGGCTGTCGGGTCAGCCAGGCGCCCAAGTCCCTCCATGGAGGCCTCTTGCCTCCTGCGTCCAGAGAAACCTTTGGCTGCCGTTTCCACCACCAGAGTTATTTCTAAGCAGCGTCCTGTGCTTCCCGGAGCCCGGCGCCCCCCGCCCAAGCCCTAATTTCAGCCTCGGGTCAGTGTCCTGGCTCGCCCTCCCCACCTCAGAACCCAGGACGAGCACAGAGCTGGCGCGGGCACAAGAGAAACAGCGCTGGACGCTTTGATCCCAGAGGCCAGATTCGTCCTCCGCCTCCCCCAGCCCCACCTTGGAGCCTGGAGGGGTGGGGCGGGGGCCCAGGCTGAAACCCAGCCCAGAGGCCGGCCCTTCCCGCTGACAGGGGCTCTGCCACAACCTGGGCAGGCCAAGGGGCAAAGGCAGGTTCTGCTCATCAGGCCGGCCCCCTGCTTCCGCCCCAGCTCAGCTGCGGGCCGGAGCTGTGGGGTGGGGCACATCATAAAGGGATGCAAGCAGGGGTGCCCCACTTCTTTTATACAAGGATCGTGAACCCCAGTAAAGCCCAGGAAGCTGAGGTTCAGGGAAGCAACTGATATCTGTACGTTCCCAGCGCCTCGTATGCAGACACCTGTGCCGGGCTCCGTGCCAGCTGCTTCATCTCCCGTTCAGAGAGAGACTCCACAGCCTCCGATGCGGGTCACGGAGATGGCCCTCGTTAATGGCTAGCTGCATGTCCCCACACACAACACACACAATTTTCTGAGCCCACTGTGTGCTAGGGCAGCACCAAGAACTTTCTGAGGTATCACCTCATTGAATCCTCACCTCAGGGTACCAAGGGCAGGACTGTTAGCATTCCCATTGCACAGATGAAGACCCGGAGGCCCAGAGAGCCAAATTCACGTGCCCAAAGTCACAGAGCCGGGAGGTGAACAGACTCAGAGCTAAGCTCTTCATCTTGGTGCTGAAGCGGGGCTACTGGCCCTTGGTGGTGGGATGGGAGGAGACAAGGTAAGAGACTGGGGCAGGGAGTGGGGAAGAGCCAGGGCCTGGGAGGGGTTAGAGAAGAGGGCTGAGGCAGAGGAGGGGAGGGGGGTTACCAGGGGACCCACTGAGCCCAGGGTTGCCCAGGGCCAAACCCAGGTGGGCGGGGTTGGGGAGTGGATGTGAGTCACCACCCGTGGGTGGCCCCAGACATCTGAGTGTCACAGCAGGGCCCTGTCGGGAAAGCCCCTGGGGTGCACCCAACATCATCCTGGGGAGGGCATGGGAGCTGTGGTGGGGAGGGGGCAAGGCCAAGGCATGGTTAGTCCCGCTGGAACCCAATTCTGTGCCCGCGCCCCCAGACCCCAAATCGCCCAACCTGCTCTTCCTCCTGTGCTCCTACCTCAGAGGATACCCTTCCATTCACCCAACACTCAGGCCAGGAAACCCTCCCCC
>NW_021703774.1:164458306-164484271 GCF_005190385.1 Monodon monoceros | reverse complement strand
CCCCCCCCCCCCCCCCCCCCCCCCCCCCCCCCCCCCCGCCCCAAGGTTCCTCAGGTCCTCCCTGCCCACTGTCCTGGTTACCCTCCACACCCAGCAATGGCCTCCTGGGCCCGCCCCTCCTTGGGCTGACATTGCCCAGCCAGTCCCCACCAGCAGCCCCCTCTTCTCTTTCTACTGCTATTTCGCATCCTCCACGGCTCCCCAGTGCCCTCAGCATAAAGCCTTAGCCCCTTGGTCTGGCACCCAAGGCCACGTGACCTCTGGCCTCATTTCTGCGCCATCTCCCTGCCCATCACCACCTTCCCATCATTCGGAACTGCTGGCTCCCTTCCCGACTGCAAGCAGCACTCTCTCGCCCCCTACCTTTGCACCTGCAGATCGCTGCCCAGGGCCACTATCCTAAGCCTTCCCAGGATGCTCGGGCACCGCTGCTCCGGAGTCTTCCCCGTTCTTCCCTCAGCCAGGCTGGACCCCACGCTCGCCCCTGCCCCCTACCCCGCCAGGGCATTCGTCACCCTTTATTGTAACCGCTCTGCACTGTGAGCTCCTTCCAGCAGCTGGACAGATTCATCGCCATCTCCCCACCCCCATCATTCCAGGTAAGCAATCCCTTGGCGCCCCCAGGTGGCCACATAGGGGAAGCCCTTGCGCTTCACTGGGCATAGGAAAAGAGAGGAAAGCCGATCCTTGAGCACCCACGGGGTGCCAGACGCTGTGCTAGGTGTTCCACCTGCTCCAGCTCAGTGAATCCTCATGACGAACCCTTGGGAGAGGTACTATCGCTTCCGTTTTACAGAAGTGGAAACTGAGGCTCAGAGAAGTTTGTAAGTTTCCCAGCGTCACCCAGAGAGTTAAAGAGACCGTGTCAGGACTCCAATCTAGGTCTGCCTGATTGGACCTTCAAAGCCACGTTCTCCCCGCTGTGGAGAGGGGAGCAAGGTGGAAGAAAGGGCAGGGCCATGGGGGGGAAGCCAGAGCTGGTGGTCACGGAGCCCGCGGCTTGGCCCTGGAGGTGCTCGCAGACCCAGCTGCTGATTCGGGGGGTGAATAGGCTCTCCCTCGCCACCACGGTGCCACTGAGATCTGTCGGGTTGATCCGGGTGGGGGGCGGGGTCACATGAAGCCACACCCGACTCGGGGTACAATAGCGATAAATAGAATTTATTTTGTACAACTGTTACTGACATACACACGGCCACGGGGGGCTTCCAAAATGGGTGTTGGGGCCAGGAGGCTGGCCTTTGGCGTGGCGCCTAAAAAGTGTGGACAGACGCACACAAGGATGTGGACTCACAGCAGCTGTGCCTGGCTGCCCCCTCCGTGGTGGGTGAGGGTGGCGCAAAGGTGCGGCCCATAACTCTAGGCCAGCTGAGACCCCTCGGCCCGGCGTGCCCAGGAGCATGGGAAGGCAGGGGTTAAGCTGGGTGCTGGCTGAGGAGCCAGGCAGCTCCCACTTCCCCCACAAGCGGGTCACTCGTCTGTCGTGGAGGCAGTGGACAGGGCATCGGCAGATCTGCGGTAGAGACTGAGGGTCCAGGAGGGGCAATGGGCACAGCCTCGGCCCACCGGGGGCCCCAGGAACCCCAAGAAGCAGGGTAGGGTGATGGGAGGTCTCTAGGACGACAATCCTCCATTCTGGGGCAGGTGCATGGACTCACAGCCTTCAGTGACCTCTGAAATAATCTTGTCCATTTATAGCAGAGGCGCCCAGAGAGGGAGAGTGATTTGCCCATAGTCACAGAGCAGAACCCAAATTAAAAGCTAGGACCAAGGACTCCCAGACCAGTGCTCATTCTACCACACCTCACACCCCACGGCCTCCATAGTAGGCTCTGTATGCACTGAGATGTCTCAATCCCCCCTTCCAGCTCACTCCCCCGAGTCCAGAGGGGCACCCAGGGGTGATGGATGGCCAGGCCTGGAGTCCTGTTTCAAGTGACCACTCCCTGCCCCAGCCGGCCCCCCAGCCCAGGGGGTGGGGATGGTGCCAGCAGCTTCCCCGATCCCAGGTCTGGATGGCTCCGCCCTGCAGAGACAGCCCAGACAGTGGGCCAGGAGGAGGGCTGGGGAGGCCGGGGGCAGCCCACAGGCTGGTGCTGGCCTCGGGGGCAGAGGTCCCGTCTGCCTGGATTTGACACAGCATCTTCACCTTGTGCTTCTGCGGCCTCATCTGCAGGGTAAGGGGAGACGGAGGCGCCGTGAAGCAGGGGGACAGATGCGGAAGGGCCCACCCTTGGAGTTCCAGGCTCTGGGTCTTTCCATCCCACTGGGAACCCCCTAGACCCCTCCCTCCCAACAATTCCCAAGTCCCTTTCAGGCTCCCATCAGATCCTCCCAGAAACTCATGGGCAGAGGTGAGGCAGCATTTATTAGCCCCATTGTACAGATAGGGAAACTGAGGCCTGCGGTCACCTAGCAACTGAGTGGCAGAGGACTCAAACCTAGATACATAGCTCTCACCCAAGAGAGGTGACAGAGGAAGAGAGAGAAGCTGGCCCACCCCCGCCCTCTCCCAACCAGACAGAAGCTGGGGGCTGGTACTGACCTGCTCAGTGTCACCTTCAGAGGGGCATCCTGGCTAACAGCCCTGCACAGAGATGGCGGCAATGCAGGTGACAGGACAGACGACATGGAAGATACACGCAGGCAGAAGTCACTGGCTGTGCCCAGGCTGGACGAGCCCAGTCCTCCAGGATTAAGGGGGGCCCTTGGTCCAGCCCCCATCCCTGGGGACCCCTGGTCGCTTTGATGCCTCTCCCCAACAGCCAATCTCCCTCCCAGGTAGGGCTCCCCATAGGGCCAGGCTCCAGGCCACCTGTCCCCACTGTGGCCAGGCCCCTGGCGGCTGTGCGTACCAGCTGGGGCATGTGCTGTTCAGATGCTTCCAGCTGGATCTTGATCTCGGGACATGCAGGGTCCCCCGACTTGCCGGCGTCTGGGTGGGGTGACCGAGAGGGGCCTGGGGAGGGAGGCAGGAGGGAGCCACCTCACTGGCCGCGGGGAGGCACCAGGGAGACGGGGGGCATGGATGGGCGGTCGGCACCAGTGCTCCCCAACCCCACCGAGCCCCTCCCTCTGGGACTCCCACCCTTAACTCCCTTCTTTACCCCCCTCCCTTCCTGCATCATCCTCCAAGGCCTTTCTGGAAACCACCAGCCCTCCAAGCCACCAACCACCCTAGGCTGGATAATGACCAAGCCCACTGTCCCCATGTCAGGGGCAGTCCCATCACACACCCACCACCTGGGGCCTGAGAACTGCTTTTGACCCTCTGTGCCCAGCCCTGTCCCCTGCCCACCACAAGACTGGCCCTGCTTGTGGCGGGGGAAGCTGGCCCTGGCCAGTACCTGGGGAGCTGCCCCCACTTGTGGTGCTGACACTGTCCTCCAGCCACGTGCTATAGATGAAGGAGTCCCGCTTGTGGGGCGTCCCCAAGGATGAGACACTCTCCTGGGGATGGGGGAGGAGAGAAAGAGGGAGGTCAGCCCTTGGCCATGGCACTGGCTTGGCTGCCCTCTCCCCTCCTCACCAGCCCCTCGCCGCTGCAATCCACAACCCCTCACCCTTGCCCCTCTGCAAAGAGGATGAGGGCCCAGCAATGTCTGCCCCAGGGGGGACCAAAGGAGGACAGAGTGGGAACAGACACAGACCCAGGCGCGTGCGCACACACGCACACGTGCGCTCCCATTCATTCATTCAGCAAACATTTATTGATGTTCTCGTGAGCCAAGCCACCGAGAGAAATCAGGAAAGGTCCCAGCCCTCCGAGAGCTTGAAGAGGAGAGGAGAGACAGGCTGTGAAGAGACTAGTACAATTCCAGACTAGTACAAGCCCCACAGGGCAGGGCCTTGGTCTGCACTGTCCCCTCTGCCCACGCAGCACCTGGCACGGGGTGTGGCAAGGAACAGCGCTCGCCAAAGGACTGTTGAGTGAAGCATGACAGACAGGTTCCAAGGACAGAGCCCAGGGTCTATGAGAGTGTAAAGGGGGCTCCTAACCTACCCTGGGACCAGGAAGGCAGGCTTTCAGGAGGAGGTGACATGAGGCTGAATTGAGAAGGATGAATGCGAGTCAGTCAGACAAAGTGGGAAGGAGGACAGACAGAGGAAATGGCATGTGCAAAGGCCCAGAAGCAGAGTAAGCCTTGTTGGTTTGGGGGACTGCAAAGGAGGGCAGAATGGCTGAAGTGGTAAGAGACGAGGGTGGGGAGGGAGGGGCTAGATCTTCAACGGCCTCAGAGATTGGGCTGTGGGGGGTACCGGGGAGCCACGGAAGGCTTTAGAGTAAGAGAAGGTCAGTCTGCATTACTCCTTTGGGCTGAGTCCCTTGATCACAACTCAACCACACCCAGC
Organism: Monodon monoceros; assembly: GCF_005190385.1. Taxonomy (NCBI): domain Eukaryota; kingdom Metazoa; phylum Chordata; class Mammalia; order Artiodactyla; family Monodontidae; genus Monodon; species Monodon monoceros. The sequence continues at coordinate 164,479,918 of NW_021703774.1, read as the reverse complement.
CTCATGCTTCCACCCAGAGCATCTCCAGGGACCAAAGAGCACCCCTTTCAGGCCGTTGTGGGGCACCTCCCCTCCCTGGGCCTCTCACCAGGCCTGTATCGTCCCCGTCCACACCCTCTGCTTCCTCCACGACGCTGGCGAAGCTGCTGGCACTGGACGAGGAGCGGGAGAAGTCCTTCAGCACTTCTGCTCTCTGAGCTGCTGTCTCCGCTCTGCCACAGACAGCGTCCTATCAGCCAGCATCCACACTGGGCACCTCCTGGGCCAAGACCCCATGCCCCTGCCCTCCCGGCCCAGGGCGGCCCAGCCTGCAGCCAGCCAAGTGCCTTTTTGGCCTCTTACAGCTCCCTGGGCCTCTGAGCCTCCCCAATGCCACTGTCCTTGCTAACACATGGATCCTATCATGCCCCTCCCCTGCTCAATTCCCTCTCCTGGATCCCCACTGCCCCAGATAAAGTCCAACTTCCTTGGCTGGATGCTCAATCATAACTATTAACAACAATACTGCCATCTAGTGCAGGTTTGCTCTGTGCCAGGCACTGTTCTAAGTGCTTTTACCCTAGTTATCTCATTGCTATCATTATTAGACCCACCTTATAGAGGAGCAGACACTGAGGCACAGAGAGGATGGGCACACAGCCCGAGGTCACGCAGCCATAGGTGGGAGAACTGGTAGGACCCAGGCCTTCCAACTCCACAGTCTACTCTCTTTTAACTCTCTCACAATTTTGTCCCATGCTCAGGGCCTTTGTGTCTCCTGCCTGGAGTCTCACTCCTTCCCTCAAATCCCAAAAAAAGTAAATTTACCTTTGGAAAACCAGCCAGGGGTCGCCTACTCAAGGAGGCCCTCCCTGATTCTTCCTTGCTGTGGGAATGACCCTCTCTGCTCAGCTTTGTCTCTCCCTGTCCCTGTGGCCCTTTCCTGCTTCTCTGTTCACTTGCCTGACTCTTCAGCCCAGGCCGGGTCCTCTCCACAGCCCCCTCACCCCCGGCAGCCAACACAGAAGGGGCTCAGCCAACAAGCACTGAACGGAGGGGCAGCCTCCTGGCTGGCCTCCCTGCTTCTGCTCCTGCCCCCACCCTCAGAGCCTTCACATGGTGACCACAGTCAGCTTGTTAAAGCACCACTACTCCTCTTAACTAAAATCTTCCAAAGCCTCCTTGCCTGTCTCAAAGTTCTCACATGGCCTTCAAAGCCGTGACCTAGCCCCCACCCGCCTCTCCAACCTCATCCCCTCCACTACCGGTGTCCGCCTGGGCCCAGCCTCACTCACTCAGCTCCAACTGCACCAAGCATGCCTCAGGGCCTCTGCACTTGCCGTGTTTCTTACCTGAAACCCTCTTCCCTCTGCCACGCCACTGTAAGTCAGACCTAACAGGGCTGACTCCTCACTCAGCTCCCAATTCAAACCCCACCCCTTGGTAGATGTCTTCCCTAAGCACCCACCTAACGCCCCACCCCCACTCATTCTTCATCATATCCTCTGCTTTATTCTTCTGTCATCACTATCTGGAAGTAGCTTATTGGGCTATGTTGCGCTGGACTGTCAGCTCCACGGGGCAGGGGCCGTGTATGTCCAGCTCACTGCCGTCTTGCAGAGCTTGGCATGCACAAAGTGCTCAGCGGGTGTGTGTCAAAGGAGGACCTAGGAGAGTAATCAGGGCCCCTGCCGCCGTGGTATGGCTGTGTCAACACTCCTGGCAGGCCTGGGCCCAGACAGGGGGTAGAAAGAATGGGCCCGCCACACCCAAGCCCCCCGGCTCAGCATGCCCCGAGCCCCAACCTGTTTTTGGTCGTGGGCATCTCTGGGGAGCTCTGAGTGGATGAGTTCTCCGACTTGGGCTCCTGTGAGACGTGCCCGCTGTCTGGGGTCTTCTGGCCAGCCGGGGGGCTCTCCCTGCGGGGCACATGGGGGCAGCGGGGGGATTCAGCACCAGGCCTGGCATCAAGGGTAGAAGGAGGCCCAGGTGGTGAGAGGAGGTCATGGGTGCCTCCTGCCTTGTACCCACACCCTACATCCTCAGGGGCCAGACCCAGAGCAGTCCCTGCAGCTCCTGGACTGGCCTGGCCAAGGAGGGGGCAGGTGCTGTGGGAGCACCTACTGAAGACCCTGTTATGGATAAGGAAACTGGAGTCCATAGATGGGAAGGAACCTGCTCAGGGACGCGCAGCTAGGACATGGCGAAGCCAAGACTCGAACCCTGGGTTCATGGGATTCTGGGCTCTCTTGCCTTTGAGGACAGTGCCAGCTCCACTCCTGAGGCCTCAGTGCACCTGCTCCCTGCTTCACATGCACTGCACACCCCCCCCCCCACAGCAGCGCCATGCCGTTGGTTGTGTTCTTATCCCCGTTTTTCAGATTGGGACAGTGAGGCTCAGAGAGGTACAGTGACTTTCCCAAGGTCACACAGCCCCAGTGTGGTGGAGACAGGACTCACACCCAGGAACTATCCTCTGCTTCCCGGAGGCTCTCTGCTGGTACTACGGTGTGCTGTCCACACCCCGCCCACACAGATGCACTTACAGACCTCCATGGACCAGGCCTCAAATCCCAGCTCTGCCCCTCACCAGCTGTGTGACCTGGGCAGGCCCCTGACCCCTTGACCTGTGGCTCCTTGATGTGCAAGGTGTGACCCCCTGGGAGCCGGCAGAGCTGGGACTGGATGATAGGGCTTCATGTTAGGTGACGAGCTGGCCGTGGTGCCTGACGCAGAGCAGGGACTTGACCGTGTAGCTGTCACCGGTGGGGACAGAGGGGGAGAAGGGTGGGAGCTCCCTCTTGCCTGCTGTGCTTTGCCACTGAATGGGGGTCGGGGGGAGCCAGAGGAGACTCAGGACGCCATCCTACCCTCTGCTGCACCCACCTTTTCTCCTGCACCTCCTGTATGTTCTCAATGCCGATGGCACTGCTGCGGCGTGAGCCGAATGGGCCCGACTTCTTCCTGGTGGGGCTCTTTCCAGGAACAATCAGGGACTGCGGGGAGAGGTCCCAACTCAGTACCCACCTGCTCCAGGAGCCCCTGTGCCCCCCACATGCCACCCTGGGGCCCTGCTGCCCAGGCCCTGAAGCAGAGACAATGAGCAAGAAAAATGAGAGAACTGTCCATCTCCAGAGAGGGCCGTCCTAATTTATAGATAAGGAAACAGGCCCAGAGAGGGCAAAGGCCCCCCTGAAGTCACACAGCAGGTCTGGACCCAGCATCTTAGTCTAGGAGAAGAGCAGAAGCCTGAGGGAGCTGGACAGCCACTCTGGGCTGGGACTGGAGGAGGCCAAGTCCTCAGAATGACTGCTGCCTCTTTGCCCCCAGGACTTCATGGGACCTGCAGCCTACGGGCAGTGGGGAGAGAGTGGGTGAGGCAACCCAAGCCCCTGCCCCCTGCTACACCTCGGAATCTCCAAACCGGCTGGGGGAGGTTCTGGCCCAGCAGTTGAAAGATGCCCCCGAGCCCAGGTTACACATATACAATGGTGGGATGCCCCAGGCACCAGAAGCATGTCCCCTATTTCTCTGGGGAGGCGGGAAGGTGGGCCCCATGGAGGCACAGATGGGCAGAAACCCCCAGGCCAGTTCATGGTCGGGACAGGGAGTTAGGGCAGAGGAGGGCGGTGGCGCTCCATGCAGAACTGGCGATATTGGGGGACGTGCAGCTGGACAGAGGGTCTTTAGGTACCAGATCCTAAAGGCAGGGACTGGGCCAGAGTCCCAGGGGTCAGGGCAGGGCCAGAGCCCCTGGTGGGGGGGGGGGCACTGGCACTGGCACAGGTGCCAGGCCCCAAAGCAGGTGCTGAGTGCCATCAGAGCTGCTGGCACTCCATCCTGCCAGCCCTCGGGCCTGTCCCGGGGGGAGGGGGGCAACGTCCCCAATATGGCCTCCGTCCTGAGGGCGAGCAGAGAGCAGCGCGTGCAGGCAGCCTCCAGAGACGGCGGCCCCGCGGACGACAACCTCTTCCACGGTTCCTATGCCTATGGCACTGCCCCGGCGTCCGAATCTACTCGCACTTTTCCCAGGAATAAGCAATGACTGGCAAGCAGCAGAGGGTGGGAGCAGAGAGAGAGAGACAGGCATAGAGAGGGTCAGAGAGACAGAGATGGCGGGAGGGGGAGGCACAGAGAAATGAGACAGGGAAAGGAGGGAAAGACAGACAGACACAGACAGACAGGGACAAAGAAGAGAGTGGGGCAGGGGATTGAGAGAGACAAGGCCGGGGAAGGGAAGGAGAGAAGAGGTGGGAGGAGACACAGAGAGAACAGAGGAGAGAGATTGACAGTCACATGAGAAGGGGTGCAGAGTGAAACATGGAGAGACAGACACAGAGATGGACCCGGGGAGCAAGACGGACAGAGACGGAGAGGGAGGGGCAGGCACAAAGGAAAAATCAAGGGCGAAAGCAGTTTGAAAGAGGAGAGGGAGTAAAAGGACAGGTGCAAGAGGACAGAATACACAAGTGTAAGAAGGTGAAGGGAGGCAGGGGGTGGAGGAGTGGAAGAGAAAAAGGGAAGGGAAAACAAGGAACGAGGAGAGAGCGGAAGGAAAAGGAAGCAACATGAAGAGAGGGGACAGTTGTGCAAAAACAAAAACAGAAATGGGTCTGGTTACTGCCACGGTGGGTGCTGCTGGTCTGGCCCTGTCCCTGGGGCCCCTCTACAGCCACCCACAGGAGGCTGGGCCACTCTGGCGGGGAAGGAGGGGAGTGGCTAGTGAATTGGGGTTGGAGGAGGGTGGGCCTGCTTCTCCAGTGACAGTGGGCTTGGTGACTGCTGGAACACAGAGGACTCGCCCTGCCTCCCTGGCCAGGTCAGCCCATGGGGCAGGGGTGGGGTGGAGGGGGTCCCTCCTGCCACGTGACACAGCCTCATAGCACTGAGCACAGGGCTTGCTCGGCATGCAGCAGTCAGTCAGTAAATGATGGGTGGGTGGGTGGGTGGATGGATGGATGGACAGACGGATGGATGGAAGGACGGGTGGATGGAAGGAAGGAAGGAAAGATGGATGGGGAAGGGGCAGCAGAGCAGTAGGTGCAGTGCTGGGGGTGACCACTGGGCAGTGGAAAGCAGACTGGCCCACAGTTGAGGGCCTTATTCAGCCTTTGTGCCCAGCACACCCCCTGAGTATTAGTAGCAGAATCCCACAGAGCCTGGCAGACAGTAAGTAATCACACAGTAGGTGCTCACTCAGGAGAGGCTCACACAGAAGCCCAGGTCCTGACACACAATAGGTGGGCACAACCACAGAGGCCCTGGCACATAATGGGTGCTCACGCAGCTCATCTCCTGACACAGAGAAGGTATTCACTGATATCCAGGGCTTATCACAGCAGTCCATTTCCTGACACACGGTGGATTCTCATACAGCAGCTCAGGGCTGGGCACACAGCAGACACTTACAGAGTTAGGTCCACGCAGTAGCCCAGGATCTGACATACAATAGGTGCTCACAGAATCTCAGGGCCGGGCCCACAGTAGGTGCTCACAAAGTACATGTCCACACAGCAGCCCGGGTCCTAACACACAGTAGGTGCTCACACAGCAGCCCAAGTCTGGACACACAGCGGTGCCCGCCAGCATCTCAGAGCCAGGCATACAGCAGATGCTCACACAGAAATCCAGGGCCTGACACACAACAGGTGCTCCCAGAAACTCAAGGCTTGACAGGAGGTGTCCATACAGCAGCCCAATCCCCAGCATACGACAGACAGTAGGTGCTTCATAAGAAATGTGACACAGAAGCTGCCCCAGAGCAGACACAGCTGAATAAGGGGCCAGGAGGTGGGGCGGGCTGAGGAGCTGGGGAGGGGGCTGCAGGCTCTCAGCATCCCGGTGTCACAGCCTGGGCACCTGACCCCGTGGAGGGCAGTGGCTAGACCTAGCCTAGAGCCCAGGATGAGCCCTCGGACAGCAGGGCAGCGGGGGGAGGCGGGGCCCCTGGGGGAGGGCACTCACTATTCCAGCCGCCTTGGCCAGGTCCGGGTTGTTGGGCGCAAAGCTCCCGCTGTGGCTGGTGGACACGGTGTTGGGCTTCTTGTTGCTCAGCCCCATGGCATCCATGGACTGGCTGCGGCTCCGGATGACCCGCTGCGAAGGTGGCGGTAGGGGTTTCCTAAGGCCCCACCCCCTCAGGGAAACCCAGGAGCCACCGACGCCAATCTCGGTGACCCCAGGAAGTCCCTTCCCATGAGACCACACAAGAGTCAGGTCCACATGTGCCAAGGGTAGTGTGGGCCTTGACTCTGCCACCAACTTGCTGGGTCACCTTGGGCAAGCCACTCCACACCTCTGAGCCTCTGAACCTCATGACCGGTCGTACAGTTGTTGTAAAGACCGCAGAAGACGCTGGGTCATGAGCAAAAGCATGCACAGAGAGACCTCCAGAAACCCCAATTCCCTCCTTTTAGCATCTCTTAGGACTTGTTTCTTCCTTGCTTTTCTTCCCTCCCTCCCTCCCTCCGTTCCTTACTTTTTTCAGTCAATCTGCACTGAACGCTCACTTCAGGGCTAGGTACTTTACATTTGCTCTCATTCAATCCGCCCCAGGAAGCAGGCACTGCCACCAAGCCCATTTTACACGTGATGAAACTGAAGCAGAGGTGGGTCTGGAACCCAGACGCCAAACCCAAACCCTTGACCATGGGCTCCGCTGCCTCGAAGAAGGTCTGTAACTTAAGCCCGGTCCACCATCCAGCACTCACCAGACGTGGGATCACTGGAGCCGCCCTCAGAGAAGACACCCCAGGTCCGTGTTCCTCCCACCCACTCCCTGTCTCCAGTGAGCAGAGGCAGGGCTCTCTTCAAGCCTCTTTCTCAAAGAAGTTCTGTTCGCCTCAGCCTTGCTGGGCTAATCCTCTTATGCAAACCCACACCTCCAACTTTGTGGTCTGCCCTGGGGTAAATGTGAGGCCCCAATAGCCTGCTGGGCACCTGGAGGATGGGCAGTCCTCCTCCTGTGGGTGGAGGACACAGTGGCAAAGAGGCCACCGCCTGGGGACCTGCAGCCTGGGGGAGTCCAGGCCCTGTGGGGGGAAGAGGAACTCTCTCCTCCTCTGCCTCTCACTTGGGATGGTAGCTGCTGAGGTAGATGGGCAGGGCTTTGCATTTTGCTTCTTAACTTAGATTACACTGATCTAACTGCTTCACAAATAATTCTCAACAGTTGTATGAGGTAAGTTGCCATTACCCTAAACAACAGATTAAAAAACCTGAGGCTCAGAGAATGCTCAAGCTGGTGGTAAGTGGCAGAGTTGGGATTTGAACCCAGGGTGTCTATGCTCTTAACACTAAGCTAAACCAGAGATAGCCAGGGTGGGTCACACGGCCTAAGGTCATGCAGACCAGGTCCCTCTCCTATAGCCCCTCGTTCACCTCCCTTCCCTGACCTCTGTTTCTTTCTCTCGGTCAGGACAGAGGCTTCCTCCTCTCTTCTTTGCCTGCTGACCTGGGAGCCACCACCCTTGGCACCAGAGGGCTCCAACCTTCAGCACAGCTCCCAGGCAGACTCCGCCCCCAAGCTTAGCCCCGCCTCCAACCATCAACTCCTCCCCCAGCCAGAGCCCACCTTACAACTCCCAACCGCAGCTCTACCCCAGGACAAGACCACACCCCCCCCACAAGTCTAAGCCCACCCTAAAGCCCAGGTCCACCCAGAGGCTCACCATCACCCAGACTCTACCCCAGGTGCGTGCCCACCTAGTCCGAGCTCACGCCTATTAACTCCACCCGTGACTCCACCCCGAGCCACGCCCCCACCCGACTCAACCTCCAATGTGAGCTCACCTCTAGCCACACCCCCACACCTTGTAGCTAACGGCATCCCCCTACTCTAGCCCAACCACGTGCCCAGATTCCATCCAAGCCAACCACATCCGTCCCCCTCTGCACCCAGGTAGACCCCTGCTCTTCACCTTGAAGGACTCGAAGAAGCCACCGCCCCCGCCGCCGTTCTCCATCTTGTCCTCGTCTCCACCCAGGCCCATCATGGACTGGCTGTGGATGTGCAGCTCCTCATAGAGCGTCTCCAGGAGGGCGGCCCGTGTCCGCTCCTGAGGGCCAGGCCGGGGCCGTTAGGAGAGACCCCAGGGATCAGCCCTTCTTCCCACATTTGCAATCGTGGCCACCTTCTCTGAGTGGGAAGTGGGCCTGGGCTCCAGAAGCCTAGACGGCTTCCCTCAGGCCCCTCCGCAGCACAGGCAGCCCCCAGGGCTCGACGTGGCCCCTCAAAGATCTGACTTCATGTCCCCACGCCCCTCCTCCACTGCGTCCTCTGTGGCAGCCCGCCTACCTCCAAGGCCCTCCTGAGCATTCCTTATGAACCCTTACTTCCTCTCCCCTGACCCTGGCGCTGCTCATCTGTAAATCTGTCCTCCCCCAGGCAGCCTTCCCTAAGGCCAAGGTCTGAACACAGCTCTTCTCTCCCCAGGGGCTGAAATTCTACGGGGTGGGGGGATTCACCCCCAAGAACCCATACTCACCTCCAGTTTGGCAAACTTCTCTGCCTTGTAGCAAGCATATTCAGCATTGATCAGTTTTGTCAGCAAAAATTCCTGGAACTCGGGCCCCTGGGAGCCCCCAGCGTGGAGAAGAGAAAGGGGGGTCAGGCGAACACAGAGACAAGGGGCTGGGGCTCCTGAGCCACGCTCTGCTGGGGCTGGGGGCTGCCCTCTTCACTCCCAGAAGGGCATCTCCTTGGGCTCAGCTCCCCAGCCCAGGCACCTGTGAGCCCTATGCCCTTCATGGCTGCCCACCCCTTGGGAGAGCTGGGTTGGGGTCTCCCACTGCCTCAGTCTGGGGGATTGGGGGGCGCTGAAGCCAAGGCTCAAAGTGAGGGCTCCTGAGATGTGAGAGAGATGTGTGCCCCTCTCCCCAAACATTTTAGAAGAAGGTTGAAATTGTCAAGAAGACAACAGAAGTGAGGAAAGGCCACAGAGTCTGCTATACAAAATGTAAAACAATGATATAGTCTGTTCTGGGACGTTGTAAAATAAAGTCACAGTTTTTATCAAGATGAACAGAAAAGCCAGGCCCCAGCTGCTCAGTTAGGGGAGCCCGGCTGCCCTGGCACACAGTGGGGCTTCAGGTCCTCGTACAGTAGAATGTGCACCCTCTCAGCCCCCACCCATTTAGTCCTGCTTTGCCCATGATGGGGGGGGCTGGGGGCTGCCCCTCACCTTCCTGAACACAGCAGGGTCCGGGAGGGGTGGCCCGAAGAAGGGCACGTCGTCTCTCGCAGTGACGGAGACCTGGAAGGGAGGGCAGCTGTCCCCATGGAGTCCCCACACCAGCCAGAAACCACTGATTCGCCTCCCTATCCTGCCTCGTGCTGGGCACAGGGCTGTCCCTTGGCGGGGGAGGTTCAGTGACTGCCGATTGGATGGGTGAACCCCAGGATTTCAGCTCCTCCATCCTTGGTCCTGAATTTGAGTGGTGGGAAGGGGTGGAGGGTCTCAGGAGTCATGAGGATGGAGAGGGAGGAGGAGGCTAAAGGGCGGAGAAGGGTAACCAGCCTCTCTGAGGGGAGGGATTTCAGGGGGCAGAAAGGGCGGGATGGGACTCCTCCATCATCAGAGCAAGAGGGGGGCTCAGAGCCCTCCGGACAGTCCCCCCACTTACAGTTAGGAAAACTGAGGCTCAGAGAGGCCTCACAGTGAGTAAGGGTGGGGCTGGGATGGTGGCTGGTGCCCTTGGGAAGCTCCGAGATCACCCACCTTGTACAGGGAGCCATCGGGGCCCCCACTCTCGGCCTGCACCACCACATAGGCATGCAGAAAGTTGGACGCAATCATGTCCGGCACAAAGGGCGTGTTCTCGTCCTGGAAGACCACAGCCACGATGTCGTTCCCGATGTGCCGCTTCCGCTGCAACTAAGCACAGGGCCACAGCCTTCACCACCTGGCCGGGGGCCCGCAGAGTGTGGGGAGGGGGCCCGCAGAGGCGCGGGGGGCTTGGGGTAGGCAGAGGGCATGTCTAAGGAGTTGCTTCCCCCAAAACTATGTGGTGAGAAACTTGTCTTAAAATTATTCTCGTTTTCTTGGAATCCTGTGACAGATGAGAAAACTGAGGCCAAGACAGAAGTGACTTGCAAGGCCCTACAGTGAATTAGGGGACTTGAACCCGGGGCTCTTGGTCCCCAGGCCCTACCTCTCACCCTCCTCCTGTCTAAATACCCCAAACATGGGCCCCTCTTGAACAAATAAGTTCCACTCAATATATCTTTGTTGTTAAAATGAACAGAGAATCTATTAAAAGAAAATTAAAAGACATTAAAAATAAGGAATAAACATTTCCATTTTTCTCACATGACCCCTGTATCCCCCTGTACCCCTGGAGTGGGGGCATGGGGAAATAAGGAGGACAGCACTGCAGGAAGCTTAGGACAAGGTGACAAATTTCCAAGTTCAGCTCCGGGAACATGCCTTGCACTTCCTCATCACCAGGCCTTTGCAGAAGATGGAAGCCATTCTTTCCCCCAGAATGCTCCTCCTCCCTCTCCTACCTCCTTTGCCACCTAAAAGTCACTTTATCTTGAAAGCTTTGCCTGACTCCCACCTCTGCCCAGTCTAAGTGCCCCCATGTGACCTGACAATACCCTTCATTTCCTGTAAAAATACTCGCATTTACTGAGCTCCTGCTATGTACCAGATACTGTTCTAGCCACTCTGGGTGCATACCCTCGTTTATGCTCACCTATAAGGTAGGTGCATTATCCCCATTTCACAGATGTGGAAACTGAGGCTTTCACAACATCGTAGTAGCTTGTCACCCTGCCCCAACTAGAGGCCACAAGTTGGGGGACTAGATCATTTCCATCTCTCTATCCCAGGGCCCACTGAGTCTGGTGTGGTGGACACTGAATGGGTAGGTAAATGGGGGACAGGAGGGCAGGTGGGAAGCAGGTGGGTGGGTGCCCAGGCTACCTGCTGGGCGTCCCCTTCTGTGTAGGGCAGCTTGGTGGACACGTGAAACATGATCTCCTTGTTGCGGAAGTTGCAGTACACAGACTCGGTTCCCGTCTGCCCGTGGGTCACGTCCAGGCCTCCTCGGAACCTGCCCCAGGCCCCCCAGGCCACGGCTCAGTCTCCAGCCCCAGCCAGGCCTCCACGGGGCCAGGACGGGGGCTCCCTCCCTGCCCAAGGGCATGGGTCATATTATCCTCTGCTTGTCCCACCCCAATGCTCACCCCTTAAAGTCCTGCAGTTTGACCTTCTGGCCAAGGAATTCGAGGAACTCCACGAAGGCAGGGCTCTCCTCGTTGGTGCTGAAGAGTTCTTCCTCGGAGGTCTAGGGATGCACAGAGGGCAGAGGTCATCGAGCTGGGCCTCCTACCCCCATTCACACCCAGGAAGGCTGGAAAGGGGACCTCTGGCAGCCCCTGAGCTCCTGGGAAACTGAGTCCCTCGGCAGGTGCTCTCCCTGGCAAAGGTCTGAGGTCCCAGGTACATGGCCAGATGTGTCGGGGGCAGGGAGGAGGAGGTGAGCACACCTGCCCAAGCTTCTGATAAATGACTCCAAACTTGAAGTTATTGCTGATGACATGCTCGTCGAAGGTGACAATGAGGCGGGAGGCCTGCGGGGACAGGACGATGGGTGAAACACGCTGCTTTTTCAAGTTGCCGTTTATTGCTCTATGTGCCAAGCGCTGTGCCAGGCACTCCACATGCATCCACTCATTTCCTCCTCAGAACAAGCCCGTGAGGGAGGCACTCCCGCGGACTGCATCTCACGGATGAAGACGCCGACATTCCGAGACCTTAAGGAACTGACTTGCTAAGGTCAACGGCTGGCAAATGGCAGAGCTGGGACTTGAACTCAGGTCTGTTGGATTCCAAAGGCAAAGCGCACTGCTCCTGAGTTCTGCTCATAAGCTCCCGCCCCTACTCTGCTCTAACACCCAACTTGTTCCCCGGCTCCTCTGTAAAGCCACCTCATCATGCTAGAACAGGCCGAGTCCCACCAGTGTGCTGTGGAGCCTTGAGCAAGTTCCCCTCCTCACCTTGGGCTTTCGGTAACTGAGAAGCAGGGCCTGATTTCTGAGGCCCCTTCCTTCAGGGGACCTTTCCTGGACCACCCGCCCTTCAGCGACCTCACCTCACTGTGGAATTCAGTCAGAGCCACAGGCTGTACGTGTCTTTCAGGGCCCACCTCTTTCCAGAAACCCCCTGGCTCACTGAAGACAGAAGTCCCTCCCCTTTATCCCACATCGTCACAGTGCCTCAAACCCAGCACCCAGCACCAGAGCTGGAAGTGCCGCTGCCGTCTGTGGGGCGGCACCTATGGAGGTGCCTGTGTTACTCTCTCTTCCCAGGTCCCCTCTGGGGTCAGAAGTCAAGACCAGTGGAGCCTTGGCTCAGGAGCACAGATTACCCTTAGGAGGGTCCCCAAATGGCACTGAGAGTTTCCAGAGGTAAGGAAGGCTCGCCTCCAAGGAGGACAGCACTAGGTTCAAATGCAGGCTTCCTTATCTGCTGTGCATCCTTGGGTAAGGCACCAACCCTTTCTGGGCCTCTGGTTCCTCTTCCACAAACTGGGGACTTTGCAGGGTTATTGTGAGGTTTAAATGAGAGAACTTAGGAAAAATGCCCTGCACACAGCAGGTGCCCAATAAATGCTTGGCCCCCTAGTTACCCACCCACTCCCAGTGAGCAGGGCCCAGATCCAGCCATACCTTGGGGTAGAGCACAGGATAGAATCGATCCACATTCACGTCTTCACACACCAGCTGCGGGAGCAGATAAGGGAGGGCCTGAGGGTGGGGCCTCTGGGCCACCCTGGCCAAGGTCTGGGGGGAGGACAGTGGAGGACAAAGAGGGGACAACCAAGGCTGAAGGAGGCTCACTGTCACTCAGAATGGGGTACAGAGAACTGGAGCCCCTGTCTCCAAAAGGTGCTGTGTTCTAAAGAGTGCCCAAAGCACACAGCCAGCACGTGGGCATCATGGGAACACGTGAGCGGCAGGACCCTGGAGACAGGCCACAGCAGGCAGGCCAGGATCTGGGGCTAAAGATGAGGGTGTGCAAAGGCGAGGCTGCAGCCCAGCTCTGTGCCCACCTGAGATATCCACGGGGGGCTCAGCATGAAGGATCAGAGGCCTCACCTTTGCCATCTGGACCACGTTGGGGAACTCAGTGAGGCAGGAAATGGGGATGACGTCATGGTATGTCCGGCACTTGGTCCTGGGAGGAGAAGACCCATGCTGAGGGGCGAGGCAGCGCAAAAGGGAGATGGGAGCCCCTCCACACCAAGTAAGACCAGAGAGGGCAGACCCCAGGGAGGTCCAGAGGTGATGAGGCGGTCAGGCCTGGCTTGGGCACTAACTTGCAGGGCAACCTCAGGCAAATCCCTGGCCCTCTCGAGTGGGTAAAATAAGATGGGCTCTCAGGTTCTGAGAGTCACAGGTCCCCTCACCCCACCCTCACCTGAGCAGCAGACGCAGGTGTTCCTGGTCCCCGATGACATCATACTTGAGTGAGAAGACAAGGTGGCCCAGGGCGGTGTCCAGTGAGTAGTAATTAAAATGCTCCTGTGGTGGGAGGCGGGGGCCAGGGGAGAGGGTGAGGCTGAGCCTGAGGCTTCCAGGAACCAGACGAGAAAGCCAACTCACCCCCGGATGGGGGTCCTTCACCAAGCAGCAGGTGTCCGGGCTAACAGCACTGTCTGCCTCAGAGAGACCTGCATTCAAATCCCAGCTCTGCCACTTGCCAGCTGGGTAACCTGAGAAGGTCACCTCACCTTCCTGTGCCTCAGTTTCCTAGTCTATCAGATGGGGGTGAGGCCCACTACCTTGTGGGAGGGTGGCAGGCACTGAAAGAGAGAGTGCCGGGCGCAGAGTAGTTGTCCTCTTCAGCAAAGTCAGGACCACATCTGCACCTGCATGGCTGTCTCCCAGCCCCCGCCCCTCTCAGAGCTGGGCACACAGTAGGTGCTCAATAAAAATATGTCAACTGACTGATTGTTTAACTGACTGCTCTGTGGCCCCTGAAGCCAGGGCCCATGAGAATCAGGAAATGAAACATCTCATGAACACACTGGCCGGCTGACCGAGCCGGTTCCTGCCCTCCTGCCTCACCTGGGGAAGACACAGGGTGGGGAAGAAATGCTCCCGAGGGCCCAGGGGAACTGCAGCAGGGATGGCATCCCCAGAGAGGAGCTGGCAGTCTGGCACCTCCAGGTGGGGAAGCCCCAAAGCCAAGAGCCGGAAGTGCCAGAAGATTTCACCCCACCTGGCCCTGGGTTCCCCTGCCAGCCCGGCTCCTCAGCCACACCCACCCCAGGAGTCATCGTAGAAGGAAGCCCTGTTTAAATACAAACAGCTGTGCTCAAAGGATGGGAGGAAAAAGATGTAGGGGCCAGGGGACGTGCGCCACAAATCCACAGCTCAGGGGCAGTCTGCGGGGACCTGGGGCAGAGTGATGGAAACCCCCAAAGGCTTGGCACTATCTGTGCAGAGGGAGTGGCAGGCACTTGGCAAGGAGGTCTGCACCGAAGTCCTCGGGGTGCGGAGTTTCCCCACACCCCCCTGGCTGGGCCCAGAGAAGCCCAAGGAGAGTGGGCTCAGGGGCCCAGTGGGTCAATGCCAAAGTCACCCTAACTTCCTCCCTCTGCCAGAACACGGCCCACTGCTTCCCCAGCACCCCACCTGGAGCCGGGAATGGCCCGGCCTCTCTGCCAGCCCCTGGGGCCCCTCCTCTCTGTGCTGCCAGCCTGACCCTGGCCATCATGCCTCCTCTAAGACCCCCCAACCTGTGCCTCTTCCAATCCTCCAGTGCCCAAGGCATCACCTTCATTCTATCACTCACCACTTCTTCAGCAAACTTTTCTGTGCACCAGCTATATGCTAGGCCCACATAGTCCCCCAGGCCCCACCACCTGCCAGACCCAATTAAGAGCCTCTGGACAGTGGCTTCCGGGGATGCAGTTCTCTCTCCACCCACAGGTGGAATCCCCTGCCCTGTTCTGAGTTTGTCCCCAGGCAATGGCTCCTGCATCTGGGCCTGCTGGCTTAGTCTCAGTCAACCTGTCCCCCCACCTTAGCACCAATACTCACCAGCATCAGGCTAATGCCCTGGGCCCAGACTGAGCCCACACAGCTTCCCAACACCCCAAGGAGTCACCCGTCCTCCCAACACCCACGAGTGCATGCACACACGCTAGAAACGTGACCCCTCCCTTAGTGTGTCTTAATGGAAGGTCAGCCAGAGCTATGTCCAGTTCCTAGCTCAGTAACTGTGTGAACTTAACCAAGTTGTTTTATCTCTCTGAGCCTCAGTTTCCTTTTCTGTAAAAATTAGGACGATCCTGATCTCACAGAGTAATTATGAAGATGTAATAATAACAGCTAACGTTTACTGAGCACTTACTATGTGCCAAACATGGTTCTCGATGCTTTTATCATCCTCATTTTTACAGAGGAGGAAACAGGCTCAGGAAGGTTAACTAACTTGCCCGAGGTCACACCATCAATAAACAGAAGAGTCAATAGGCGTCCCCAGGCCATGAGACTCCAGAGCCCACGCTACATGCCACCACCTCGTTTGTAAACCGACACAGAGACCTCACTCGGCATGGAACGTGGCACCTACAAGGTCCCAGCGTGTGACCTCCCCTCCAGCTCCCACAGCCTCGCCCAATAGCTCCTGCCTGGAACGCCGCCGTCGTCATCGGGTGACACGAGGACAGGTCGTTACTGGGCAGGGTCCCGGCTCTGGGGCAGGTGGTGGGGCAGGGGTTGTACCAATCCAGGTCACACCACGGAATTACTGTCTTCCCCACCTCAAGCTGCCTGAGGGCAGGGCCTGGGGCTGTTTTGTTTGCTGCTGTATACCTGGTGCCCAGAACAGGACCAGGCACACAGCTGGTGCTCATTATTTGTTCACCCTGACTGAGCCCTTTGTGCTGGACACTTTGGGCCGGACACCATTCTAAATGCCTCACAAACATCGTCGCATTGAAGGCATGAGGTGGGTATCATCACCATCTCCGTTTTTACAGATGAAGAACCAGAGGCAGGGGCTTCCCTGGTGGCGCAGTGGTTAAGAATCCGCCTGCCAATGCAGGGGACACGGGTTCGAGCCCTGGTCCAGGAAGATCCCACATGCCACAGAGCAACTAAGCCCGTGTGCCACAACTACTGAGCCTGTGCTCTAGAGCTCACAAGCCACAACTACTGAGCCCACGTGCCGCAACTACTGAAGTCCATGCACCTAGAGCCCATGCTCCACAAGAGAAGCCACCACAATGAGAAGCCCGTGCATTGCAACGAAGAGCAGCCTCCGCTTGCTGCAACTAGAGAAAGCCCACACGCAGCAACGAAGACCCAACGCAGCCAAAAGTAAATAAAATAAATTTATTAAAAACAAAAAAACAGTCTCCCCATCTTAAAAAAAGAAAGAAAGAAAGAAACAGAGGCACAGAGAAGGTAAGTGACTTGCCTGATGTCCCATGTAGTGACAGAGCCAGGATTCAAGCCCTGGTAGAGTCTCTGTTAACCACTATGCCGTAACACTGCCTTTTGCAATAAATGTTTGTTGACTGAATGAGTGAATCCACTACGCATGCTCCCTGGACTCTGCGACAGACAAACAGCCCAGCCCACGGTTCCGCTCCCTCCCAGGCCCAGCGTCCCCCAGGGCTGGGCTGTGACCCACTCCCCAGCCAGCCCAGCCCCCCAACACCAGCGGGCCACACACCTTGCCAAGAAAGTGCTTGCGGTAGATGCGGGCGGTGGGGTTGCATTCCAGCTTCACCTTGGCCGTGGGTGACTGCAGCGGCTCTGTCTCCGGGATGCTGGTGATTTCGTGATTGGTGCCTTCAATCCAGTAGCCCCCAAACTGGGGCAGCAGGATGAGGGGGAAGGGCCCTTCTCGCCCCAGGACCTGAAGGAGGACTCAGCTGAGAGCCACCCACACTGCACGCCACTGGGGGCCCCAAGACACCCCCCATTTCAGACCTGGATCCACTTCTGCCATGGCTAAGGAGTACTAGGGGAGAGCCCAGAGCCTATGTGGGTCCCAGGGATCAAATCCACCTCCTTCAAGGCACTTGCTCCAGCCCTTCTCTTCCCACTGCAGGCACAGGCCCAGATGCACAGAGCCCCATGTCCCAGTCTCAAAGGATGGGAGGGAGTGTGGGGACAGGTAAAGCTGAGAGCATGACGTTGGCCGAGAGGCTGGCATATTTGGCTCAGAGGCCTAAGGGTTCACATGGGCTCTGAAGTCTTGGGCTTGTAAACTGAGTCTCCAACACCCAGAGCAAGGCCTGTGGTCAGGCTCTTGACAAGGAGGAGGACCCGGCTGTCCAGACTCCCGGAGGGAGTGCCTCCTGGGCTCGGGATGGAGATGGGCTCAGTGGGATCCGGGCGGTTACCTCGTGGACGCTCGGGTAGGGAATGTAGTCCTCCTCCGTCTGCAAAACACAAGCAGGGCAGAGGCCCAGCTGGGGTGGGGTCCTTACCCTTTACTTCCAGCCTCCCCAGAACATCTGCTGTTCAGGCAGCACCCCCGGGCTGGGGTTGCGGATGGGGCTGCTTCCTCATCTCCCCATCCCATGTGGGCTGACCCCACGAGGCAGGGACTGAGGCAGGCTTAGCTCACTGAGGGCTGGCAGCCTCTTCTGGGTCTCCTGCCTGGGGAAAAGGAGGCTCACTGCATCCCCAGAAGAAACCTCTGGACCAGTGGTTCTCCCGTGCATCAGAATGGCCTGGAGGGCTCATTAAACTGATTGCTTTGCCCCACCCTCGGAGTTTCTTATGCAGTGTGTCTGGGTGGAGCCCAAGAATTTATGTGCCAACAAGCTCCCAGGTGATGCCGATGCTTCTGGTGTGAGGACCACACTTTGAGTAGCCCTGCTCCAGACAAAGCATCAGCCTTGTGCCCATGAACCCCACTTTAACCCTCATCCTTGTAGCCCTGGGTCCACTCCCCTAAGCCCAGCCACTGATATTCTTGGATTATTGGGGTCCCAAATCACCAACCATGGTACCGTATACCTACCTGGAGGGGCTATGCAGCTCCCACCCCAAGAAAATTCTGAGTCTAAAGAGCCTCCTCACGCCTCCTTTGGTCCCAGGCTTCCTGTTAGTCTCTTCATGAAGGTTGGGGGGTAACGAGGCTACCCCTCCCCATCTCTCCGTCTCTCCCCCTCCCCCTCAGCCGTCCCAGGCAGGAGCTACATGGAGAGGGGGAGCGTAAGCCTCCTGGGTCCTGGGTATGAGTCTTTCTGCAACTGCTGACCATAAGTGGCTTCAAGGAAAACCTTTTACGCAGGCTATCGCGAGGGATGGGGCTTTGATTTTGCGATGGGGAAGCCTGGAGAGGCAGGGTGAGTTTACAGTGGTGCAGATGGGGTGAGGAGGAGCTGGAATGAAGGCCTACAGGCAGGGAGGGGTTCTCCACACCTTAGCCTCCTCGAGGGGAGGGGCTGGGTATACACTGCTTCCCCCTTGGCCCCGGCACCAGCCCGCAGTAAGGCTACTTCACGAAAGGGGGGCGCAGATTCTCCTGGGCTGGCTGCTCGGCTGGGGCAGCACTTCCCCCACCCCTAGAGAGGGAGTCTGCCTCCCCCTTCCCGTCCCCTCCCATCCCCAAGCCCTTTGGAGAGCACTGCTCAGGAAGCCAAAGGCCCCCAGAAGGGTGGAGTGGTTCCAGATTCAGACCTACTTTGAGGGGTGGTGGGAAGGAGCATCGCTGTTCATCCATCCTGCTTCCCTGCAAAGAGAAGGCAGCACATCCCGTCACACCCTTCCCATGCTGCTGGAAGCAGCACCCCTTCCAGGTAGATGGTGCTGTGGAGGTGCTCCCAGGGCAGGGCGCTGGCCGCCGGGTTACTCAGGCCTCTGCAGGGCTGGCCCTCCTGGAGGGAACGGGGGCTGCGGGAGGCTGGCAGCAGCAGGGAGGGCTCGGGGCTCTGGTCACTGCTGGGAGTGGAGGCAGGGCCAGTGTGCACGCTTGTGTGTGAGCTGGGGAGGGAGGCCGCTGCATCTACACAGATACGTGTTGTTGAGAGCAAGAGGGAGAGGGAGAGAGAAAGGAAGAGGGAGAGGGAGAGAGAGGGGGGGAGAGAGAGAAGGAGGGGGAGAGGTGGAGATGGAAAGACTAAGAGAGGCAGGGAAACAGGAAGATGGCTGGAGACGGGGTTTGGAGGGTGACCCGATATCAGGAAAGCTCCTGAGGTTGGTTCAAGTCCCCCGGCCACCTCCCAACACATACCCAAGCGAAAAACACAGACGAGGGCCTGGAAGACCAGGGCTGGGGAGTGGAGGATGGGCAGGGGTCAGGCAGAGGGGGCGGGGGCTGCCCGGTTCCTTAACACCTCCCGGGACCTGCAGCCCAGCCTCTGGTTGCCCTGTGCCCTGGCATCTGTCCCTCCCCCCATTCCACACAGGGTCCTGCAGAGCCTGTGATGCCTCTTGGGAGATGGGGGATGGTATGTGTATGCGGGGTGGGTTGAGCAACCTACACAGGGATGGGAGCTGGAGAGATGCAAGCGGGGCCTGCGCCCTGGGTCAGTCAGGCAGTTGGGCACTATCAGTCCCCATCCCCAGACAAAGGGCTCTGGACAGCACACTGCCAACATCTCCTCCTGGCACGGTCTGCGAGAGCTCCCGGCCCGTCCTCAGAGAGATGTAGGGCTGCAGATACAGCAAGGGCCCCCCGCCCCCAGTCCAGCCCCCTCTGTGGCTCCCCAGAACGGGCTCCAGAGCCCACCTCACCTGCATCTTTTCAATCATCTCAAACAGATCTGTGTTCTGCAACAGAGATGGAGAGAGCAGGTCAGCACCGGGGTAGCCCAGCTGATCCTGCAAGTCTCCGAGGAGTCTCCACCTGCCCCAGCCCTCCTGGTGCCCCAACTCTGACCAAACACCGTGGACCTGTCCAAGCAGCAAGAGGGAGTGGAAGGGACATCATAGGATGGGGCTCTGTGCCACTGACTGGCAGAGTTTGACCAACTGCCCGGAGAAGTCTGCCCAGAGTCCAGCACCCTCCCCAGGCAGCCCACCCCACTCAGTCCCCTTCCCCAAAGGAGGAGGCTGCTGCCTCAGACAAAGAAGGGTGCTTGACTTTTGGGGAGAGACACATCTCCCCCATGTCACTGCAAGACTGGCAGTACTCGGATCGGCCCACGGACCCCTCAGAAGAGCCCCAGGTCCCAACTCCAGAGACGAGCCCAGCTGGGATCCTCAGGAGGGTCTGTGGTTCCACTCACCTCTGGAAGGAGGGCCCCATCCTCCCCCCCAAACAGTGTGGGCTGGGCGTCTGTTGGGGGAGAGAATGCTGGGATGTCCCATGGGCCCAATACCTGTGTCTGAGTCCACACATTCCCGCTCCTCCCTCCTCCCTCCTCACACTCCAGCCAGCCTCTCCTGAGGCTAGCCAGGGCACACACAGGGTTAATCCGGGCATCTGCCAGCTGTGCTTGGCAGCTTCAGCCTCTCCAGCGCCAGCTCCCTACGAGCCTTCCTGGAAGACGGCATCCTTGCCGGCTGGCGGAGCTGGGGGCTGGGCCTGGGAAGCCCCCAGAGTCTCTAGGAGAGCGCCCCTCCCCCAGCACCTCCAAGGCCTCAATTCAGTCGGCTCCTGCTGTCCAGTGGGGGCACTGCCTGAGCTCACACGCACATGTGCTATGGGGTTGTACACCAGGAAACACACACTCCCCCTCTCTCTCTTTCTCTCTTGCTCCAACACACACAGGCCTGCACACCAATATTTAAACACAGTCTCACTGTACCAAAGAAAGCAAACACACAGAAACCCACACGCACAAACCCACCGGGTCTGTGCACATCAATTCTTACAGCTACACGCTAACATACAAATACACGTGTCAGTGTCCTACGTTACACAACAGCACACTCCCTCACACACATACAGGTCTATGTCCCGTAAGAGCCGCACACACAAATGCAAACCCACCCCTGTGCAGATCTGCGCAGCTGCACCAGTAATTGCACACGAAGCTACACGAACGCCACACAACTACTCTCACATCCACGTGCCGAGAGACAAAACAACGTGCGCTCGCAGACACAGGCAGGTATGTTCACAGAAACTGAGCCACAGAGCCCCACTGCCATGCACAAGTTCACCCTTCCCCATCAGTCACACTCCCTGCATAACAGACATGACAGACTTGATCCCATAACATAAAATGAGTTTTGAGAAAAAGAAAAAGCATGCGGCAACTATGGAAGTGGTTAATCGCCAAGGATGAGGGGCATTGGTCTGAACCACACACACACACACACACACACACACACACACACACACTACACGGAGCTGTCTGTTAAAGATCACAAGACACAGACACCCCATGTGCATACTGTGAGGCCTGTCCACAGAGGCAAAACCCACCCTGTAAAATGCACGACAGGAGCCCACAGGAGATGGTGACCCACGGCCCCTGTGGCCACACCCCACACTTCTGAGCTTGGAAGAGACAATTCCACAGGCAATTAGAGCAGAGACCACAGACACACATCTGCAGTCCAGGTAGACAAACACGCCTGTCAGCCAACACCTTGCACAACAGCAACATCAGCATCTGTGCCTGGGTGAGCCATGTAACCTCAGCCCAGCACAGTCCCAGCACCAGTGATACAGGTGCACTGATGTCCCCCAGCATCTGTGC
>NW_021703774.1:164402341-164458296 GCF_005190385.1 Monodon monoceros | reverse complement strand
CCCAGCACCAGTGATACAGGTGCACTGATGTCCCCCAGCATCTGTGCTTGGGTGAGCCACATAACCTCAGCCCAGCACAGACCCAGCACCAGTGATACAGGTGCACTGATGTCCCCCAGAATACCCCACTCAGGGTAACATGGCCTTACATGGCCAGAAACAACGCACTGGGAGTCACAGCCGCATAAACACTGACACATGGTACTGTCACCCAGAGCGCACACACAGCAACAAGTGATACCCACAGATACAGCCTCACTAGTGCATCAGATGCTCTGACACGTGGAAGGCTGTGAGTGAAGTGCCCCAGGGCACCAAGCAAAGTTACACTGTGACATTCAGACCCTTCCTAAAGGGGGAAGGGGGTGGATGAAGTGGTCCCAAGGCTAGCGCCCACACACACACATCCACACACACGCACACACACATCCACACACACACAGAGTGCCCCAGTAGCCCAGAGCCACAGTGCAACCACGAGCACTCTGTTCCGTAGGCAGCTGCAGAAAGAGCTCAAGGCCTGGGACCCCAAGGCAGGGGTGTGCCATGTGGCCTCGATGGCCGTGTGTCAGCCCAGAAGCTAACACACCCTCCATGACGGAGCCTCGCACACCCGCCCTGACTGGGGCAGAGCCTGCCGGGCTCCGAAGAAGTTGGGCTGATCCGTCTCCCGCAGACCCCCTCGGCCAGGCCGCCTTCGCCCTGGTCCTCACCTGCCAGCCGGCCCCAGAGGGCAGTGATCCCCTCCGAGGACGGCCCGGGGGCTCCAGGGGCCGCGGCTGCGCCATCCTGAGCTCGGCCCGGCCCCGGCCCCCACCCCGGCAGCGCTTTAGCTGACCCAGCCGGCTCCGGCCCGCGCGAGCCCCGGCCCGGGCCCCGCAGCACCGAGCTCCGCGCTCCCGGCTTCGGGCTCCCGCGGCGCGCTGCCTGCGCTGGGCTCGCCGGGCTGCCGGGCCCTGAGGGGGCGGGGCGCCAGGTACGGGCAGCGCGGGGACCGGGGCGGGGCTTCGGGGATCCGGGGCGGGGACACAGAAGGCCCCCGCCCCGGACACTGCGCCTGCGCGCTCTTGCCAGCGCGTTGGGAGCTTTCGGCGGGGGCCCTTGGGCCCCGAGGCTATTCAGCGCACCCATAGCATGCGTCCTCTACCTTCCCAAACTCTGGGTACCACGCCTTAAGGCCTCAGGGATGGGCTTCTTGGGCTGGGCTTTGAAGTCAGGGAGGAAGTGGCGGGGGTTGAGGGCGGTTACCTTGGAGACAGAGGGCTTTTCTTGAGCATCTACTTAATGTTGGACCCTTTGCAAGTCTTATCCTCGCCCCACAACTCAAGAGGTACGAGTATCATCCCCATTTTACAGAAGAGAAAACTGATTCCAAGAGATAAAATATCATGCTGAAGATCACACAGCTTGGAAAAGGCAGAACTAGGAATCCAGGGAAAGGCTTGGAGCTCTCTCCCCTCCCACCTCCTCACCTCCACCCCCCTCTAATGCCTGCCAGTGGCTGACCTGTACCCTCCCTTCCCCAGGCCCCATGCCCATACCTGTCCCTAACTGCCCCTGATCCTGGGAGAGGGAGGGAACAGGGCCTGCCAAGGACCCACACATGGAGAAGACTTAAGCATATGTAGGTTCTAGCTCTGGCCTTGCTACAACTTGCTGAGTAGACCTGAGTGAGTCCCTGCCACCTCTGTAGGCCTCAGGTTCCCCATCTGTAAAATATAAGGCCTCTGAAAGCCCTTCCAGCTGATCCTGCACTGTGTCTGCCACTGTACAGTGGGGGGCAGGGCCTCAGCATCCCCTCCCCAGACAGATGCTGGGAAAGCAGCAATTGCTTCCTGAGCTGTGGCCAAGTCAACACCAGCTGCTTCAGACCCTGCGGGGCAGGGCTGCCCACCAGCTCAGTACCCAACCTCTCTTCAGCTTCCTGAAGGAGCTGTTGGCAGCTACCCACCACTCTCCATCTCCAGGGCCAAGGCCTCCTGGAAGGAAAGCACCGCACCTTCCTTTCCCCCAGACCTGGCCCTGGGTCAAGCTGGAGCCCAGGAAGCCGGTGGGAACTCTGGAGATGTGTATTCCAGACGCAGTGTAGCTTTGTTTTTAATAATTAACAGCAGCAAATATTGATTCATGCAGGCACTTCCAGGCCTGAGCGCTTCCGGGCACCCATCGAAATGCAGCCAGAGAAACATTCATTCCCACACTGGGAGGAGGCAAGAGCTGCTCGCATCACCGGAGACATCTGTGTGCCAGGAGTGGAGGGTGTGCACATGTGTGCATGCAGCTGTGTAGATGTGTGTGACTGAGATCAGATGGGGACATCCTGGGTGTGCATATTTGTGTGTTTGTACATGTGTATCTGTATATACATGCATGCGTACACGTGCGAGTCTCTGAATACATCTGCAGACATGTGAATGCACCCATGTATGTAGGTGTGGGTAGGCTGTGTATGTACATGTGTGCAGATTTCTAAATCCTCAAGCAGAAAAAATCCTACAGCAGGGCAGGGTAGGAGGGTCTTGGATAGCTCAGTGTCTATACAAATGCGGCTTCCCAGTGAGAGGGGGATGCCCTTTCTGGGTGTCTGTCCTGCCCTGGGAACATAACGATCCTGATAATAGTTCAGCTTCCTAATTTGAGCTTTCCAAAATTACCTTCACAGTCATCCCCCAATTGTAAGCTGGCAAGGTGGGTAGAAAAGAAACTGCCACCTCTATATTCCAGATCAGAAACTGAGGCCCACAGAGGGGCAGGGATTTGCCCACTGGCACAGGGAGGTCAACTGCCCCTCACACTGGCTCCACCATCAACATTATAAATGTGTGCAGAGCTGGGGGAGGGGGAGTGGAGAATGTGTCACAGACCTGGGACCCCTCAGCCCCACCACTGGTTTGCTGGGGACCCAGTCTCTCTGGGCCCTGGTTTCCTTTGCTGTCAAAGGAGTACGATGTACAGACTGTGTCTTGATTCTGGGGTGGGGGCGGGCTGTTGGGATGGGGCAGTTTGGAGCCCGCAGCCGGCTGGGCTGTATTGGCACAAATGGAGGCTTCTAGCCAAACTGGGCAGAGGGGAGGTAGCTCAGAGCTAATCTGAGAAGGCCAGCCCCAGGCTGGCCAAGCAGGCAGGACTCAGGGAGATGGGCTCTTCTAACCCTCATTTTTCCAACAGGAACACTGAGGCCCAGGAAGGGGAAGTGAACCCAGGCCTCCTACTGGATGCTTACGGGGAGAGGGACTGGGAGACTCACTTCTGAGCCCAGCTGCCATGGAGTCGCTCCCTACCTGCCAGGTCCCAGGATCCATATGGCCCAGTCTTGGGATATCGCCCAGGCACAGACAACAGGAGAGGATCTCAAGAACCCCTTGATACGATCCCTAGGACCCGCTGCACTTGGACCCCCTTGGAGGTGGTGATCCAAAAGTACACCATTCCTTGGACATGTGCCCTCCTGGCCTAGAAGAAGTATATGGCCCTTGTTCCAGGTCAGAGCACTGGGAAAGGAGCTTGGCAGATCCTGACTCTGCTATTTCCTGGCTGTGTGACCTTGGGAAAACCACTTCCCCTCTCTGAGCATCTGGATCCTCATCTGGAGAATGCCTACCACCAAGGTTTGATGGAAGGACCAAGAGGCATGATATCTGTGGACGTGCTTTAGAAACTGAAAAGTGTACTACGAAAGTGAGAGCTTATTACCCTCTGCATTAGAGATGCCACCAGACTAGGCACTCTGGTCAGATAACATGAGTTCTGGTCCTAGACCCGTCACATCCTACCTGTGTGTCTTTGAGCAAGTAACCTAACCGCTCTGAGCCTTGATTTCTCATCTGCAAAATGGGACTAATAAGAGTACTAATATAAGTACATAGTAGTTAGAGTTTGAGAATGAAATGAGATACTGCACGTAAAGCATTAAGTACCCACCTGGCACATAGGAAATCTCAATAAATGCTAGTGGTTATTACTGGTATTTGACACCCTGTATAAGTTGTTTAGTTATTTATCTCCTAACTGGACTATGGCTCCCTGAGGGCAGGGTCTGTGTCAGATTGACTTCTGGCACCTCAGTGCCCAACACAAAGTTGACATAGGTCAGGTGCTGGGCAAAGATTTGATTTTGATGATAACAACAAGAATAGCCTCATGTATAGGGCTCTTACTCTGTGCCAGATATTGTACACAGAGTGTTCTATCATCACTTTTCACACTTTACCCCACTTCAGAGGGCTACCTCTCACAGTAGCCCTGGGAAGTGGGGTATTATCATTACACCTGATTTACAGGTGAGGAAACTGATGGTGATGTTGATAACGAATATAAGGAAGAATAGCTGTTTGGCCAGTTTATTCCCAGTTGTTTTGCCCCCAACAGTTCTACAGACCCTGGTTCAACTTCTGAGACTGTACCAGGCCCACCCAGGGGTGAGGAGTTGTATACCCTTGTGGGGGGGGGCTAAACCCCAAGCAGCATCTACGCAAACATTTTACTTCTGCACAGCAGTCATTCCTAGGTATCTCTTGGCCCTGGGTCAGGGTGGGGGGGCCTCTCCAGACCAGGGGCCGTGGGGAGGCAGGCACTTACCTTAGGGTGGAGTGAAGCAGTCTGGGAGGGAGCTAAGTCCACTCGTGGCAGGTCTAGTGCCTGAGGGAAGCGCTGGTTCTGCCCATCACTCCTCCTGGAAGAGAAAAAGAGTCTGAGGTCAGGGAGGGCCCCAAGTTGGGAGATTTGTGAACTTTGGGAGGAAGAGTCACTCTGAGAGTTGGGGGACATTAAGGGGGACAGATTTCACAGAGGAGGGGGTCCTGGGTTCCCCAGGAGGCAGGAGAGGAAGGGCTTCCTGAGCAGGGCTGCCAAACAGGCTCTCCTTCCCCAGGGATCACAGCTGTAGACAGGGTCTCACTTCCAGCTCTCCATTAGGCCTCCCTAACCCATACTCCAGCCAAGAGGATGTCCACAGCCCATTCTGAAGATGGGCAGACTGAGGCAGGGGGCAGTGAGGGTTGCTGTAAAGGGCTGAGCCCTGACTTCTGGACTAAGCAAGGTAGCCCAGCCTCTACGCACCTCTCCCTGAGCCTTTAGGGACAGAGTAGCCTTAAGGCTGAGGGCCACCTGGGCCATTGCTATTATTAATGACAATAACAATAACGGACACTCATTGGGCCGACTATGTGCCAGGTCCCGTGCCAAGCCCCTCCTTCCAGGCCTGAGGGCACAGACTCATCACCACATTGGCATTCCCACTTTACAGGTGAGGACGCAGAGGCACGCAGAGGTCACACAGCGGGTCAGCAGCAGAGCAGCATCTGAGTGGCGCTTGACTGACACCAAGCCCAGACTCTTTGCCCACACCCAAGGCCCTCCCTGAGGAAAGGAAGCAGGTCTGGTGAGGGTGAAGTCAGCTCCTATTACCCTAGAAAGCCTGCCAAGGAGGCTCATTCTGGGGTCAGGGAGAGGAAGTGCCCAGTGGTTCCTGGGACCCAGGTGGCCCAGGGCTGGGCAAGCAGTCCTGGCTTCCACCCACCACCTAGGGCCACCCTGACGTGGCTGCACCCCCGCCCCAGTCCCTCGAAGGCTGGTCCTGAGAGGGTGAGTCATTCAGGCCACTGCCAGCTTGAGTCAGGCGGAGCTGGGACTGCCACACCCCAAGAGGGGACGGGCCTGTGGGAACCTGGCCCAGGAAGGAGACGCTGAGGAAGCTCTGAGCCCCCTTGCTGGCTCCCCTGGGCCCAGCTACTCAGGGAGAAACAGCTCAGAGGAACTGTCCATAGCCCCGCCGCAGGTACCAGATGCATGCCTCTCCACCTCCCAGGGGGGCTAGCACCTTAAAAGGGGGTCCTGAACTGGGTAGTGCTTGACCCAGAGGATAGACATGGTGGCAGTGACATTTTAGGCCTGTGGCATCGTTGTAGGGGAGATATTCCCAGCCACTTACCTGTTGTGTGACCTTAAATCAGTGACACACCCCTCTCAGCCTCAGTTTCCAGAAAAAATTCATCATAGAGCCTGGGCAGCTAGAAGCTATTCACTCAATGAATTCTCTGGTATTCATGCATTCATGGTAAACTCTGGCTCCCCATGGTAGGGTCTCATTAACTATTTGTTAAATGGATGAGTGAGTGAATGAATGAATGTTGGCAGTGGGAAGGCATTAAAGGTCTGTGAACAAAACAATGGCCTAAACACAGGTTTCTGTAGATTACAAGATACAGTGACACGGGGAGAGACTAGGGAAGGGGGAGTGGAGAGAGGCCCATAGAAATGGTCTGGGCAAATTCCACTGAGGCTGCCATGGGGACCCTTGAGACCGACTATGAGCCTGGAACTGTGTCAGGCATATTACACCTTCACTACTGTGCTGGGAGGCTGGCATTATTTATCCCCTTTTTTACAGATGGAGAAACTAAAGCTCAGAGAGATGAAGCCACTTCCCCTAGCAAGTGGGTGACAGACTCAGAATTTAAAGCCATGCCCTTGACACAGCCAGGTCAGCATGGAGAGCAGAGATTGTCCAAAGGCCAGGAAGTCCTGGAGTTGAAGCCCAGGTGAAGCTGGGTCCCCTTGATGGTAGAAATCACTGTCTTGGTGGCCCTGGCTGCCGAGTGGAGGTTTTTGCCCATGATTGAGCTATTCGGGTGCTGTCCTTCTGCCTGTCCCTTCTCATACCCCAAGGCTCAGGCTGTGGCCATTGCAGGTCAGCCTGGCAGCAGCTCCCCAACACGCTCCCCTTCCAGAACCCCTCTCCGTTTCCCTGTGTCCAGGTGCCCCCTCATGCAGGACTGCTCACTTTGGCACAGGACTCAGTAGGTCTCTCAAGACAAGGGGGCTCTTGCTTCTGTTGGAGTGCTGCCCAAGGCCCTCAGCTCTCCAGTTCCTGGCTGTCCAGAGTCTGCCCCGCACAGGCAACCCCTCCACCTCAAAGGTCATTGCTGAGGCCCTAAGGGGCAGGGGAAGCGAGGGGCTCCAGGATGAGAATAGCGCAGAAATCGGAGGCCCTGGGTCCTGCCTGCCCCAATCCATCCCAGCTCTGCAGGGATAGAAGGACAATAATGACAAAAGCCACAGCCTCCCTGTGCCTTCCATGAGTTTTCTTAATCCTCACAGCGCCCCAGTGAGGCAGGTGCTCAAAATCTACCTGCTTTACACATGAGGAAACTGAGGCTCAGAAAGGTATATTATCTTGCCCAAGGTCGCACAGTTAATGAGGCAGAGCAGGCATTTGAACCCAGGTTTGTCACTCCAGAGCCAAAGATCTGAACTTCAGAGCATGGGCAGCCAGCCCTGTGGACCCAGCACGTCACATCAGGGAAGTAATAATAACAGTAACTGGGCTTCCCTGGTGGCGCAGTGGTTGAGAGTCCGCCTGCCGATGCAGACCGGGTTCGTGTCCCGGTCCGGGAAGATCCCACATGCCGCGGAGCGGCTGGGCCCGTGAGCCATGGCCGCTGAGCCTGCGCGTCCGGAGCCTGTGTTCCGCAACGGGAGAGGCCACAACAGTGAGAGGCCCGCGTACCGCAAAAAAATAATAATAATAATAATAACAGTAACAACAGCAAGGGCAGCCAACCCTGATGCAGGACGTACCACGTGCAGACCCTGAGCGACTGGCTTCACTTGTATTACCTCATTTAATTCTGTTTCAGAGGAGGGAACTAAGACACAGAGGTTAAGCAACGTGTCCAAGGTCACGCTGATAGTGAAATACAGAGGCTTTGAACCTCCAACCGTCGGATCTAGACGCTGCCCTAATGTTACACTATTACCTCTTAGAAAATAGTAGCTGCTCAATCAGGGCTTCTGAAGAAATGAATAAACTCAGGCTCTTGCCTCCCTCCCTCCCCCCTCCCTTCCTGATGCCTCCTCTTCCTCGTCTTAGCCTTCCTCACCTCTCCCCCGCCTCTCTAGCCCACCATGCACCCTCCTCCACCTCTGGTCTCCGCAGACCTCCCCCTGTTTGGTTATTTTCCTCCCTCTCACGAACTTGAATCTCTCTGTCCCTCCCCTTTCTCTCCTATCCCACCTTTGTCTCCTCCCGACCTCCATCATTCCGTTCACACGGGGGCCTCCCAAGTCTCTGCCCGCTCCCCGTTTCTCTGGAAACCTTCCTGACCCCAGGGCCTGGCTCAGCTTAAAATGATTTGCCTTCTTCCTGCACACGCAGCAGCTGGGACGTGGGGAACTCTCCCCACTTTTCTGTTCCCCTGGCCAGGACCGTAGTCATACCTGCACAGCACTCTACAGTTTACATAGACATCGTCTCATTCAATCACCATGGCAGTTTTGTGAGGTTGGATTATTATCAGCCTTTGTCCAGATAAGAAAACTGAGGCTGAGAGAGGTTAAGTGACAAGCCCAAGGTCACTCCAGGGAAAGGGCAGTGCCGGGGTTTCACTCTAGCCCAGGGTTCTTCTACTACATGCATCACAGCCGCTCTCAACCCAGGCCCTCAGTCCTGTCACCCAGCCCCCAGCGGCCTCCCCATCACAGTCCCGGGTTCCTGCCGCCACCGCCAAGCATCTTCTCTAGGTCCAGCTCCAATGCTGCCCTGTCTGGCCTGGACACCTGCCTGTAGGTACAGGACACCTGGACACAGGAATAGGCGGTAGCCAGAAAGGAGGTAACTTGCCCAAGGTCACACAGAAAGCCAGAGCCCACCTGGAGTCTGGGCCAGCCACATTCCAGGGTCACCTTCCGGCCCTGCAGGTGTGTGGCCGCCAGCCATCTGGCCCTAGCTCCCCTCCCTCTCGGAGTGCCCATCTCTTCCAGGGAAAGGGTGCGGAGGGGTGTGTGGGGAGGGACCCAGTGGCCCAGCTCCTGAGTGGGATGGGCCAGGCCGGAAGCTGCTGCAGACAGCTCCTGGTAACTTGGCAACTGTCACTGCACCTCCTCCCCCTCCCTTATCTCCATATTGAGGTAGCAGTAATAATTGCAGTGTCGTGAGTGCAGCTTTTTCTACTTTTCAAAAGCCCTCTTTATCTGCTCACTCCTGGAAGTCTCACCGGAACTGGAGCGGGAGATAAGGCAGTCGCTAGGATCCTCCATTCCCAGAAGGGTAAACTGAGGCTCAGAGAGGTTAAACAACCAACTTGAAGTTACCCAGCAAGGCGGGAGCAGATTAGGAACTAGAACCAGGCCACCACTGGTCCAGGGCCACAGACGCTACGCTGGGGTGGGGGGCCTCTCAGGGGGGTGTCCACACTCTGCAAAACTGCAGGTCAGACCCAGGTGTGATTGGGGAGAAAGGGAAGACGGAGGACAGGTGACCAGATGCCTCCCTGGGTTGCTTCCCACCTGTTAACCAGCTGGAGAGTTGGTGGGAGGGTCCTGTCTTTTATCTGCAAAACGAGAGACAATGTACCCACCTCCTAAGCCACGGATTAGAGTAAGCAAGTAAGCCCAGTAGAAGTGTTTGCCATTATTATTATTAGCCGCTCTCCCAGAGAACCCACCCTTTCAGGGCACCAGAGGGGTGGCTGAGCTATCCTGTGAGTAGGACTTGGCCCTTTGGCCATTCAGAGAGAGCTGCCCTGAACGGAGGCCCCCAGGTGGGTCTGACCCTTGCTGAGTCTCTCAGCCTCATCCCCCCGCCCCCACCCGCCGCTTCCTGCCCTAACCTGGCTGGGCTGCAGGCAGCTTTCCAAACGCGCTGTTTCCCACTGCTGAGCCTCTGCACAGGCTTTGCCCTTTGCTGGGAGCTCCTTTTTCCTTCTTTTCTCCCCGGTAAACCATTCATGCTTTAAAATGCAATTGAAACAGGTGAAACTCTGGTGGCCAGAGCAGGTGACACATGACCACCAAGGCAGGGGTCCTGTGACGGGGAGCAGGGTAGCCGGGTAGCCGGGCAGGTGCTGGACGGCACACACACAAGTTGGGAATCCAGTCCTGGGGGGTGTTGGGAGGGCAGAGAGGGGCTCAGCCAACCAACGAACATAAGGCTGAGAAGGATTTGTCGGGGGCTAGCCCAGGACCGGGGCCTAAGGGGTCCAGGCCAGCCCAGCACTGGTCACCAGAGCTCAGGGTCCCTTGAATCTCCCTGGTCTTCATGAGATCAACCGGTTCTACCAAACTGGTGATTCACGTTGGGGCGGGGGGATGGGGAAAGGGCACAGACCTCAAAGTGAGAAGGGGTCCCGCCCCGGAGGGTCACTCCTGTGAACCTTCAGTCCCCTGAGAGAAGGCCCTCTGGATGGGGCTTGGGAGGCTGCCCGTGCCTCCCAGCCGCGGTGTCAGGTCTGAGGGGACTCTAATCTCCTGAAACCAGAGGCTACAGGCCACCCTGGAACTGCCCCCTCCCCCCGGGGGCCACAGAAGCCCACTGTCTCCGGAGCTCAACCATCCGGCACCGCTTGCCCCTGGCCTTGCCAAGGTGCCAGGGAAGGTGGCCAGGGGCAGCCGGTGAGCAAGTTTCTGAAGCTAGGCCTGGGCCCCCTCTGGGGGCCCATGGGGAGCGGCGGCGAGAGCAGGGGCGTCGGGGACACAGGCATGGCTGCTCCTGGCTCTCCTTTCCCCAGGCACCTTTGACCTCAGCCAGGACTCAAGAGGGAGTGTTGAGGGCACAGGAGACAAGTGGGGGTTGGGGGGGGGGGTGAGCCAAGCGCTGTGATGTCCTGTAATCCTTACAACAGCTCTGACTGAGGCTGCTGTCATCCTCACACCATTTCAGACATAAGGAAGCAGAGGCTCAGCTAGGTTGCAAGATGGGCCGGGGTCTCGCAGCCGCCCAGCCGCAGAGCTGGCAGGGCCCCCCTGGGGGCGGGAGGAGAGGATCTCAGGCACCAGGCAGGGCAGAGGGGAGCAGGAAGGGGGCTCGGGGGCACCGCACCCTCACCCTGAGCTGGCTGAGCGCCGAGACAACCGGATCCCAGAGCTGCGCCAGGCAGCGGCCTCCTGAGCAAACAACAGGTTGGCAGCCCCAAGAGGAGGTCATGGGACTGGCCCCCACCCGGGGCACAGCACCTGGGAGCCGGGCCTCCCATCCGCCAGCTGCCCGCCAGTGCCTCCCCTGCCCAGGTGGCCCAAGGCCTGCAGCAGCCTAAGCCTGACCCTCCTCCTCCCCGGGGACTGACCCCTCCCTGCACCGGGGGCAGGAGGGAGGAGTGACGCTGAGGTGACCGAGCCACGGGGCCTTCCTGCTCCCTAATGACAACATCTGCTTATCCCGCCTGGCACTTTACAGTTTACACACTTCCTTCGCTCTAGACCCTCTCTACAGCCTCATAAGGAACCGAAGGCAGGTAACGTTCGTTACCTCCATTCTACACAGGAGGAAAGTGAAGCCGGGACAGAGCTGGTGACTCGCCCATGGTATCACACCGGAAGCCCAAACCCAGTGGCTCTAGCCCTTGCCCACGTGGGCACAGGACAACTTACCAATGGGCCGGCACAGGCCGCCGCCCTTAGCACCCAGGGAAAGGGTGGCCGGAGCTCGTGCGCAGGGGCCTTCCCAGCACCCATCGGCTGCTCAGTCTTAGCGCCACCCACGCCCCGCCTCCCTCCTTAACCTTATCTTCTTTCCCAGCCTCTGCAGCCCAGGGGGTCTCCCTTGCTGAACTCCATGCATTCCTTCACTCACTCACTCCATCACCCACCCACTCCCCCATCTGCCCTTCATTCCTGTGCTTAGTCACTCATTCAGGACACACGTCCTGACGCCCACTCTGGGCCAGACAATGGTGCTGGGCGTTGGCATCAGAGCCAGGCCTCACCCCCCTCAAAGCAAAGCCCAGTGACACTACCCGGACTGTTCTCTAGCTGTGCCTGGTGCCCTGTGGCCTCACTGCTCAGATGCTAAACCCTGCAGTGCTGAGGCCTTGTTAAATCCATCCGTCTTCCTCCTAGCCAGTGGGTTTGCTCCCTCATGGGTTCCAGGCCACTGGTGAGCAGAAGCTGAGAATACCGTAGGTGTTGTTCAATAAATTACAAGCTCCTGCCCGGAGAGACAGCATAACATCAGAGGTGTGGGCCCTGGAGCCAGACTGCCTGGGTTTATATCCTAGCTCTGCCACTTAACAGCTGTGGGACTTGGGCAAGTTACTTAACCTCTCTGAGCCTCAGTTTCCTCATCTATAATTTGGGGATAACAACTGTGTCTGCCTCCAAGGGTTGTCGTGAGGATTAAATGAGTTCATACATGTAAAGTATGTAAATATTAACCATGAGCATTTCCTGGCCTTCCCTTCTCTCTTCCTTTTTTCCTTCCTCTGTAGGCTGCTGAGGACTGAGGCAGGGCTCCTGGGTGAAAGTCATGAGAAGGTAGACCAGAGTCCAACATGAGAAATAATGTGATGAATAGAGCCGTGTAAGGTACTGAGCTCCCCGTCAAGCAAAGGCAGGAAGGGATGAAGGGGGAGATGCCAAAGTATGGGAACAGGGAGAATAATGGGAGCATGGGGGTTCACTAGATGACCTGCCAGGCACCTCCCACATGTGGAATCGATTCCTCTTGACTCCAGGGTCTGTGGTCAAGGGCAGAGGCAGTGGATAAATTCCCATTCTTTCGAGGAGATGGACTTTCCTGGGTCTCCCGTGACACATGGATTGCTGCTACTTCTCTGCTGGTTTGCTTGCCACACCCATTAAGGATGAAAATGTGCACACTCTTTGGCCCAGCAACTCCACTTCTAGGCATGTATCCCCCAGAAATACTTACAAAAAAGCACAAAAATATATGAACAGAGGACATTCACTGCAGCAGGGTTTGCCATAGCTGAAACCTGGAAGCTGGTTAAATACACAAGGCATGTGCAAACCATGGAAGACCATGCAGTGGTGACAAAGGAGGTTTCTAGTCCTGACGGAAAAGGGAATTTGAGGTATACTGTTAAGTGAAAAAAAACAGGTTGCCCCCCAAAAAATCTCACTTGGAAAAATTTTAAATTACATGTAAAAGTTCACATGGGTTATCTCTGGGAAACAGGACCACTAGGAACTTCTGCCTTCTACAGGATATATTTCTCTGTGTTGTTTGGATTTTTACAACGAGCACTGATTATTTTTGTCATTAGAAAAAGAAAGAAAAAGATTAAAACAACTGAGTCCTTTGAGTCAGCTGAGTACCTGACTCCTTTACCTTCCTCAATCATCTTAAGAAAGAGATACTCTTCACTCCGTATTCCAAGGAGAAGCTGACACAGAGGGAGGTTAAACATGGCCAAGGTCCCCCAGCAGCAGTGACAGAGCTGGGCTGTAACCCTCGTTCTGGCTGACTCTGAAGCCCACGCTCTTTCTCCTACACAAGGCACTCTGCTCTGAGGGGCAGGGAGGAGAGAAGGCAGGAGAGAAGCAATCCAGGCTGCTGGGCTCGGGGCTATACCCTGGGACCTCAGCTGTCAGGTCCTGGGAGCCAGGCCAGCCACGGTCAGCCTGTGCGGAGACAAGGCTGTCTGCCTCATTTGCAAATGCAAATAAATGAAGCCTCTGCTCCTGGCGTCAGGTCCCAGCCCCGAGCTGCCCCAGGCTAGCAGGCTGGCAGGTGCCCAGCCCCACCCCTGGAACCACCCCCCAAGGCCTCAAGGTCGCCAGGCGGATGGGCATGCGCTGGGGCTCTAAATAACTTTCCAAGTTGATCAACGTGTTTCTGGAAGAAACTGGCGTTTTAAGTTCCTTGCCGCCTTCTCAGTGAGAGCCTGGAGAGGAGAGGAACACAGATGCGTGCTCCTGAGTCTGGCTGGACCAATGGACAGATCTAGAAGCCAGGTGGACTTGAGTTCAAATTCTGACTTGGCCAAGCTCTAGCTGTGTGGCCTGGGGAGAGTCACTTCACCTCTCTGAGCCTCAGTTTCCTCAGCTGTAAAATGGTGTTGATAATTCCTCCACGCAGGGCTGCTGGGAGAATTCAGTGAGATAACGCGTATGAAAGTACTGCCCAAGCTAGGAGCCACCTTCCATGTGCAGGGGAGGGTTATGATCCTGCACACTGTGGGGGTGGTTGGGAGGGGGCACGTGCACATCTGTGCAAATGTGGAGTGTGCAAAGGGCTGGATCAGAGGGCGCTGCTCCACAAAATCAGCAAGCAACTGGGGCGAGTGTCTGACACTTTTGCTGGGAGCCGGCACGGGGTTTTCTGCAGTGCTGCCTGCTGGTGCGACAGGGTGTGTTCAACTCCGTGGGTGAGGATGTAGGTGGGAGGCCTGGCAGGAACGTGAAGTGTGGGTGGGAGAAAACACGCTCGTGTCTGGGGCGTGCGTGGGTTTGTAGGCGAGCATGTTTGTGTCTATCACGTCATCCACCTGCCTAAAAGCCCCCCCGTGGCTTCCCGCCACGTGCAGGATGGAGATTCGACTGCCTCACGTGGCCCACGAGGCCCTGAGCGTCTGTCCCACCTCCCAGCCTTTGCACACACCGTACCCTCCACCTGTTCCACCCTCCCCCGTCATCCCCCATCACACCTACATGCTACACTCTTTTTTTCTATAAGCAGATATTCATTTTTAATTTTTATTTATTTATTTTGGGCTGTGTTGGGTCCTCGTTTCTGTGCAAGGGCTTTCTCCAGTTGCGGCAAGCAGGGGCCACTCTTCATCACGATGCGCGGGCCTCTCACTATCGCGTCTGTGGAGCACAGGCTCCAGATGCGCAGGCTCAGTAGTTGTGGCTCACGGGCCTAGTTGCTCCGCGACATGTGGGATCCTCCCAGACCAGGGCTCAAACCCGTGTCCCCTGCATCGGCAGGCAGACTCTCAACCACTGCGCCACCAGGGAAGCCCCATGCTACACTCTTATACAGTCTTTCTGGGGCCCCCTCCTCAGACTGGGTCAGGTTGCCCCTACCCTGACCAGCTTTCCCAGAAGCCTGTCCCGGGTTTGCACTTGTCACAGTGTGATTATCAGATCACGGAGCTTCTGTAGGTGTGGACCCGATCTGTTTGGGGGCCTGGCACACAGTCGATGCCCGATTATGATGTGCTACATGAGTGAATGTGTATATAGCTGTATGCTCGTGACGAAGCTGCCTGGACAAGAGTCAAGTCTAGGAGTGTGCATAGGGAAAATGTGCGTGTGTATAGGGGGCATCTCAAAGAACCTCTGGCCCGTGGGTGGGCCAGATCTGGGAAACGCCGGAGGACGCTATGACTGGTACTCAGGCCCAGGTTGGCTGCAGAGAGAGAGAAAGCCAGCCTAAGTTCCTTTGCTCCCCTGCCCCAAACCCCTCCTGAAATAGGCCCCGGGTCTCTGCACCAGACCCCAGAATACTTCTGGGCAGGGGGATCAGCCAGGTGGTCACCAGGCTGGCCTCCTGCCTGTGCCCTGCAGTCGGCCCCACCCCTGCAGTCGGCCCCAACCCTGTGGGCTCAGAGGCTCCGCCTTCTGCCACACGCCCCATCTCACCGGAGGCCCAACCCAAGCCTGCTCTTGCATGCCTGCCCACAGTGCCCACCCCCCTCCCCCAGGCCTGCCTCGTGAGCAGCAGTTCTTCTGAGAGAGGATGGGCCTCCAACACCCCTGCCTACTCAGCCACCTTCCACATGCTGCCAGGAGATGATCTGGAATGTTCCAGATTTGGGGAAGGGAAGGAATCTTGTTCCTGCCTCAAGACCTTTACACATACTCTGCCCTCTGCTTGGATCACCCTTCCCACAGTCAGTTCCTTCCCATTCAGGCCTTGAGAGGCCCTCCCCGATACCCTTAGGAAAGGGTATCCCCTCCCCAGCCACCCTGTCACTCACTACCCACTACCCATGTGAATTCACCTTATTTGCCCATTAGCTCGTTTTGCATCTGTCTCCTGCATTGGAAGGTGACCTGCATGAGGCCACACACCAGGCACCTCAGGTTCGCCGCTGTATCCCCAATTCTTAGACGACACGTGGCAGGGACTTGATAAGTATTTGTTGAATGAACAAATGGCTAACGAAGGACTTCCCTGGTGGCACAGTGGTTAAGAATCTGCCTGCCAAGGCAGGGGACAAGGGTTCGAGCCCTGGTCTGGGAAGATACCACATGCTGCGGAGCAACTAAGCCCATGCGCCACAACTACTGAGCCCGCGCTCTAGAGCCTGCGAGCCACAACTACTGAGCCTGCGTGTCACAACTACTGAAGCCTGCGTGCCTAGAGCCCGTGCTCCGCAACAAGAGAAGCCACCGCAACGAGAAGCCTGCGCACCACAACGAAGAGTAGCCCCCGTTCACCGCAACTAGAGAAAGCCTGCGGGCAGCAACAAAGACCCAATGTAGCCAAAAATAAATAAATAAAATAAACAAAATTATTAAAAAAAAAACAACAAGCAAATGGCTAACGAATCCTTGAAAGGATCCTGTGAGGTGAATATTGTCCCTGTTTACAGGTGTGGAAACTGAGGTTCAGAGAGGTTAAGTCTCTAGCCCAGGGTCACACAGCAATCAGTCAGACCAGGTCAAGATTAGGGACTATCAGACTCCACAAGAACCCCAGCACGACAGTGTTTTGTAGCTAACCTTCCCATTTTATAGATAGGAAAATGAGCCTCAGAGAGTAAGAGTGCTGTTTCTGCAGGTTACCGGGGCTTCCCATGGTCTGAAAGGGCTGCACCGTTAGGCTGCGCTGGCCCTTTAAAAGCACCTCCTCACTCCTCTCACCCTGAGGTGGTGAGGACTAATAACCCCGCTGCACAGAGGAAGAAACCATGGCTCAGCCAGGGAGGTACTGCCCAAGGTCACCCAGCCAGGACTCAGTGCAGACCTGGCTGGCTGCAAAGCCAGCATTCTCAGGGCCAGTGTCAAGGTCAGTGCCCATGGCTGGGAGCATGCTCAAGCGTGGGCAAGTCTTGCCTCCCGGCAGGCAGTGAACTTCCAGAGGGCAGAGTCCACACACTGAGCGATTCTGCCCCCACTGCAAGGACCAGCTTGTAAGGATGACACGGCAGGGACCACGATCACTGGCATCACTTTGGTTTTGGACCTTGGCATACATTTCTCACTTAATCCCCACAACAATCTTCAGGGTAGGTGCTCTTATGGTCTTTAATTTATAAGACCCAGAGAAGTTATCCTCCACTGTACACAGCCCCAGACTGACAGCACAGAGCAGGGCAGCCCTTACAGTGGGGAGTGCCCATCTTACAGTGGGTGATGGGCAGCCCTGGCAGGCCTCTGCCCCATCGTGGCTTGGGGGTTCAGACCCTCTAGGGCACCCACAGGAAGTCCCAGTGGGGCTAACAGGGACATGAGCTGGTGGCTGCCTCTTCCACTTTCTGTTGCCAGGTCCAGTTCCGTCCTGTGCCCAGCAAGTGCCACCAAATGCTTTTCTCCTCCACGTTGCTGACCTGCCACCTCCTCTTCTTGGAACACTCTCTTGGCACTGGCCCTCCCTCCCACACCACACACGCGCAGACACTCTGCCACTTGGCCCATTTCAACTTGTTTTTTGAGTTTCAGCTTCTGGGTCATCTCCTCCAGGAAGCCTCCCCTGATTCCCAGGTAGGGGAGAGGAGTCCTTCTCTGAGCTCTCAGAACTCCCCACATCTGCCCCATCAACACGTATCACCCCCCCCCTTAGAACCCTCTCTTTCCTTATTCTCCCCCCTGCCCTTGAACTCTACGAGGGGAGTGGCCTTGTCTGTCATCTCCATTGCCATGTCCCCAGTGTCCAGCATGGGGTTTGGTTGGCCCTTGGAGGGCATTCCCACATTAAATATTTGTTGAATTAATTTGCTAAATGAAGGAATGACTGTCTTGGGAGAGACCCTGAGCAGAGGAAAGTCTTTATGGGATTTAGGGATATCAGAAAGGTCCCCTCCTTAATCACTTTTCCTCAAATAAGCCACCTCCACAGGGCCTAAAATTCTAGCACTAAAATTTTAATGAGTCTCTCTTTGGTTTAATGTGTCTTTTCTCTCAAAATGCAAATGCTCAGGGAGAGGGAAAACATCCACTGAGTGCACACAATGAACTTATTTCATTCTAAGCCCCCCGTGGGGTACGGAGCCTGGTTCTTATTGTCATGAGCAATCTGAGGTTCAGAGAGGCAAAAGTAGCTTGGGCAAGGCCACACAGCAAGTAAGAAAAGTTGAAGTTGGTATCTGGACTCAGATCTGCCTGAAAACAGAACCCCCATCTTTCTTTGCACCTCCCAAACAAAGGGACCTAAGCCTGAGCGTTGCTGGGATGTAGAGGCAAGCAGGGCCAACCAGACTGGGAAACTTAGAGCTGCAAGTGCCCTCCAGGACCATCTCTGCCTCCCTTTTTTGTTTTTTTTTGACCACACCTCGCAGCAAGCAGGATCTTAGTTCCCTGACTAGGGATCGAACCCATGCTCCCTGAAGTGGAAGCGCGGAGTCTTAACCACTGGACTGCCAAGGAAGTCCCCCATCTCTGCCTCTTGATTGTGCCGAAGGTGGGCATGGGGAAACTGCCCAAAGACGGGGATTCACTTCCCAAGGTCACACAGAAACATAGCGGCAGACCCAGGACCAAAACCCATCTGAAGGAGACTTTCTCTTATCTCCTTAAGTTAGGGAGAGCTCTTTCCTGGAAGAGGGGGCCTCTCTGGTCTGGAGTCTCTCCTAGGCGTCCCCCCTGCCCAAGAAGTGGCCTTCCCCAGGAGTGGGCATTGTCTGGCCCTAGGAAGGCAGAGAGGGACAACTAAGGGGGCTTCAAGGCCTGCACAAACTGAGCTAAGTAGAGGATGTAAAGGAGGGTGGGCTAGGATGAGTGACTGTTTAGACAAGAAAGAGTGGACCTGGGGATAAAAAATCCCCATCCTTGTCTCACTAAAGGGCCACTGTCAGGGATGGGACACCCAGAAGGTGCATCTAGGCTCAGGCCTAGATGTAAGGAAGGAAGTAAGGAAGAATTTTGAAATCCATCTGAGTTGCTGAGGAATGGAATGGGATACTCCAAGGGTAGTGAGCCTCCTATCACTAGGAGTGAGCGACAAAGGCTAGTCAAGGAGCTGCCAAGAGGTCATGATGGTCTCAGCCAGGGACGATGAGGTTCAGGAGGTCTACAAAGCCACTGAAAATAAAGGTACGATTTCCTCAAGGGCCCCCCACAGTCTTCTTCCAATATTCAAAGGGTTGTGAACCAAGGGAGGGTTCCTTGTTTAGTGGGAGGCCATAGGAGGGTGCCTCAAACATTTCTTCCATCTCCAAAGATTCTAGGAGGCCCAAATTCTCTGATTCTAAGATTTCACAAAGCCAAGAATCTGATACTCAGTGGTTCTGCATGTCAGTCACTGATGTTGTAGCCAGACTCCTACTTTGCCTGCGAGACTCTCAGTCTGGCCCCTCCCCCTTTCTAAATCCACCCCTGGCTTCACTCTCCCACATCTCTTCAGCCACACCAGCCTCCTTCCTGTTCTGAGGACACACCAAACTCACTCCTGCCTCAGGGCCTTTGCATCTGCTGCTTTCTCAAGTGGCTCTTCTCATTCTCCAGATTTTGGTTCAAAGGCCACCTCCTCGGAAAAGCCTTCCATGACTCCATCCATCACCCCACAGCTTCACAGTACAGGGTGATGCACAAGCTGGAGCCCAGCTGCTTGTGTTCAAATCTCAGCCTGGCCAAGAGACTTTGAATAAGTTACTTGGCCTCTCTATGCCTCAGTTTCCTCAGCCCTAAACCAGGAGTAATGACAGTACCTGCCTCATGGGGTTGTGAGGATTAAATTCATCAATATATGGAAAGGGCTTTGGAACACAGCATGCTGGCTAAGCTCCAAGTAAGGATCATCTCTTGTTAGCATGTACTCTTGCTTTAAAATTCAGCACAACCATCAGAGCTTGTCTTTTTGGTATTTTGGGGGGGCGTCTTTTTATAGACTGTCTCCCCTACTCCCTGTTTTACACATGAGGAAATTGAGGTTCAAAGAGGTGAAGAACTGACCAAATCAATCTCTCTGAAGATAGGGACTGCACCTGTCTCATTTTCCACTGAATCTGCAGTCCCTAGAACTGTGTCTGGCTTACAGTAGGTGTTCGGTAGTTCCTTAGAGCTGAATGAATGATGAACAAATGACTAAGACTACTGTCACTCCGAGGTGCTGTGCAGTCAGGAGCCTGTGCACCTAAGACTCTACATCAGCCTGCCTCTGCCCACCCTAGTCCCAAATGACTCTCAGCTCAATCAAGGTCCCAGCCTCTCTCAGAAGTAGCTGCTGAGACAGGCAGACTAATGAGCTGGGGACCAGCATCCATGCTCCTGTCCCCCGTGGAACCCCCTCACCCAGGCTGGGCCAGGGGAATGAGGCAGGAGCTGCCCTGGCATTCGCCTTGAGGGATCCCTGCTCAGAGGTGTGGTGGCAGGTGTGGGCTCAAGAAGTGGTAGCTAGCTCCCCTGTCCTGTGCTCTGCCAGCTGCCCACCGGGGTCCTGCCCACCAGATGCATAATAGATAAGGAGGCCCAGCAGGCTGTGCCCGCCTGGCATTTCAGAACCACTAATGAGGCCAGCCTCATGCTTCCTGCAGCAGCACACAGGCTCCCGCCGCCGCCCAGGGCCTCCGGCTCAGTGATTACAGAAAGGAACCACCTGAGGAAAGGGGCTGCCCACCCAAGACCCCCAGTCAGCACAGGCAGCCTCCAAGAGAGCTGGAGCTAAAGGTACAGGCTCAGGCTGACCCTGCTGCCAGTCTTGTTCACCACTCACGGACTGTGTTCCCCTGGGCCAGCCAGGTCCCCTCTCTGAGCCTCAGTTTCCTCATCTGTAAAATGGGAGACAGATAGTAATAGTCTCTACTTTGTAAAGCTGGTATGAGGATGGAATGAAATAATTTAAATGAAGTTCTCAGCCCAGGGCCTGAGACCTGGGAAATGTTCTGCTTTGGAGGTGTTCCAGGATTATCTCACTCTCCTCGTCCTCCTCTCTCACCGCGTAACCAGGATTTTTCTCATTCCTGTGGCTTCCTTGTCTCTGGCCAAGGACCCTTCCCTGGCAGGAGGAAAAGCTGGATTCAAATCCAGCCTTCGCCAGCTGTGCAACTTTGGGCCAGAGCCTTCAACGTTCTCAGTCTTGGTTTTGGCCTCTATAAAGGGGACACTAAGGCCAACTTTCAGGACTGTCATCATGACTTAATGAGGCCACCACAGTAAAATGCCCAGCAGGCACTGGCACTGAGTCCTTGCCAGGTCCTGCTCCTCCTCCCAGGGTCCCAGCTTTAAGGTCAAAGCTGAATCTCCTCTTCCCAGGGTATTTCCAGAACCCACCTTCCCTGCACAACTCCACCTAGCCATTCCCCCACTCTGACACTGTTCCACCCCCCCCCCCCCCCACCATTTGAATCCACCGTAATGTCCATTAGGGCTGCGGAACCAGAGGCACCCACTATCCCACTGGCTCCTAACCCCCCACTGGGCCTCATTCCTTGGCATTTGCACCCTTGTT
This sequence comes from Monodon monoceros, assembly GCF_005190385.1. Classification (NCBI taxonomy): domain Eukaryota; kingdom Metazoa; phylum Chordata; class Mammalia; order Artiodactyla; family Monodontidae; genus Monodon; species Monodon monoceros. The sequence continues at coordinate 164,437,007 of NW_021703774.1, read as the reverse complement.
CCGTGTTCCTTCACGTAGATAATCTGCTGATGAGGGGCAGGGGGTAGGGGAATCCAGCCATGATCACGTCTGGCCTCTACCAGGCCTCGCTGCTCCCTTGATCCAAGCCCCTACCTCTTAATCCTTTTTTAAAATACGCGGTGAGGGCTTCCCAGGTGGCGCAGTGGTTGAGAGTCCGCCTGCCGATGCAGGGGACGCGGGTTCGTGCCCCGGTCTGGGAGGATCCCACATGCCGCGGAGCGGCTGGGCCCAGTGAGCCATGGCCGCTGAGCCTGCGCGTCCGGAGCCTGTGCTCCACGATGGGAGAGGCCACAGCAGTGAGAGGCCCACGTACCGCAAAAAAAAAAAAAAATACGTGGTGAAAACCACACCCCCTCTCAGTCTACCTGACAAGGTTTCACCTCTTCCATCCTCTGGACACATTCGATTCAATCCCACAAACATTCATTAAGCATTTACTGGGTTTGGGCAGCTGGGCAAGACTGTGTGGAGGATGGAGAGATGAGAAGAGTACAGCCCAGCTCTTATGGGACTCATGCTGGAAAGCGGGCCTAAGTCAAAAGTAACTCAAGCAACCTCTGCTTTCAAGGACCTCAGACCCTGCCTCACACCACACTCTTGTGTGGATTCGCTCAACTCAACTGAGGTCAACTCGCTGAAAGATCCAATTCATTAAATACCATTGAGCTCAAATACCAAATGGGGCTCAGAGAGGGGAAGTGACCTGCCCAAGGTCACACCACTAGTATGTGACAGAGGCAGATTCAAATCAATGTGTGTCAGACTCCAAAGGCCATGGCCTTTCCACTGCACTAGGAGTAAGCTCTACTGTGTGCTCTACAAGCATGGTAAGCAGCAGAAACGGGATTCAAGGAGAAAAAGAGGAGGTGTGGGGATCAGGAAAGCAAACACTCAACAAATGGTGATAAAGATGGGCTGCAGGTGTGGCGAGGGCTTGTGGAAATGGGAGGGGAGGGCAGGTCAAGGGGAGGGGACAATGTGAGCAAAAGCCTGGAGGTGGTGCTCATGGGGACCATATTCCCATTGATCGGAAATGCAGGGCATGGGAGAAGTGAGTCCCAGCCTGGAAGGTGAGGTGGAGACAGGCCTTGAATGCCAGAAGATCATAACTGATAGTCAAAGTGACCACCCACTTACAGGGCACTAACTAGATGCCAGGCACAGGCTGGGGGCTAAGCAATTGGCTTGGGGATGAGGGAAGAGAGGGCCTAGGGGCTAGCACCAAGGACAGCAGCTCCAGCAAGGAGGGCATGGGGCAAGGCATTGTGGGTGATGGGCAAGTCCTGGTCATCCCAGAACCTTATTTTGTAAATGTGTCAACTGAGGCCCAGAGAGGGGAAGGGATTTGCCCAAAGTCGCACAGTGGTTAGTTACTATTAGTCCTAGATCCTCCTCTCTTTGACTCTTCATTCAAGGCTCCCTAGAGTGGGCTTTCTGAGTCGTTCCTCCATCCTTCTGAGTCCTCCTCCATCTTCAACTCTTCCCTCAGGTCCATCTGTCAGATCTACCCTGTGGCCTGGAGGCCCTGGGACGGAGTGAGTGAGACTCTGGGCTCTGCACAGAGCCTGGAAGATCAAGATTCAAATCCCAGCTCTGCCACTGACTAGCTGTGTGAACCTGGGCAAGTCACTTACCCCTTCCATGCACCATTCTTCTCATCTGTAGTTAAGGCTAATAGTGCCTGACTCAGCGATGTGGGAAAGATTACGTGAGATGATGCAATTCAAGCACCTAACAGTACCCAGTGCACAGCAGGTTCTTGACAAATGGCAGTTGTTAGGATACTATTACTGAACTCCTTGAAAGAAAAGGCATTTTTCTCGCCTCCATCTGTATCTCTCCTCGCCCTACCCCTGCTCTGGGCTTGGCATATGGCCTTGCACATGGTAGAGACTCAAACTGGCTTTGCACGTAGTAGAGGCACAGCAGCAGGAGACAAAACCCAGAGAGGGAGAGTAACTGGCTCCAGGTGGCACAGAGAGCATCAAAGGAAAATAAAAGGGCAGGCCCTGGAGCTCAGCCTGGGCACCCCGTTTGCCTCCCGCCCCAGGTGTGGCTTCCTAGGGAGCTCTTGGCAGCAGGTAAGGCAATGGTGCCAGATAGGAGTCATCCAGCAGCTGGGGGGCACTGCAGGGCCTGGGGACCCCAGGAAGCCCTCAGCAGGGGCAGAAAGCAGAAGCCAGAGCGGTTGGGGGCTCTCCTGCTGGAGTTAAAGTGGCAGCAGGAGCAGCCAGCCGGACCCAAGTGATGCTGGTGCCAGGGAAGCCGGGAGGCACCCGCCTGCTGGGGCATCGGGCTGGGGGGTGTGAATCCCGAGGTGAGGCTGCACCTCCACCCACTGCTCACAGTGTTGGGGAAGCTGCAGACACTTCCTCCTCCAGAGAGAGGCAGCCTCAGACACAGGAAATGGGCTGGAGGAGGGCGTCCTGAAGGCTATGTATGGAGTGGAAGTAGAGGGTTTGGGGGTCAGTGGCCAGGAGACACCATGAGATGGGAAAGAATAGAGAAAAGGAAGGAAACCCTTTCACTGGGGGCCTACAATATGCCAGGCCCTGTTTTGCTTTTTTTTTTTTGGTACAGCTTCCGCTCTGTTAAATAGGCATTTTAATCCCCATCTCACAGATTAGAGCGCTGAAGTTCAGAGAGGTGAGTGAATTGCTGAAGGTCACACAGGCAATGGCAGAGCTGAGATTTAACCTGATTTGCCTGACTCCAAGGCAGAGCTCTAGAAAGAACTGTGGTGATGGGACAGAGCTGGTAAGAGGGTCTGCCCACTCCAAGGCCTGCAGAGGGTGGGTGGAGGGTTGGTGGGGTCTGGTCTGGCATTACAGGGGGCAGTAATGGTTTGGGAGTGTCTCTAAAGTTCAGCCAAGCAGCCCAGCCCCTCCCGAGAGCCCCTCAGTACTCACCACGCACTCTGGTGAGGGGTGAAGGACTTGTCCACCCTGAAACACAGCAAGAGGGACAGCAGGTGAGGGGGGCAGACCCTCTTACCAGGCCTCTCCCAGCACATCAGGCCAATCCTAACTACCACCGCCCTTGCAGAGGGGCCTAGAGGAGGCATTGTTTCTAAGGTGCCTGATGCACTGTCACCATCCCCCATAGGCTGCAGGGGCCCTAATGTCCGTTTAGGGACATGTGAAGTTGTGAGGTGAAGAAGAAAGGAAGAGAGACAGGATTGGGGACAGGGCAGCAGGGGCCCAGGACCAGGCTATGGGGTGGCAGCAGGGGCGGGGTTCAGCATGGGATGTCCTGGAACAGGTGGGGTGGGACAGTGACTACAGCAGTTTGGGATCAGAGCAAGGATGTAGGGGTGTGTCTGGAGCCAACTTAGAGTGTTTCCAGACGGGACTGAAGGGTGTGGGTGTTTGTAAAGGTGGGCAGGAAGAACACCCCCCTCTACTTCCCCAGTGGCCTGCCTCGATCCCAGAGCTGGAGCTCACTCGCATCCACCCAGGGGACAAACGCCTGGGAATCTGGGAGCAGGAGACCCATGAGAGGTTTCCTCTCCTTACCCACCCCCAACCCAGAGCAGAACCAGAGGAAGACCTCAAGCCCCCAGAGCTCAGGGGCCACCCGCTGGCCTCGTCTCCCCCACTCTCTCCAGGTCCGGCATTAGAGAGGGTGTATAAGAAGCGCCCCCTCCCAGAGGCTCCCCCCATTGCCCTCTGAGGGCACCTTGAGATAGGGGAGGGCTCCAGCCTCCAGCCCAGCTGGGGGCCGAGGGGCTCGGCAGCTGTTGGGACAACAAACAATTCCTGCCTCCTGGTTAGAGGCCAGAGGAGAACCGGAAAGGGGCCCCAAACCGGACTCCGCCAGCTAAGGAGACATCTTCTGGGGAGGCAGGGCTGGGGTCTCCCAGGGATCAGCTAATGCGGACTCTGCAGATGGGGAAAGTGAGGCCAGAGAGGCCAGGACTCGCCCAAGGTCACAAAACAGAATGCAGCCCCACTGCCCGGCTGCCTCTCGGTGTCAGCTGACCGGGAGGCTCAGGGCTCAACCCAGGACCATCACCTGATGGCTAGCAGGGCCCCAGGCAGGGAGGGCAGCCCTCTTGTCTCCCACCACACTCAGCCCCTCTGTGGGGTCCCCTTGGAGGTTGGGTGTCCAGAGAGGGGAGTACCTTGGACACAATCCCCTCAGATCAAAGAGCACATATTCTGCAGTGTTACAGTGTGAGCCCCAAATGCTCTGCACCCAAAAGGTGGGTCCCGTGTGTCCCTCTGACCACAGGGAGGCAGGGCCTGGTGAAGGTTATGCAACTACTTGGCCAGCCAGGGAAGGGGTTCTGGCCAGTTTGTCTACCCAGTCTTCCTTCCAATTTACCAAACCTCTGCCTAAGGCAAGGATCCTCCCAGCCCACCTCTGCATTCCTCTGGGGTGGGCACTTGGGGTCAGGAGGAACAGTGACCCCAAGATGGACCAGACACCACTCTGACTCCCCCCGCCTCCACAGGTCTCCAGGTCCAGGCAGCCAGCAGCCCTGGGAGGAGGGGGTTCCTGAGAGCCAGGCAGCCTGAGATAGGGGCAGCGAGGTACCCTGGAGTGGAAGTGGGCGGGGGCCTCCTAATGGCTTCTAGGTTCCCTTCCTCCAAAGCCTCACTGCTGGGGCCCAGCAGCTTCAGAGCCCAAGTCAGGGCCCCTGCAGGGCCTCCCCTTGACCTGCCTTATCCCACCCCCACGACCTATACGTGCACCCAGGAGTGCACACACACAGGCCCACCTGCCGGTCCACACACAGCCATACACATAAACACTGTCACACACTTACACACAAACACAGAAATGCCCGCGGCCACTCGCGTCCCCACGCGTGCACAGGGGCACCCAATCGGAACACACACACACACACACACACGCACACGCAGACTTCCCAATCCTACGAGTTACGTACTGACATCAAACCGCTCACCTCACACCTAGGCACAAATTCACAACTACAGAAACCAAGGCAGACACCCGCGGGCGCGCGCGTCCCCCGCCCCCCGCCCTTCCCCGCGCACCCCCGCGCGCGCACGAGCGCCCCCGCCCGGCGCACCTACCCTCCGTAGGCCCCGAAGGTGAAGCTGCGCTTCCGGCCGCTCATGGTGCTGCCACCGCCCGCGCCACCCGTCCCGCCCGCGCCGAGCCGGAGCCGCCTCCCCGCGCCCGGGTCACCTTGGCAACCCGGGCCGCCCCGCCCCCGGCCACAAGCCCTGGGATTGTCCGCGCCCCCGCGGGCTGCGGTCCAGCTGTCGGCAGCCGCGCGCAGAAAGGGCCGCTTGTTCGCGCCGCCCTCGGGCCGGGGTCAGGGGATTTGCTGGACTTTCCGAGCTGGGACCTCGGGGCGGGGAGGCGGGAGGGCCGGGCGGGGCCTCGGCGGTAGCGGGGGTCGGGGAGAGGTTAGGACAAGGCCAACCCTCCGCCCCCAGACCAGGGCGTACCGGGCTGCAGACCCTCTTCTGGAGGCGACACCCTCTTCCATCCCCCCTAGAGCCTTCCGGTTCTGTCGGCGGATTTGTCCCCCTGTCATCACGAAGGGGAAGCTCATAGTGAGCTGGGTCCAGAATTTGGAATCCAGGGTCAAAATGGTCTGCATTGTACCTCGAATTTCTCATCTGTAAAATAGGACGAATCCCGCGGGGCCCTTGTGGTGAGTTAATGTGTGTGGAGCGCTCTGCCCAGGCCTGACACAGTAAATGCTAAATAAGTGTCAGCTAGGAGAGTCCCGCACTGTGGGTCAGAAGCTCTGCTCTTGAAAGAGTGAAGGAAGGAATTGCCCACTCTCATCCCCCACTCCCAGGAGCCCTTCTTTGCCCAGGTGAAGAGGAAGAGGGGGAATGGAGACGCCCCAACCTCTTCTTGAAAATCATCCCTCCTGGGCTCCTCAGCAACCTTCCCTTCGGAGGGAAACTGGGCTCGAAGTTCTAGAGCCGTTCACACATTCACTCAACAAACACTCTGAGGCCCTCCTCTGCACCCAACTCACCCAGAACTCACAGTCTCTCCTGCCCCAAGTAAAGGTGTGTCAGGAGACAGGGGACACTGCCCCTGTCCCCAGGACTCACCCACCCCTCCCAGAACACCCACTCTGCCCCCACCCCCTGCACCCAGGGAGGCCTTCATAGAAACCTGAGGTTTTCTATGGGGTTTTCTGTTTAGAGGGACTGCAGGGAACAGATGCAGTGGGGGGACGAGGGAGAAGGGACACCCAAGGGCACAACGATAGGGTGGCAGGGATTCTTCAGAAGCCTCTCAGGAGCTGTTCCGCCTGGGCCCTGAGCCAGGGCTCAGTGAGCTCCATCTTCCCCTGGGAAATGGCTGGTCTGGGCACCGGGCTCCACAGTTTGCCTCACCCAGGTTGGGGATGGGGGGCACAGCAGGCTCCTAATTTCAGATGTGAAGAAACTGAGACCTTGGCTCACAGCAAATATTCCTGTCTTGGTGGATTTCCACCCCCCGCCAGCCCCTCTCTCTGCCCCACCCTGGACCCCTTCTCTCCACACATTCTGGTGGGTAGAGGAGCCCTCAAGAGCCCCTTGCAGAGTTCAGAGCCTGGGCAGGGCCAGCATGATTTTCTCAGCCCTAGAACCACTCCCTTGGTTTGGTTCTCAGAGGAGGGTCTGGCTCTCTCTTGGCAGGGTGCTCTGGAGCCAGGGCTGGGCTCCTTCTGCTCCGGGCAGGGTGGCAGATTCCGGGGCAGTGTGGGAAGCCCACTCCTCACAGGGCAGTCTGGTAGGGCTCCCGAGGGCCAAACCCTAGGAGCACTGAGATTGGCCCAAAGAGGGAGAAAGTCTTTCCTTCCTAAGTGGTAGCAGCAGCAGGGGCACCCAGAGAGCTGGGGTGGAGGCAAGGACCGGGAGCTGGGCCTGGGTCATAAGGGGTGTGCAGTGTCAGGGCTGCGACCCAGGACTCCAGCCCCATCCAGGGTGATGCACCCACCTGGACATTTCCCTCAGCCTCGCCGCTCTCTCTTCAGTGGGAGTGATTCCTGAGTGGGCTCTGCATGTCCACTTGGCAGGGTGGCCAAGAGGCCTCTGATGTGCCAAGTTTCCCAGCCGGGTCTGGCCCCCGGGAGGCCCTGCTGGTGCTGGGACAGTGGGCCCTTGAGAGGGGCCATGGGGGCTGCAGGGTTCCCACCGAAGACAAAGAGCCCAGTGTGGGCTCCGGACTCTTGGGCTCTGACCAGCTGCAGCTGCCTCACTGGCAAGAGCTGGGGGTGGGGTGGGGGTGGGTGTCAGAGTCCCTCAGCCGGCGACGCTCAGGACACTCCCAGGCCAGCTCCCGGTCCCGCCAGCAAGAGCAGAATTTAAATGCACCTTCTGAACCTGCAAAACCACTTCTGAGAATTTACCCTCTACGTCACCACAGGTGAGTCTCAAGATGAATGGCCAAGGACAAGAGACAGGAAGGCAAGTGCTTATATCCTCATTCTTGTGAACCCTCTCAGGGTTCAAATCCCAGCTCTCCCACTTGTCGGCTGTGTGACCTTAGGTAAGTCACTTAATCTTTCTGTGCCTCAGTTTCTTCATCTGCAAAATAGGGTTGATGATGAATATAAAAGTACCTACTTCAAAGGGTTTTGCCAAGGATTAACTAATTTAATACTTACAAAGCATTGAGAATAGTATTTGAATCGCATGAGTTTGTTAAATAAAACCCTTGCTGCCGCATCATTCGCATTAGGTCGAACTACGTGAAGTCACCATTTTTTCTGAGTTAGCAAAGATTTATTAGTAAGAGTTCCAGAACAAACTAACAGCCATCCAGATAAACAGATCAAAGTCCACGCGCACCATGCGTTGTATGCAGCTGTTGGAAAGAAGGGGGCAGCCCTACGTGTGGGCACATGAAACAACCTCCACGACAGACACACAGACACACGCAGAGGTGGGGCAGTAAGGGCGGAGGTGCCAGGCCAGGCTCTGACATTTCCTCACTGTATCGTATTTAACAGTCCCCAGACGTCCAGCCTCCACTGGCCGCTGTGACAGGGAGCTCAGTACTCTCCAGGCAGCACAGAACCGGTGCTTGCCGGCTGGCACTGGGAAGCCACTACCGTCTTTGGGGTGGGACAGAGCTCCCTTCCTCCTTTCCCTGCAGCCTCTCCCCTAGAAACCAGAGCCAGGCTGCCCTCCAGGGTCCAGGCCCTCCCTCTAGGAGGAAGCCTCCCTTCTAGCCCTCCTAGATTTGCACCAGAGTTGCTCAAACAGGTGCCAGACTGTGCGAAGGAGGAGGGAAGGATGCAGGGGTGGAGGGTTGCAGAGCTCCCTTTCCAAGTTCACCCTGGGTTGAACTCTGGGAGTTCCACCCACCTGCCTCCAGCTCCCACTTCCCAACCCTCAGCATGGAAATGTAAGGGCACAGGGAGGGGCAGGCTCCTGGGAAGATCTCAGGTCTGGGCTCCAGATGGGACTGGTGGGGTCAATTCTTGCTAGGGTCCCCAGCAACCTCCCCTGTTCTCCCTCCCCCCTGTCATTCCCAACCACGATATCTGCTGGGGGCATCCTGGGCAGGAGGCAGGGCAATCCCGGGCTTCCTGCCTGGCCAGGCAGCCTCCTGTGGTAACCAGTTTTCCTCTCTGGGCCTCAGCTTGCTCATCTGTTAAAACACCCACTTTTACTTTGCTGGGTCAGAGACTGAATCATGGAAAAATGAGAATTTCATAGGTTCGAAGCATCATTGTCCTTAGCTCATGACCTTTCTAGCCAAGCCACACCCACCCAATCCCAAGATGCTGCAAACCCTGAGCTCCTGGAAAAGGAGTCTCCTGGAGGGTCCCTAGGCCCTGGGAAAGGAGGGAGGAGTGGGTGTGGCTTGGCTCACACCGTCTCCCCAAGTGGCTGCCCAGTGAAGTTAATGAACCAGCCATCCTGACTCTGAGACTGCCATCCTGTTCAACAAGTTCCTGAGACCTCTGCCTATTCAGAAACCTACTGTGTGTCCGACACTCTTCAGGAACTAGGGGTAGAGGATGAACAAGACAGTCTGTAGTGGACCTGTGTGTGCACCTGCACAGAAACTTCACCAGGTCACACGTGCACTTGTCCTTGTACTGTGCACAGATACATCTAACTAATGCCTACAGCGATCATAGCAAGGTCAAATGCATGCAGACGTGCTCACATGAACACCAGCCCCACACTTACAAACCCACATGCACACATGCATGCTAAGGTCAAATCAAACTCACACCCACAGGTCCCAAATCGGTGAGTGCTCACCTACTGACTGTGGCTGGGTTTGTACACACGTGAATACACACCAATGACAACAGATTCATACACAGAAATCACAGGCCCACACAGATCCCATTATGTTCACACAAAATATACACACAGACACACGTGCACACACACATCACACACACACACAGCGCTCAGCCAACTATTGGGAAGACATAAAGGTAGGGCTCTAGTGGTGTGCAACTGCTACATCCCCAAGGAGAGGGGAAGCCAAGACCCTCTCACACATTATAGGCTGGAATCCAGCCAGCCTCCCTCTCCTGCCCCCCTGCTAAGGGCATGGCACTCCCTGCCCATTTTCAGAAGCAGGTAAGTTGAACTGGAAGGGAGACCAGTTACGCCCAGAGCTCCACCCGGGGCAGCTGGGCGGACTGAGCCCCGTACCGGGGGGACAGGAGATCTGGGTTGCGGCTCCCAGCTCAGCTGGTCACTCATTGTGTTTTCCTAGCACAATCTCTTCCTGCTTTGGGCCTCTACTGGTCCATCTGTAAGATGGGGGATGGGATGCCCCGACAGTTCCTTAAGGTGCCACACTCCCACTCAGCCAGTCAGGGATGCTGTGAACCCCTCTTCACCCAGCCAAGGCCCCCACTTGGCAATGGTTCTCAACGGGGACGGCTCTGCCCCCTGAAGGGCATTAGGGAAATACGCGAGGGTGGTTTTGGTCCTCTGCAGTTACTGGGGGTCACCGCTGTCACTCAGTGGGTGGAGGCCAGGAAAGCTATGCCAGGGAGAATCCCACCCAAGGAGACCTGCTGTGCATCAAATATCCCCCCAGATATTCACGTGGGGGAAAGGCCTGTTTATCCCATCCTACAACTTAACTCTGGTTTACATATGAGTCTTTTTTAGTATGGCTTTATACAAACTGAGTCTTCAAAAGATGTAGCTACTGGAGCCATTCTGAACTAGAAGTCAGGTACCACGATAAGATTTTTCTACCCTTAAATCTAAATTTTTTAAATATACAAACAGGGGCAAGCATTTGGTTACTTCATTAGGTCCTGTGGTGTGATCGTGCCAGACTATTTATCTGTGGAAGTGAGGGCTTTTACTTCTCTTAGGGCAGTGTGTCGTTTGGTTTTTTAAATTGTGTGTGTGGGTAGGCTTATTATCCGGGAATACCACTGCATGAGAATAAAGAACGCTCTTTAAACATGTGTTCTGAAAAGGGCCTGAGGAGTCCGCCGCGGTCCCGGGTGCCCTCAGCTGGTCACCACGGGAACTGCAGGGCTAGGGCCGGCCGGGCTCCAGGACCAGGGACAGCGCCCCGGGCGTCTCTTCTGGGGAGGGCTGGGACCCGAGGGCGCCCCGAGGAAGCGCCCTGCATTCCCCGCCGCGCTCCGGTTACCCACGCCCCCCGCACTCCTCACTCCCCCCCCTTGAGGGAAGGCGGCCTCCCGAACGTGCCTTTTCCCTAATCCCCGGCGCGAACTGCAGCGCCTCTCCCGGCCCACAATGACACACCTGCGCGCTACAATGGTGGCACCTGTGCCGCCGCCCACCGTGTTCCCGCCGTCCCCTCTCCCCCGGGAACCGATCCCTCGGTGTGCAGACCATGGAGGTGCACCTACGTGCCCTGGGACCTCTCTGATCTCCACAACAGCCCCCTGAGGCAGATTACACAAGAGCTGTGTGTCAGCCGTGACGGATGGAGAAACTGAGGCTTGCAAATAGCGCAGATCCAGCTCTCCTGCCGCCCCCTCAAGACCTCATCCTCCATCATACACGCACCCCAGCTCAGTAAGAGCAGCTACGAGTCCCCGGGGCCCTGTGCCAAGCGCTCTCGTTGGTTCAGTCCTCCTGACCACCCTGTAAACTACGTGCTATTATCATCCCTGTTCACAGACTTTTGAGAGACTAAGTGGCTTGCCCAAGGGCCAGGGAAGACCCCCTAAGGTAACTCAGCTCTGAGGCACTTTCAGGGACACTCCTGCAAGAAGAAAGCCCTTCAAAGAGCACACGCTGCCCTGCCCTGACACCCCTGGAAGCCTGAGAGCCTCTGCCTCAAGACTTGGGTGCTATCTCCCCATCCTCATAAGCTTTGGTCTCGCAAAGCACTTCCCCAAGGCACACAGTAGGTGCTCAACAAATACCTGCTGCTCGGCTGAAGCCTGCCTTCCAGGAACCAGGCTTCTAAATGCACAGACACACAGCCTGCGCACAGAGCCTGGACACAGCAGGGCAGTGTGAGTCAGGGGTAAGGGCACAGGCCTCAGAGCTGGAGAGAGCTGGGTTCCAGCCCAGTCCTGAGCTGTGGGGCTCTAAGCCTCAGTTCCCACATCTGGAAAATGGAGGTATACCAGCTCTTGGCTCACAAGGTGATGGTGAGCGTCAAACAAGGTGATGCACACAGAGGGAGGACTGAGCACGGTGCCTGGTGCCCACGAAGAGCTTGCAAGGCGGTGGCTGCTACTGCTATTGTCCGTACAGTCTTCCTGGTGGTGTACCAAATCCAGAAGCCCCTGCTGAGTCATGCCCACATTTCTCACAAGGGTCAATCAGGCTACAGCAGACACCGTGGGCAAGAGGAAGGGCAGAGAAAGAGGTTGCAAACACACAGTCTGTGGCCAGGCTGGGGACAGAAGGGGGGAGGGCAGCCATCCTTGGCGGGGTCAGAGAGTCTAGGAGTGTTTGGAGACGCCCTACCTCACTGTCTAATCTCTGACCCTCAACCCCTGGCCTCTGACTCCAGATCAGCTCCCTGGTCCCCTCAGCATAGAAGGCGCTCCATAAATGTCAGTGAATGAACGTATGATGTCCTAGGTTGGCTATGAGCAAAAAGAAGGATAAAATACATTTTATTCCTATCATAATACATACAGGGGTTGACATCAGCATGGGTTCGGAGTAAGGTGGACCTGTGTTTGAATTCTCACCTCTGTCTGTCACTTCCTGGTTTATGACTTTGGGCCATTTTCATAACCTCTCAAAGCCTCAGTTTCTTCATCTGTATAAGGGGATGGTAATGAGAACAATAGTACTTACCTTATAGGGTTGTTCTTAGGATCCAGTGTAAAGTGCTCATCCCTGGCACACAGGAGGTGCCCAATAAGTGGGGGCTGTCCTTAGTACTGTTACTGGACTTGTGCCAGCACAGCCATACACTGAGTCAGGAGACCCAGGTCCTAGGCCCAGCTCTGCCACTGGTTCCGTGAGACTGTGGGCAGGTCCCTACCCCTCTGGCACCGGGTTTCCTTCTCTGTAAAATGAGGGCTCTCCAAGGTGCCTTCTCAGTCTGATTTGGGGGGCAGCCTGGGTCCCATGGGCATGGCAGGTGGAGAGGCCCCTAGGAAACAGCTCTGCCCCAGTCTACACTCTCGGCAGGGAGGGGGTGGTGTACTCCCATGACAGGGGAGGAAGGCAGGCATCACTGGGAGTCCCAGAGCTTCACCTGACACCTGCCTCGTGCCCACACAGACCTCTCAGAAGCAGCGCCCCCTAGAGACACCCCCAACACTGTCCCTAAGGCAGGATGCTGTCCTGGAGCCACACCACGTGGGCTCTAAGTCTCAGGGGACATGGGATGGTGCAGTGGGCTCAGGCGAAGCAAGATCTGGGTTTGGAGTCGAGCTTGTGCCCCGAGGCCCATCCCTTCACCTCTCTGAACCTCAGTTTCCTCAGCCACAAAGTGAGGAGAATAACAACGGCAGAGCGAGTCCTGCCGGCCCTGAGGGTTCTGGCGCACGTTGGAGGCAACCCAGATGTGAAAGCCCTTTGTGAACTGCTGCCATGGGCTGTAATCACCATAATTATTATCTATAAAATGAGGGGGCTGGACCAGCTGATCTCCATGGGCTCCTCTCCAGATCTGATGCTGAGGATTTCATGAGCTGGCAGTTCATGCAGCCAGAGGGGGCCAGGAGAATCCAGGGGCGTCTGTGGGATTGCACGTCCCTGGGAACCTCTGCAAACAAATCTCCCCATTCTCTCCTCTTCCCCCAACTCAGTCCGGGGTGCTGAGCCCCACAGACTGACTGACGGGCCATGGGGAAGGGAAAAGGGAGGGAAGGGGAGCTGGGAGGTTCAGGGCCAGGTCCTGCAGGTGTGAGGCAGCCCTAGGGTTTGAGCCCCAGCCCCACCCCTGCCCAGAACTAGGCCTCCCCCTCCCCCTCCCCATCTCATTCTGCATGCAGTACACCAAAGTGGTTAAAAATGGAGTCAGACAGCCCTTAATTCAAATCTCAGCTCCAGCCACACACCAGCTGGGTGACCCTGGGCAGACTGCTTACCCTCTCTGAGCCTCAGTGGGCCTAATGACAGTTGTTCTGAGGATTAAATAAGACAGATCCATGAAAAGTGCTTAGCGCAGGGCCCAGCATACTGTAAGTACTCAATTAATGCCCCCCACCTGCACCCCATCACTCAGCCTCCATTCTGCTTCTCCCCTGCCAGGAACACTCCTGCATTGCTAAGCCAGCCAGCCAGCTCCCACCCTGGCTAACACAGGGCAGACCCCAGTGGTGCAGCTGGGAGCAAGGGCAGGGGACAGGTCCCAGGTTTCTCTGCCCCTCAGAGGACCACGGAGGGCCACACCTCTCCAGCTAGGGCGATCTGGGGCCCTGCCCGGTGACTGGGACAGGTGAAGGCTTTGTCCCAGGGGCTCTGTGCAGTCCTGTTTCCGGAGGCTTGAAGCCCTGGGAGAGGGACCGTAGGGCATGCCTATACACCTGGAAAAGCTCCCACATCTCAGGTGGAGGCAGGTGGTAAATGGGGCCAGGCTGGAGCCCACCTACCCAGAGCCTCAGCCCCATGGCCTCTCTCTGGACCCTCAAGGTCAGGACGTGGCACCAGGGCGGGAGGCATGCCTGCCATCAGCCTGGGCCTCGTTCTGGCAATCCCTCACAGGTCAATGAGGGGTCCCACTTTTGAAACGGAGGAATTGGGGCTGCCCCAACAGTTCTGGCCCTGAGCTTGCAAGCAGAGAGAAATTCCCAAGGTCACCCTCCACCCACCCCCAAAAGTCCCAACTCAGAGGAGTGGGGTCTTGGAAAGGGCTGTCCTCTGAGCTGGGATGGGGGTGTCTTTCTCTTGCAGACTTGGGGTGGAGAACTCAGGAGCAGAGCAGAGGGCTGGACCCACATGCCTCACCTGTCCACTCCCCCACCAGCCTGGCTGTGGCAGCCATGTGGCTCCTGTGGCCTTGAAGGTCACGGCCTCTCTGGCCGCTCAGGAGTCTGTTTTCAGCCACTGTCCCCCGCAAATTGCAGCAGCACCAGATTCTCAAGGGAGCCTGGGGAACGTGCAGTTGCAAGAAACAGCACGATATCCCCAGAGATACGACACACCTGAGGCTCATACAGCACGGTCACCAGCTCCACCTCACTGGAGCCACATTGCAAAGGCAGAAACTGCACCCACCCATTGCACAGATGGGAAGGGAGGCTCAAAGTGGCTGGTGACTTGCCCAAGATCACACAGCTAGTGGGATGAGGGCAGAGGGGGACATGGGTCTCCTGATTTCCAGCACAGATGATCGTCCCCTTCTTTCCTGACTGCTTGGTGCCTTGGTCCTCTTTCCTGTCCCTGGGATGGAAGATGCTGGAGCTCTCTCCTTTGCATACAGAGGGAAAATGAGACCCAGGGAAACGGGCAATGGAGCCACACTTACACAGCAGGAGCAGGGCAGAGAACCGGGCCAGGCTAATTCCTACCCAAGGCCTGCCCACAGAAGACTCAGCCACTCTCTCCAATGGTTTTCCCATTGGCTTGCAGGGAAAATTCCTCAGCCTGGCATTCAAGGTCCTTAATAAACTGGCTCCAACTCACCCCTACACACACCTTCCAGTGAAGCCAGTGTCCTGATTGCCACCTTTCATGCTGTAGTGGTCACGCCACCAGAAATACCTTCACTCCTCCTTCCATTCATAGTGACTCCACTCATAGCCACCATGACCATTTATTGACCACCTACTATGTGCCAGGCACTGACTCCCCAAGGGGGAAAGCTACCCATCTCATGTGACAAGAGTAATGCCAACTGCCTTGGAAATGTGAGGTTATGGAAACAATTCCCACTGCCCCTAAAACATTGAATAAAAGGCTTATTTTTTCTTGCTGTAATAAAATATCTGAAGTTTCTTTTTTAAGATTTTTCTCCATATTTTTCTGGTGTTTGTTTTTTCTTCTGTGCATTCATATCTCTGAGTTCAGCTCTATGTTTTTCAAAGCAGCTCCCAGCCACCATGTCTGATCTGCACAAAAAACACTCTCAGGTAGGCAGGCAAACAAGGGCTTATCATCCCTGTTCTATGGAGAAGGAAATGAGGCACAGAGAGAGTGAGTGACTTATCCAAAGTCACACAGCAGAAACTGGATTCCTGACAACTCCCAGCCCATCTCCTCTGAGTCCCCCACAAATGGCCACAATGAGCTGGAAACTGCCCTGGGTATTTGCCTACATTAATCTTCTTAACCCTCAAAACAACCCCATCAGGTACATAGAGTGGGTGATCTCCACTTTACAGATAAAGAAACAAGCTCAGAGAGATGGAGTAATGGGTCCCAAGTTGTGCAGTTAGTCAGTGGCAAAGTCGGATTTTTAACTCAGGCTTTCTTCCAAAAGGGGACCCCAGGGAGGGTGGCCCCACGCTGGCAGAGGCATTTACTAGAGGAGTGGGCGGGTCATTTGACCTCTTTGAGCCTTACCTCCTCATCTGAGACATGGCCACAGTAGCACCACACTGGGCTGTGGCAGGGACCGAAGGATGCCACACCCAGCTCATGTCTGTTTCACCTGTGTCTATTATCGTCCCTGGGACACACTCCACACTCAATAAATGCTTCCTGAGTGTGCAGACGAGGGCCCTACCATTGTGCCAGCACACAGCGGGGGCACCACAGATTTGACTCCTTTCTTCCAGTGGGGAAGGCTGGTATCCCAGCGGAACCTCCCCGTTTTGGGGTGTCTCCCCACCAGCACCCCTCTGCTTCTTCTTCCTTCCTCTCTGAGTCACTGCCTGCAAGTACAAGTCTGCAGCCCTAAAAATAGAGCACATATGGGGGCATAAAAATACTCACAGATGTAAACTACAGCAGCAGGCCCCCCACCCTCAGGTCCCCCTCTGTTGACCCCAGGGTGGTCTCCCCAGGAAATCCCTGGACTGGCAACCCCTGCTTGGCCTAGTGTGGACCCAGAGTTTTCCATCTACCGGAAGTCCTTAGCCAGGGGCGCCCTCTTGCCCCACACTGCCCAGCAGAGCCAAACTTCCTTTCCTCATTGGCACAGAGCTGCCACCTCACACCTCACACTCCCTAGCCAGGCCAAGCTGCCTCCCAGAGCTGGAGATGGGCCCAGAGAGGGGAGATGACTTCCCCGGGCCACACGGCCAGCAAGAGGCAGGGCCAGGCCTGGATTCAGAACTAGCGCCCTGGCAAGCCCAGGGTGAGCATCCGAGTGAGAACGGCAAAGCCCGGAGCCCCTCGCTGCCCTACACCTAGCACGTCTGCCCTGCAGAAGACATCTGAGCCCCCAGAAGCACCTCTCAGCAGCCACCTCCCAGCGATGCCAGGCTCTCAGAGGCAGAGCCAGGGTGCCAGGGCCCAGGCAGGCAGAGGCTCTGCCGAGGGAGGAGGTGGGTAGAGGAGAACTCCGAGGTTTCCCCTCCCTTCACACCAGCCGGCCCCCAGCCTCGCTGGGAGGGCAAAGCAGAAACCAGGACTTGGCAAGGTCTCCCGGAAAAGTGGCAAATGAAAGGGAACCCCCGGACTGCTTGGAGCCTGGGTTTGGGGGGTGTCCTGTTTTGGGAGGGGCCTGAGGAACAGCACCTCCAGGGGCAGCAAAGGGGCAGCCGAGGGAGAGGCTTCTCTGGCCACCTGGCAGGTATATGTCTGGGGGGAAGGTGGGCAGGAGAGTAAGGTCCACTGATGGGGAACCACAGGTAGTTTCCCAGGATTCTCAGGGTCAGCCAACCTGGGATCATGTGAACCAAAAAAGAGGGAAGAAGGTGAGGGTGAGGCTTTGCTGGGAGTGGCCAGAGGGGCCTCTGCCACTCCCTGCTGGGGTGGTGCTGAGTTCGTGTCCCCCGCACAGGAAGCTGATGTAATGCATGCGTGTGTGCACCCATGGCGGCCTGGGTGTGGGTGGGTGCATGGGCCTATCTGCCAGGTTCACTTCTAAGGGTGCGGGGCTTCCTTGTGCTCCTTCCTGGGTGTGCGTCATGTGTGTGCCCTGGAGGAGGTAATGGAGGCCGTTATCAGCCCCATGAGGGCTATGGAGGAGCCTCTTCTTCCTGACAACACCCTCCTCCTCTGTGTGCACACAGCGTCTGGATGGCAGGTCTCTCCGCTTGCGGTATTGGTCAGAGTTAGAGGCGGGGGTCTTGGCCTGAGTGTGCGGTGCGTTCCTGTGTCTGGTTCCCGGGGTATCTGTGAATCAGAGCGTGTTTGCATCTGTGTCTGGCTGTGCACGGGTCTTGGTTGTTTGTGCAGCCGTGTGGCTGCTCAGCGGTGTCTGACGGCCAGGACAAAGGCCTCCACAGACAGACAGGTGGCGTGGAAGGCAGACCTGCCCCAGGAGTCCTCAAAGGGCCTCTCGGCTCTGGAACAGGACAGCCGGCAGGGGTGGGGCCTGGTGAGAGGGAGGTGGAGTGGGGCCTCAGGGTTCCCTTACCCCAGGCTTGTGCTGACCCAGCTGGGGGCCTGAGGCCAGAGCAGCAGAGACGCCCGAGCCAAAAAGAAGACCGCCTGCATTTCAAGAGGCCGAAGGAAGAATCCTTCTTGTCTCACAGGGGCGGAGGATGGATAGAGAGGGGTCTCTGGAGACCCCTGCCAGGCAGGCACCCGGGGCAGAGAGGAGAGCAGAGGGCTTTGCCCAAGGAAGGCTGGGAGCTGGGAAGGTCCCAGGGAGGGAAGACACACCATCATGGCCGTGGGCAGAGGCAGCAAAGCAAGCACGGGGCTCTGGGAAGGGAGAAGGTCTGAGCTCTGGACCCTGAAGAAAGGGGAAGTCCTCCGCAACCTGACCCAGCTTCCCACCTCCATCCCAGAGGCACCCTCCCCCCTCCCCCCCGCACCCCAGGCCGCACAGGAGAGCAGGTCACCTGTGAACCTCTCTACCTTGTCACTGACCCTGTCTCCACCCCACCACTGTGGAGATCCGTCTGGACCAGGAGCCAGAGAACTGATTCTAGGCCAGCCAAAGGTGACTCTGTGACCTTGGACAGTTCAGTCAGCCTCTCTGAGCCTCAGTTTCCTCATCTGTGCAATGGACACTCCAGTTCCCCTCCCTGAAACACCGCTGTGGATAAGGAAGGCTCTCTGCCACTTGAGGATTAATCGTGACCCTGCAATCCTTTCCAAGGCCATTAAGGTACCCCTCTGCTTCCCCAGACCCTCCAGCTGCCAGGGGGTCTCAGCGAGACGCAGGTCCCGGATAGAGGAATGGGGGCCATCTTGGGGCCAGCTGGGCATGACTACCACCTGCCCCACTCAGCCGCTGCCCTCTCCCTGTCCGGGGGCCCCTTTGGCTGACTGCCCTCTCGTTAGCTAGGAAACTCAGGGCCGCCCACCCCCTTGCCCTGGCCCAGCTTCTTCCTCCAGACACCCTCGGGAAAGAGGGACCACCACCCTCTAGCAGGCAGGGTGGACTAGGAACCTGGGGAGGAAAGGCTGCCTCCTTCCCTCATCTCCCCTCTGCACGTCTCTCCTGCTCTGTCCTGACCCAGCTTCTCCCAGTCTCCCTCCTGCTGGCCTCTGACTTTGGAGAGGAAGAGGGATGAAGCACGGGGACAGATGCCAATGTGCTATGTGTGGAGGGAGGGGTGTCCTTCTTGATTCCACCCCCAGGCCTGTGGTAGGACCCCAACAAAAACTAGGGGTCACGCACAGGTCGGGGTCTAACTACCATGGAGGGAGGGAGGTCACGTCCTGAGCTGGTGTCTGTGTGTGTGCGTGCATGTGTGAACACAAGGGATCTTCCCCAAGCCCAGGCGCCCCACGGCTGGCACCAAAGCGTCTGCGGGTCGCAGGGACCGCCCTGTGGATTCCCACCGAGTCCTCAGATGCTGCGGAGCCGTGGGGGCGGGGGGGCGACGAGGGGGCGTCCGACTGCGTGACGCGGGGGTGCCCTGTTCCGCGGCGGGTCGGGGACGAGGCTGGGGGGGATGCGCGCTGTCCCTGGGGAAGCAAGGACATCACTGCCCCCTCGGTTCAGGGTCGCTGGACCCCCACTTCCTTCCTCTGAGGACCGCAGTGCCTCCTCCTGGTGGGTGTTGGGGCCGGGCCCCTCCCCAGAAATCGAGAGAACGCGCCCGTTTCTTCGCGCCCCCTCCTCAGGGTGAGTCCAACACGGAACCCCCACCGACGCAGGGGGGTGGGACCCGAGCCCACTCCCCCTCCCGAGCCTCGGCCTCGACCCACCCCGGAGGCAGGGGGCTGAGCCGCCCCCCCATCCCCCGCCCGCAGCGCGGCCAAAGCCAGCCTGCGCCCCCAGCCCCCGGGTCCCCGCCCGTTGCCCGCACCCTCCTGCCCGGCCCGCCCGCGCTGGGTCTTGGCTGCCGGCCGAGGGGAGCCCGGGCCACCTCCGTCCCTTCCCCTCCCAGGGCCGCTGCCCGGGCGGGGCGGACTCACCCGCGGGCCTGGGCCGGGGCTTCCTGGGCTCGGCGCTCCGGAGCCCGCGGCAGCCGCTGCAGCTCTGGTCGGACGCGGCTCGGCGTTCGCCGCCGCCGCCGCAGTTCGGGGGGGGTGGGGGGCGGCGTCACGTGACCGCGGAGCCTCCTTCCCGGCGCGCTCCCCCTTCACTGCGGAGCCAGAGCTGGAGCCGCGGGCTCGGGGGAGGCCCCCACTCGGCCGCCTGCCACAGCAGGTCCCGGAGGCGGGCGCTCTGCGCCCCATTTTACAGGTCGGGTAACTGAGAACCGGAGAGGGCAAGGACCGGCTCAAGGTTACACGGCTAACTGGCAGGGCCGGGCGAGGACCCAGCGGTCCAGCCGACTGTCCCTGCTCCAAGGGGAGAGGGGCAACTTCTGCGACAAGTGGAGTCGACGGGAAAGTGGGGGACACGCCCTAGGCCCGCGAGTCTGCAGGGGCGGGGAGGAAGGAAAAGGCGGCCAGGTTTAGCTGGGTGAGGAAGCTGTACCCCCGCGGCACGTCCTCCGCGCCCGGGCGCTTCGCGTGCCTCCTGGCAGCGGCCGCGCGCTGGCCCCCCAGCCGGTTAGCGGCTCTCCGACATCCTCCGGGGACTAGGTAGCTCTCTTCTTACTCCCAACCTAACCGGGGAACGGGGGTGGCGAACCTCAGGCCACGCGCTCGAAAGGAGAAGTAGAAGGAAGGCTGCAGGAGAAAGGTGGGGTGAGGGCATGAGTGAAAACCCAGGCACGAAGGGGCCTCAGACATCACCTTAACCTGACCTCTGAGGCCCAGAGAGGGGAAGAGACTTGCCCAAGGTCACAATCAAGTGAGCAGCAGCAATGCCGCGGACCCTTGAGCGGCTCCTGGGCTCCTCTCCCCACTGGACTCCCCTCCAAGGAGCAACCACCCTAGATGAACAGAGAAAACAGGCAGTGTGCCTGCAAGGCCGGAGCTGTCGGGGACCATGGGTGAGGCTGTGGTTGGTAGGCCCACGTCACACAGAACGCTGATTTTAGAGGCGATCTTTACACCTCTGGTTCTCACGCCCTCGCTCTAATAACTGGAGAAACTGAGGTCGCAAAAGGGGTAGAGAAAAACCTCCATCTCATCTACCCTCCAAGGTCAGCGAGTCCAGTAGGTCCACTTCACAGGCAAGATTTAGGGAAGATTCAAGTCTTGTATTCATTTACTCACCATATTTGTTGAGCACCTGCTGTGTGCTTAACAAGGGACCGTCACTTCCACGGTCCCCATTCCCCCCTCTATCTTCCCAGCCATGGGGATTCATTTCATTAAGGAAAAGACCTGGGGCCTTCAACAATGCTTCTATCAGCCTCTGGACAATCGGAGCCTTTCAAGCCTGAGTTTTCAGTCCCACAGGGGTTGGGACCAGGGCCATGTTTCCCTGCCAAGGCTCTCACCTCAACCAACAGAGATTAGAATTAAGGGGGAGTAGCAGGCCATTCCTCACCCTCATCCCACCCCCTGAAAATGTGAAAAGGCAGAGGGGATGTAGGGACGGGGCACGCATTCTTTCCAGTCCTTCTGTGTCTCATCCGCAGGCACCCCCGAGCCATGGGTGGGAAAGAGTTCCCAGCCCAGGGCTTCTCAAAATTCTAAGAGCACAGGAGTGGCCTGATCCAGATTCAGTGGGTCTGGGGCCTGGGCTTCTGCATTTCTAATAAAGCTTCACGGCATTGCCGGTGCTCTCGGGCCACAGATAACATTTTGAATAGTGCTGGCAGAACAAGGCCTTCAGGGAAGAAGAAACAAAACTGCAGGGGCTCCGAGAGCAGCACCTGCTCACTCTGGGCCCCCCACCCCCACCCCGGGGGGCGTCTGATTTCCTGCCTAAGCATCAGGCCTGAGCCTGGATCCTTCTCAGGATGCACCAGGGCTTTATAGTTTGGTTCAAAGCTGTAGTTAAGAGGGAAGAAGTTGAATGAGACTGGTCAAGGTACTTCTGGGGATGGTGCAGAAGGGATTTCATAGTGCAGCAATTGCCCCAGACTGGTGTGTTGTACAGGACACTGGTCCTGAGAGATGCTTGCTGAAGTAAAACTGTATTTGGGAGACACTGGTTGAAAACCTAAAGCCCTTCCGGGGCAGCGTGCACTGGGTTAATCTGCCTACAGCAAGGCTGGGCTCACACATCTCAGGAAGGGCACACAAACTCCAGGGTTCTCTGAAGCACTACATCTCCCCCCATCCTCTGTCTTTTTTGTGAACTGGGCTAGATGGATCCTTGAATTCAGTTCCCAACAAAATTCCGGTGCCTCTTCAGCTTCTCCAACTTCTCGCCCAAAAAGCCCTCTTCCCCTCCACGCTGTGAGACAGAGACCATGGGCCTCCATCTCTGGCCAGGAAAGCACTGCTGCTGGTACCATTCCAGACTGGACTCCAGAGTGAAGCCAAAGTGCCTCACATGAGCCACAGCAAGGGGCCCGATGGAGGCAGAGGAGGTGCGGAAACTAAGTGAGGAGTTGCAGCTGTGATCTTTCGTGGTCTGGACCAGCAAACTCCAAGGTCTCCAAGGGCCTGTGGTCCTATGGGCACCGAGGGACTGAATGTACCCAATCCTGGCTGAGTAGGTCAAGAAACGAAGGCTCTTCTGTGCCAGGCCTCTATTTCTTCTTTATTAACCAAGGAGCTCTTCAATTACAGCACTTTCCTCTTTACAGAAAACCTCAGTACAAGAGGCTTATAATCTCTCCTGTGTCCTGGGGGGGCAGCATGCTGAGACTCTCAGGGGCCCTGGTGAGAAGGCAGCCAGCACGTGCCGTAGGGCTGGGCACAGAGCCTGGCATGGAGCCTGGGTATTAAAGGGAAGATTGAATGAAGGCCCTGGAGCTTCGCTTTCCCTGCCCTATTTCAATCCAAACCACTCAAGACTGACCACTCAGGCATGGCTGCCTCTGGGCACAAGCCTTCTCTTTTCCAAACTTAATACATCGCAACCCAGCAACCACCCCTGCCCTCCCTCCCCACTGCTGAAAAATGAAAGCTGGCTTCAAAAAATCTGACATCTAAGAAGGCTGGAGAGGAAAACGTGGGTGGCACAGCTGTAAACTTGGAATAATGCACGAGGGAGTCCAAACTGGGAGTGGAAATTACTCTCTGCTACCCTTCCCTGCCTGGTCAGATCAGAAAGATAGGGATGGGGACTGCCCAGTGGGAAAGGCAGAGGGAGAAAGCCCCAAAGTGGTGGGTCCCCAAGGTGTGTTGTCCGCAGAACACTGAGCCAGGTCTAGGAGGGGCTGGTGAAGAGGAGGGTGGGCTGCAGGGATGGCTGGGAAGAAAGTTCCGCTCCAGTGAGAACAAGACCGATGAGGACTGAGAGTCAGTCAGCTCCAGGGCACATCCGTCAAGAAAGGTTCTGAGGACTCAGTGTCTCGGTGGGCTGCCATGCTGATGCCGGACACACAGCAGAGAGGATGCCACCCTGGGGAGACCCATTCTTGGATCACAACTGTGAACACAGCTAGGAAATCCCCATTTTGAGGACAAAGGAGACAAGCCTAAAGGTGGGGACAGCACTGGTCACACCAAAGTAATAAAAAACTCTCTCCCAGGAATCTTGCTGTTGCTGGACAAGAGCTTCCAGGGGGTCCTGAAGTGTTCATCCGGTTTTTCCTTGCTGAGAACATATGTGACACACTGCAGGACATAGGATGAATAAGATGGCCAGAGACCCTGCCCTCAGGGAGCTAGACCAGTCCAGCACTAATTAGGTTGATTCACTTTCTGGGATTTGGAGTGGTTTTAAATGCAGACGTAAGAGGCTTCCCAGGTGGCGCAGTGGTTAAGAATCCGCCTGCCAATACAGGGGACATGGGTTCGAGCCCTGGCCCGGGAAGATCCCACATGCCGCGGAGCAACTAAGCCCGCACACCACAGCTACTGAAGCCCGCGCGCCTAGATCCCGTGCTCCACAACAGAAGCCACCGCAGCGAGAAGCCTGCGGACCGCAACGAAGAGTAGCCCCTGCTCACCACAACCAGAGAAAGCCCGCGTGCAGCAACAAAGACCCAACGCAGCCAAAAATAAAAATAAAAAATAAATTTAAAAAATATATAAAATAAATGCAGACATAAGATCCAGCACAGCCCTAACTCTGGCTCCCAGTTAAGACAAAAATAAGTGATTCACTCTAGTTCCAGAATTCTAGACAGTCTAGCACGACTTGAAGCCTCCTTCACCCAGAGCCAGTGCACGCTACAGATGGGAGAGGAGATGCAGCAGAAACTCCAAACATAAACCAATCAAAGAAATGACTCACATATAAAACAAGAGTCCTTAGAGGTGGTCCAGTTGGGCAATTTCCCAAACGCACTCCCTGGACTTTGAGGTAGTGGGTGGCGGTAGGGGTGAAGAGATGAGGCCCCACTGCCTCCTTCCACCTAATTCCTGCTCGACAGTTTCTACACCCAACTTCCTTTTAGAGCGAACACTGAGGCACAAAGGGGAACACACTTATCCAGGACCATAAAAAGAGCTGGTAGCAGTTTAGTGTTCTCTCCGTTATGCCAGAGAATGGGGGGAGGGGAGACCAAGATCCAAGCTTGCAGAGGCCCATGTGCCAGCCGGCAACGTTTCAACCCAGGCAGCCGCTGCCCAGGCCTTCTGGATTCCTTGGGGTATGTCCCCCACTTCCTGTGGCCCAGGGCCTGCCTCGCCTGGCAGCACTAACGCAGATCCGGAATTCAAGCTGCCATTCCAGCTGCTGTTACGAGGCTGGTTCCCTCCCTGACCAAGAGCAATTTCACTTCAAAGGCCCTGGACTTCGCAGTCCCAGCCAAATCCTTGAAAGCACGTCTTTTTGTTTTTTCCCCTTTAAACATGTTGGGGGAGAACAGATGATGCCCTCTGTTTGAGACCAATACAGTAATTATGTTGGACAAGCTCTCAGAACTGACTTCAGGGGGAATTCAGACAGCCTCATGAACGGCAAAGTGTGAACACACGGCACGAGAAGAGCCACCGCGTCACTGGTGCCCGTGGACGGAGCCCGTTTGGCAGCAGGATACACACCTTCGGGAAACGTGGTCTTGCCTCCACTGGGGGAGACACAGCCAGGCCTTAGTCCAGTAATGAGCTGGTGCAGGTCCCAATTCTAAAGGCAGAACAATGTCACCTAGAAAAGGCCAGACAGGGCTTCCCTGGTGGTGCAGTGGTTAAGAATCCGTCTGCCAATGTAGGGGACACGGTTCGGGCCCTGGTCCGGGAAGATCCCACATGCTGTGGAGCAGCTAAACCCGTGTGCCACAATTACCGAGCCTGCGCTCTGGAGCCCGCGAGCCACAACTACTGAAGCCTAGAGCCCGTGCTCCGCAACAAGAGAAGCCACTGCAATGAGAAGCCCGCGCCCTGCAACGAAGAGTGGCCCCCGCTCGCCGCAACTAGAGAAAGCCCACGTGCAGCAATGAAGACCCAACACGGCCAAAAATAATCAATCAATCAATCAATAATAATAATAATTAAAAAGGCCAGACAACTCCTGGCAAGTTACAAAGATGACTTGATTCACAAGACCAATTCTGCAACCTCTTCCCAAAACCTAATGAGGCTCAGCAAAGATACCTAACTCTCACCGTATGAACAAATGTCACTAACTTGTCTGAAACACATGCATTTTTTAAAAGTGCTGCATGTGGTATGGTTGGCAGTACACTGCAATCACGTGATAAAGAGGGTCCTGTGGCTTATCTGTTGGGGAAGTTCCCGGAAGCACAAGAAATACCTGTTCCATGTACCCTACTCTTGAAAAATATTATTCACTAAATCTCAAGAGGTAAAAAAAGAATATAAAACACGATTCTCAGATCAGAAAGTAGCCTGAAGCACTGGCCGCAGTCTTCTGCTTTGCCCGGTGCCTGCACAGCCCGGCCTCTGAGGCTCACGGCACCTGTTCCTGATGTTCTTGGCAATGACAATCAAAACACTGGAAGCTGCCCCTCTGGGGCAGAACCTGCCTATCACAAAGACATAAATCTTCAATATGCATTCCAAACGTGTTCCAAATTCCTTTCAACAGGACCCTGCAAATAAACACAGAATCAAGGCACCTTACTGTTTGGCCATTAGCTTCACTTTCCTTATGGGCCAAGAGGAAATACTTGTATAACAGAATAATCAAACACACCTGTCCAGCCATCATTTTAACTCCAACGGCTTCCAGCATAATGTATGTCCTAAAGTTCTCAGGGAGGGGGTTCCAGGCAGCTTGGCTATGCAGTTATAAGACCTCTTTTTGAAGACTTGTGGGAAAGATTCCACAGCGTTTCGTCACAAAGGCTAAAGTCTAATTACAAAGAATCATGAAGTATTTTACCCCAACACTGTTTATTATTGCATGATCCTCAGTGTGGGAGGGTGAACAAAGCAGCAAATACTGCTCTGTTCGAAGAGATAATTTGGAAACCAAGACAAAGCAAAGCTAAGCAACTTTGCTTAAAGATAAATGGTGAGATTATCTGTAACACAGGTGACCCAACTTCTCAAACTAGCCCTTTCAACACTCGCCTACACAAGTATGTGCTATCTGAACAGCTAGCAGACGACTCGGCCCAATTAACTCAAAAGCCAGATCTGAAAAAAACCCACAAATGTTTGGTATGTATGAGATGGAGGCGTTGTTTTCTACATCTCTCTACTTTTTTTTTTTTTGCGGGGGGGGGGCTATGTTGGGTCTTCTATGCTGTGCGCGGGCTTCCTCTAGTTGAGGCAAGCGGGGACTACTCTTCATCGCGGTGCACAGGCTTCTCATTGCGGTGGCTTCTC
Organism: Monodon monoceros; assembly: GCF_005190385.1. Classification (NCBI taxonomy): domain Eukaryota; kingdom Metazoa; phylum Chordata; class Mammalia; order Artiodactyla; family Monodontidae; genus Monodon; species Monodon monoceros. Next base: position 164,410,413 of record NW_021703774.1, on the reverse strand, counting down.
TTGTTGCGGAGCTCGGGCTCTAGGCGCGTGGGCTTCAGTAGTCGTGGCGCACGGGCTTAGCTGCTCCGCGGCATGTGGGGTCTTCCCGGACCAGGACTCGAACCCGTGTCCCTTGCCTTGGCAGGCAGACCCTTAACCACTGCACCACCAAGTCTCCCTACTAGACTTGGCTCTCAGGACTTGGCACAAAGCCGTTACTCAGTGAAGTATGAGAAACAAAGTGTTACCATTTTACAAATGTCTGTAATCTGTATTTTAATGAATAAAGGATTCCACTCATGTTGATAATCAAATCCCCAGCCAATATTGGTATCTATGCATTGCCTGGATTTTGGGGGTGGTAAATGGCTAGCTTTCAGAATCAAGAAATACAGTTGTGACAAAACCCTGCACCTGGGGTGGGGATGCACGGGCCATAGGTAAAGGGGTAAGAATCTCCTTAAAATGAAAATGCTGGTTGTTCATGAGACTGAACTCTATTCACAGTCCCCTGTAACACTGAACAAGCTGAACATCCAAATGCCAGAGAGAAAGGATGTGACACTCCTGCGCGATTCTATAACAGGAAAGGCAGGCTTCAGTGCTCATTTCACCTTAGCAGTTTGTTCAGACAGAGACATATCACCCTTTGGGTATTTAGAACAGGTTATTCAACCCTAGCATTCACTTCAAGTATTAACCAGGGTCTGATCAAGAAGCCCATGACCACACAGACCAACCAAACGGACATTTAAAGTAATAAAAAACTTGCTCTGGATTATGATGCCACAGAAACAAACATACACTTCTTTTAAATTGGGCAGAATGGTAACTGTAATTCTACACAATAAAGTTCATTAATACACGGATACTTATTCCCCCCGAGGAATGACATCCCAACGGCGACCTATATTTGAGGTGATGGCAACAATTCATAGCAGAATGGCATGTTGTACACATCAGATGGGGGGTGAGGAACGGACAGAAATACAATGGGGATGGGGGGCAGGGGTGACTTCAAGCTTCGTTTTACCTTCCACAGAAGACTGTCTTTAAAAAACAAAAACAAAACCACACGCATAAGAAACCTGATGGGAAGAGTCTGCACCTTGGTGCGGTCAAAGTCAAGGAGACAACTGATCTCCATCTATTAATACAGACAAGGCAAGAATTGATTTTAGGTTACATGTTGTACCTGTTTTCCCTGTACAAAGTGGTGAGGGCCACTAAATACATGTATACATGACTGTGTAACTCTGCCGACTGACCGTGGGCGGGAGAGGGCCCAGCCCAAGGCTTCTCAACAGGGGCGGCTTGCACATGCAGATTTAGTGGGTCTCAGGCCTGAAAACATGCTTTTTTTTTTTTTTTTTTTTTTTTTGTAGTACATGGTGCCTCTCACTGCTGTGGCCTCTCCCGTTGCGGAGCACAGGCTCCGGACGCGCAGGCTCAGCGGCCATGGCTCACGGGCCCAGCCGCTCCGCGGCACGTGGGATCTTCCCGGACCGGGGCACGAACCCGTGTCTCCTGCATCGGCAGGCGGACTCTCAACCACTGCGCCACCAGGGAAGCCCGAAAACATGCATTTCTAATACAGCTTCGCAGTGCTGCTGGTACTGTGGGGCCACAGACATCACTCTGAGCAGTGCAGTGCTGGTAGCACACGGTTAAGTCGTGGGGGCAGGAGACAGAACTGCTCGAGCATCACCTGCTCACACAGGGCCCACCCCGCTCCCACCACCTGTGCAGATCAATAAGGGAGCCAGTACTGGGTCATCAGCCTGAAAGACCTACCACAGGCTGTTATTTTGTACCACTGCATGAGGAAAAAAAAGACTCAAGTAACACATTTTAAAACTGTTATTAACAGCAAACTGGGGAAATACATCAGATTTCTGGGTGACTACTGACATGCTCATGTCAATCCCCAGAAAGAAACTTCTCTGGACAAACAGCTTCTTTACAGGGAGGAGGAAGCAGCTGCATCAAGTACTAAGTGAACTTGCACACAAGTCTTTACCCTTGGAAAGTAGTAGTTGCTTGGCATGTTATTATTTTATGTTCAGGTCCATTGGGGGGCAGGGGACTGCAGGTGTTGGGATCTAAAAATGAGGATTAGCTCACGACCTGGACCTCAAGTCCTTCCTTTCCCTTTGCCGACCTGAAGATGGGGCCCACAGGTTCCTAGAATGGGTTGTGAGGGTCCTGTGTGCAGTGCACTCTCCCACACAGACTCATTAAACACCCCCTGCCTCCCCAGGGGGTACAGACTGAAGACACTGCAAACACAGAGGGGAAACTCAGGTAAGAAGTTGTAATCTTACCAAAAAGCCATAATTATTCTGATAAAAAGATCTATTCAAAGGGGATGCTGCCAAGGTTACTGGTCCTCAAATTGAAACCTGACACCCCCATCCGGTATTTCAGTTTAAATTTTCAGAAAAGGGAGGGGTTAAAAAAAAAAAAAGCCCAGCAAAACCCAGGGCTAAATAAAGTGTTAGCAAGAGAGACGCCTGAGTCAGCATCTCGGCCGAAAAGTTGTACATACGTACTCAGAGGAAACAGTGAAACAAACTCCAGTCTTAATTCCTTTGAAAATCCTCTGATATTCTAACAAATCCTGCTTTGGTCACGTGTTGCTAAGCAACAATCCTGAGCTGATGACAGGGCACACTCCACGTGCACATTTTTTTTTTCATTTTTGAACAATGTGATCTAAAAGATCCTTTCTGGGGGTTTCGGAAGAATGCTTTCAAAACAAGAGAAGTGAGATCCAAGAAATGGCGGACTTGGAGGATGGGCAGAAGAAACTTTATATAAGAACCCGTGTTAGTTTCCAAATGTATTTCAGGCCATTTTACTCTTCAGATAAGGTGGTCAGACTTCTCAAAAGTGCAAGGTGTATTTGATTTCCCACTTTTTAATAACAGTAAAACTGGAGGATGCTATGACATGTAATACATTCGCCATCCTTTCTGAAATGCATGGAAATAAAAAGCCTTTGAAGACACCAATGAGACACAATCCCTTGGCTCATTGCAGGAGACACGCAGGTGCACCCTCCTTTCCCAGCACCAAGTCAGAGACCAGCGGGCAGGATGTGAGCCAGGTGCACTGGAGCCGACACGGAGGGGAATCTACTCTGAAGACACTTTTCCACAATTACGGCAAGTTCTTCACTTTCATGCTTTATTGAAAGTAAAATATGAATCAAAGACAGGTATTGGTAAGCAGGTTATGTCTCTAAAGAATTACTTTTAGTTCAGAGCAGAATGTTGTCCCATCTACTGTGATACAAATCCTTTATGGACCAATGCATCTGGTATGAAACTCAAGCAAGGAAATATAACAGAACTTTTATTCCCTCCCGTGCCTATAAATCTCATATGTAAACATGATTTACTGATACTGCTACTAAACTTTTTCAGTCTTTACTTGCCCATTCCCCCCCCCACCCCCCTTAAATATAAAATTTGAAACATTTCCTTCAAGTCTGATGGCCTTCAGTGCAATCTGCTTTATCTGACATAAGGCATTTGGGGACAGTCACTTTTGAATGGTTTTCTGCCTTGCGGAGGAGTCATGTAATGGTTTAATTCTTAAATCCACTTTTTCTGTAATGCCCTAACATGTCAAACTCCTCTTCCTTTCTGGTCATTTCTTAGCAGTCAGCAAATGTTCAAAAAGATTAATGTCCAAGAAGACCAGTACCTGGGAAAAGAAACACACGTGGAGGTACAGTTGTGAACTGCAAGGTAAGAGTTCATATATTCCATTTGCCAAGAACGCATCACCAACAGGGAATATCCAACTTAATAAATGAGCCCAGAAGCCTTTTGACGTTGAAGGATAAGAAAAAGTGGTTTTCAGCTAAAGCACCTTCCTGTTGAAAGCCATGTGGCTATTAGTTATCTTCACACAAGTTCATCAGATTTTACTCATGCTTTCATTTGATGGCCATTTTTCATAAATAAATTTTTTGCTTTGTTTGTTTTGTTTTAACCACATCAGGAGTTTCTGTGTAGTGGGAACATGTAGACAAAAAGCCGCACTGAGAGGGAGGCTTTATTTAGGCCAGTAGCGTGGCTCACTTGTTCGCTTTAGCAAAGAAACCCCGGTATTCGATTCAACCTCATTCTTGGGCAAAGTTGCAACCTGTCACGGACCTCTGGACTAGGACACATAGAATCAAACTGGCAACAGTTAAATCTGTAAATGTCAAAGGTCTGGATTCGACTATGTGCACTACTATAGTGGCTAAGATGTAGTAGGAGGCACTGCCGTTTATCCATTTAAAGTAATAATCCAAAAGATGCCTAATTCTAAATAGATCAATGAAACCTTTTCACTGAACCTAATATAATTCAGCAGATTCTTCTCCTCTAATTCTTATCAGTTACATACAAACTGTTTTGCTCTAAGATGGGACTGACAGGAGGAATTGAAAAGGCTAAGTATAAAAATCAAAACGCCACTAGCTAATTCCCCAACTGCCCCCCCCCCCCGAAATGAGAAAGAAAAAGCAGAATGGACATCTGGAAGTACATACGTCTATCACACAGGCCCTATTTGAGGCCTGAGGCCTGAGTGCTGATACAGATAATGAAGAAGCTTGAATCAAAAATGCATTTAACTAAAATTAATTTCAGTCATGAGACTCAGATTGAATTAAATTTTAAAATCAAATCATAGGCTTCACTTTAACAGAAAATTAGAGTATGACTCTGACATTCATGAACAAAACGTGACAAATGTAACTTACCTTTAAACCCTTCTTCTGGCATACAAACTGGAAGGAAAAAAACAGAATTCCAAATTGAAAAGATTGTCATTACCAACAGTAATAAGTTCACTTCAATGCCTAAAGACGAAAAGTTTAAAATAACTTTTAATTACCTTATTCACCAATAAACATTACCTTTGAAGTTATAGATAATAATCAAATGAAAATCTTTCTCTTTGTTTTTATTTTATCAAAGCAATACATATGCATCACTCAAAAGACAAATACTGGGAGAACAAGGGTTGTAACTGGAGCCAACATTCTGCATGATGGGGGGAGGGGGCTGGAGAAAACCATATGGCCATGGCCCTCTCTCCCCCTCCGCCTCCCATTCCCACACTCTAGAAGGAACCACTTTCAGCCCTTGCAGCCACTTCTGGTATTTAACCTCTGTATTTCTAAATAACATGCTTATATTGCTAATTCATAATTTTAGATACTATCTAATAATTTCAGGGAAAGATAAAAATTTAGTTCTTCTCCCACCTCTTACCATACCACCTTGCCCCCGGAACCCATCCTCCTGACACAGTGACATTTTTTGCTAAGCTAATCTCCAATGTTTACATTATTTTTTATCCCATAATACTGCTCACAGTTGAACTCCCTGGTGTAGCTTGGTTATAGTTCCTGTCTGGTATGACTTTGTCTTTCTGGGGTTGGTAACTGCTGCATTATTTATGTGTTTCATTTTCTCTGTACTATCTCCAATTCAAGTGTAAACTCTGAAAGAGCTGTAAACCTCAAGACAACCATCTATCACTTCCACTCTTCCCAGGGGACATCCTTTGCCAAAGCCTGCATCCCACTGCTCCAATCTGGATCGGGTGTGCTCAACACCTGCTGCAGAGCTTCCGTCCTGGAATTTCCCCCTCACCAGCTTCTAGGGCATCTATTCCTATGCTGGATCCATGTTTTTGGGTTCCACTGCTGACTTTCTTTTTTTTTTTTTTGTGGTACGCGGGCCTTTCACTGCTGTGGCCTCTCCCGTTGCAGAGCACAGGCTCCGGACGCGCAGGCTCAGCAGCCATGGCTCACGGGCCCAGCCGCTCTGCAGCATGTGGGATCTTCCCGGACCAGGGCACGAACCCGTGTCCCCTGCATCGGCAGGCGGACTCTCAACCACTGTGCCACCAGGGAAGCCCTGTTGACTTCTTCCTTGATTTACTCTCTCATTTAACAGAGCACACCCTCCCAGAGTATCTCGGCAAATGGTGTGTGAGAGAAATTTGAGGCCTTACATTCAAAGAGCCATCAAGTGTGACGTTAAAATAAAGTCTGTCTAGTTACAGAATTCTAGATTCAAACTCACTTTTCCTCAGAATCTTGTGGGCACTGGTCCATTAGTTTGTCTTCTTGACTCTTCATCCTGTGAATGTGGTTTTTCCTTCCATACCTCTAGATGCTTTTAGGGTCTTCTTATCCCTAGATTTATACTTTATTGTACCAGGCCCTTGGTGCACCCATTTTTTATTTTCATGAATTATTTTCTGTTCTCTGAATGTTCCTTACACATAGACTATTTTGCTCTTTCTCTCGTATTGTTTATAGTTAATTTTTAAGCTTTCTTATTCTTCCTGTGTTGTCTATTTTCTCTGGGCTCCTTTTTTTTCTGTCTGTTGACTGACGTCTTTTGGTTTCATGCTCTTTGCTCAACTGTCTGGTGCTCTCTAGCTGTCCATTTCCACCTGTTTAAGTGTCAGGTACTAAACAGATGCCTAAAAACTGTTTGGTGGGCAGTGGTGGGCTTAACCCAAGGGTACCTGGGAGATGAAACACTTTTTAAAAATATTTGTAGGCTGTTTTCTTGAATTGCCCGTTTCCCCAGAGGATCATCCCTTCCCTCGACTATGGCAGGTAAGGGATGGGCCGCCAGTATTTGAAGAAAGAGCTGGTGGGTGATCTCCCTGTTTGGTAGGTAATGGGCCTCATTATCACCCTTCTAGGTTAATTTCTTCAAAGAGCTGAAACACAAACTCTGCAGGTTGAGAAGAGGCAGTGACATGAGGGAAGGGCTGTGAGGATCTGCAAGGTAGTGAGCTAAGTGCTTCTTATACAGCTTCCAACCGGCCTTTAGGTTTAGCCCTCTTACGTTCAAATGTACCTAGGGCATCCAATTCCTCTGTACCTGTCCGAGGCTCTGCAATTTGAATTAGCTTTGCTTTTTGTTGACCTCTTTCACCTGCAGGCTTACATTCATTTGTTTCCTATGGTAAATTAATTAATTAGTACTGTTTTTCTCCACTTTCTAAATTTTCATAGATATCATTCTTACTAAGATCTTTTCAGAGCAATAATGTAAGATTCTACCTTAACATGCAGAAGCTCTGTTCAAGTTTACAAGTAAAAGCACTGTAGACTAAAGCATCAGTAACTGTAATCCCACCTTCCTTTAACAAGTTCCTCAACAAATTCCCAAAACAAGTTGGTCTTTACCTTGCATGACATCATCCATTGCAGCGTAATCTGCAATTGGTTCATCAGCCTAGAAAACAAATGAAAACAATTCAAACCCACAAGGGAGAGGAAGCCACTAGGAAGATAACGTCCCATCCACCTCACACAAAAGGCTGCTCCCGAGCCCACCAGTGTGTTGCTCCAAGACACAAATACAAACACTGTCCAGTGGAAAACAGGGTTCAAACCAGAGCTGGCAATGTCCAGGATTAACAAAGGATGCCTTGTCAGCAGTGGGTCTAGACTCAATACCCTGATAACCGCACAGACTGCACACTGGATGTGGCACTGTTTTCCTGCTCCTCAAATACCTTTAGATGCAGAAAGGTTCAGATACCCTGAGTTACTAAACACTGATCTAACTGATATAACTTAAGGCGCCAGGGATGACAGCGTGAGTTGGCAGAAATCAAGTCAGAATGGTCCTCTAAAAATGCCAATTAGGTTAAAAACACATTTTCATCCCGCCTCAACATCAAGAAGAAAATGCCCATGTCCTTGTTAAGGCAGAAGCCAGCACTGAGTCTGAGCTTGCGGTGGGATTAGCCGCAAGGGCCAAGAGGACAATGTCCAGTATGGACTCTAGCTGCCCATCTGAAGTACAAACGCTTTAATTACACAGGCTGTTTCTAGGATTTTACATGGCGTCCTTAGGATTCAGCAAACCAAAGAGGCTTTCAAAATAATTCCACAGAACCTACAGTTCCAAGAAAAGCAAACAGGAAGCGGGTAGGTAGCAGGATGAGGGGTGTGTGTGTGTAGGGGTAGATATGGGCCTGCATCATCATTTCCAGGGGGTAGGTAGCAGGATGAGTGTGTGTGTGTGTGTGTGTGTGTGTGTGTGTGTGTGTGT